>NW_027362762.1:826173325-826708325 GCF_046119375.1 Phyllobates terribilis | reverse complement strand
TGAGCTGTCCAAGGCCAAAAGGTGTAGATGGAGAAGAGCAGGAGTCCTAGAACTTTACCTTGGGGGACACTGACAGATAGGGGGAAAGTGAGGAAGTGGTATGTGAGTGGGAGGTGCCGAATGTCCGGTCTGTTAGGTATGAAGAGATCCAAGATAGGGCTAAGTCTGTGATGTCGAGAGATGAGAGAGTCTGTAGTAAGAGAGATTGGTCCACTCTGTCAAAGGCAGATGATAGGTCTAGGAGGAGGAGGACAGAGTAGTGTCGCTTGGACTTCGCAGTTATTAGGTTGTTGGTGACTTTAGTCAGGGCAGTTTCAGTGGAGTGATGCGGTCAGAAGCCAGATTGTAAGTGGTCAAAAAGGGAACAGGAGGACAGTTCAAGGTGGACGTGTTGTTCCAGTAGTTTGGAGGCATAGGGGAGGAGTGATATGGGGTGATAGCTAGTCAGAGAGGGTGGGTCAAGGGAGGGCTTTTTGAGGATGGGTGTGATCGAGGCATGTTTGAAGCATGAGGGGAAGACACCAGTTGTTAGTGACAGGTTCAAAAGGTGGGTTAGGGTTGGGATGAATATTGTAGTGAGGTTAGGGATGAGGTGGGACGGGATTGGGTCAAGTTCGCAGGTGGTGAGGTGTGATTTGGAGAGTGGAGGAGAGAATTGAAGGTGTTGAATAGCTGATTAGGGTTGTGAGATAGGGAGGATATGAGAGATGAGAAGTATGTTTGTTTTGCTGCAGTGAGTGTGGACTTGAAGGTAGTGAGGGACTGTTTGAATGCGATGAATTGCTAGTGGAAGTGGGACCTTTTCCATCTCCGCTCAGCAACCCTGTAGGCCCTTCGCAGTTCTTTAGTCAGGTTGGTGTGCTAGGGTTGCCTGTTGAGTGTGCGAGCTGTGGTATGTGTGAGGGGGGCGACCGAATTGAGAGCTGCAGCTTTTGTGGTGTTATATAAAGTGGCAGGAGCATCTGCATCGTGTAAGGAACTTCCGTCTGTAAGAGGGAGGAGGGATTCAGAGAGTGAGTGTAGGTCAAGGTGTTTGAGATTTCTGCGAGGGTGTGCAAGTTTGTGGAGTGGGGATTGTGGCCCTGGAGAGGAGAGGGTAGAGAATGTAAATATGTTATGGTCAGATAGAGGGAGAGGTGAGTTAGAGAGGTTAGATAGGGAACAGAGGTGGGTGAAGATGAGGTCCAGTTTGTGGCCATCTTTGTGAGTGGGGGAAGAAGACCATTGATCAAGGCCGAAGGAGGAAGTGAGGGATAGAAGCTTAGAGACGCAGGAGTGGGAAGTGTCAATGGGGATGTTGAAGTCACCCATGATGATAGTGGGGATGTCAGCGGAAAGGAAATGAAGCAGCCAGGTGGTGAAGTGGTCGAAGGAAGAGGTGGCTGGTCCTAGGGGGCGGTAAATGACAGCCAGCTGGAGGTTGGAGGGAGAATAGATGCGCACAGAATGCACCTCAAAAGAGGGGAGAGTAACGGAGGGTAGCAGTGGGATTTGGGTGAAGGAGCAGTTATCTGACAGGAGAAAACCTACTCCTCCACCATGCTTGCCGTTGGAGCGGGGTGTGAAAGATGGAGTCCACCATATGAAAGTGCAGCTGGTGAGGCCGTGTCAGAGGGGGTAAGCCAGGTTTCAGTGATGGCGAGGAAGGAAAATTTGTTAGCGATGAAAAGATCGTGGATGTAGGAAAGTTTGTTGCAGGTGGAGCGAGTGTTCCATAACGCTCCTGTTAGTGGGACTGGGGAAGTGGGATCTGGGCTGATGGGTATAAGGTTTGAAAGGTTGCGAGAGTTTGTGACAGATCGCAGATAGAAGGCGGAAGTGACTGTGGGGATGAGCTGAGGAGGGCCAGGATTTGGAGAGATATCGCCAGCAGTCAGAAGGAGCAGAGAAAGTGTTAGCAGGTGGGAGCAGGAGAGAGCATGAGGTGGCCGTCTGTGTTTGGAGACACAGGAGTGAATATATTGTTTACACCTTTATGATAGGAGATCACATGAACATATACAGTGGGGGAAAAAAAGTATTTAGTCAGCCACCAATTGTGTAAGTTCTCCCACTTAAAAAGATGAGAGAGGCCTGTAATTGACATCATAGTTAGACCTCAACTATGAGAGACAAAATGAGAAAATAAACCCTGAAAATCACATTGTCTGATTTGGAAAGAAATTTTTTTCAAATTTTGGTGGAAAATAAGTATTTGGTCAATTACAAACAAGCAATATTTCTGGCTCTCACAGACCTGTAACTTCTTCTTTAAGAGGCTCCTCTGTCCTCCACTCATTACCTGTAGTACTGGCACATGTTTGAACTTGTTATCACTATAAAAGACGCCTGTCCGCAACCTCAAACAGTCACACTCCAAACTCCACTATGGTGAAGACCAAAGAACTGTCGAAGGACACCAGAAACAAAATTGTAGCCCTGCACCAGGCTGGGAAGACTGAATCTGCAATAGGCAAGCAGCTTGGTGTGAAGAAATCAACTGAGGGAGCAATAATTAGAAAATGGAAGACATACAAGACCATTGATAATCTCCCTCGATCTGGGGCTACACACAAGATCTCACCCTGTGGGGTCAAAATGATCTTAAGAACGGTGAGCAAAAATCCCAGAACCACACGGGGGGACCTAGTGAATGACCTGCAGAGAGCTGGGACCAACGTTACACATGCTACCATCAGTAACACACTACGCCGCCAGGGACTCAGATCCTGCAGTGCCAGACGTGTCCCCCTGCTTAAGCCATTACATGTCCGGGCCCGTCTGAAGTTTGCTAGAGAGCATTTGGATGATCCAGAAGAGTATTGGGAGAATGTCATATGGTCAGATGAAACCAAAGTAGAACTGTTTGGCAGAAACACAACTTGGCGTGTTTGGAGGAGAAAGAATGCTGAGTTGCATCCAAAGAACACCATACCTACTGTGAAGCATGGGGGTGGCAACATCATGCTTTGGGGCTGTTTCTCTGCCAAGGGACCAGGACGAATGATCTGTGTACATGAAAGAATGAATGGGGCCATGTATCGTGATATTTTGAGTGCAAACCTCCTTCCATCAGCAAGGGCATTAAAGATGAAACGTGGCTGGGTCTTTCAGATGACAATGATCCCAAGCACACTGCCAGGGCAATGAAGGAGTGGCTTCATAAGAAGCATTTTAAGGTCCTGGAGTGGCCTAGCCAGTCTCCAGATCTAAACCCTATAGAAAAACTTTGAAGGGAGTTGGATGTCCGTGTTGCCCAGCGACAGCCCCAAAACATCACTGCTCTAGAGGAGATCTGCATGGAGGAATGGGCCAACATACCAGCAACAGTGTGTGCCAACCTTGTGAAGACTTACAGAAAACGTTTGACCTCTGTCATTGCCAACAAAGGATATGTAACAAAGTATTGAGATGAACTTTTGTAATTGACCAAATACTTATTTTCCACCAAAATTTGAAAAAAAAATCTTTTCAAATCAGACAATGATTTTCAGGATTTGTTTTCTCATTTTGTCGCTCATAGTTGAGGTCTACCCATGATGTCAGTTACAGGCCTCTCTCATTTTTTTTTAAGTGGGAGAACTTGCACAATTGGTGGCTGACTAAATACTTTTTTCCCCACTGTATGCATCACCTAAACATCTGCATATTGGTCCCTTTTAAAAAGAGGACCGGTGATCAGGTCCAAAATGGCCAGTTTTTGCCTTTATATTTTTCTTTGTTGTGTTTTTAACCCCTTAGTGACCAAGCAAAAAATTTTCAAATCTGCCATGTGTCAGTTTATGTGGCAATAACGCTGAAATATTCCAACACATCACAGTGATTTTGCGAATGTTTTTTCGTGACACACTGTACTTTATGTTAGTGGTAAATTCAAGTTGATATGTTTTGAATTTATTTATAAAAATATCAGACTTGACAAAAATGTCAAAAAATTTGCAATTTTTTAACTTTTAATGTTTCTACCTTTAATGCAGGTAGTCATATCACATAAAAAATAAGTAATATTTACCTTATGTCTACCATACATCAGCATGGTATAAAATTAAGCAGTAATTTTTTTTTATTTGTTTTTCAAAAAAATTTACAAAACCAATTTTTTAGGGACATGTTCTGTGTTGACATAACTCCGTTAACCATCTAGATTCAGTTATTGACGGCAGAGTCTACGGGGGGTCAAACAGCCATGTCAGTTCCAACACTGCATGTGGCTGATGCAGAAGAGTGTCAGAACAACCCTTTTAGAATGCTGGGGGTCTAACTGCCGCCTACAATGCACAGGAAATTAAAGCGACCACAAAACTGCTAAAGCGCTGGATTCCATGATCAGTGGCGCTCCCAATCAGTCTATGCAGGGCGCTGCGGCACAGATCCTTTTCAAAGAGGTCAAGTTGTGGCCCCCGGCACAAGCAGGATCCCCACCACTCAGGGAAATAATCTACAAAGGGGGGTGCAGTGCTATATAAACACATAAGAAGCTCACCAGCAAGTCCGCGGATGGAATGCTAATTTTTAGATACAGAAAGGATAGAATAATTATAATCTGGCAGGTAACCGCTACACATTCATTCTAGCATTACGAGTAGCAATAAGGGAGGACCAGTAATAAGATGGCAGCAATCCACAAAACGGCAGCTTTAGACTCTGGATAACTCCACGGCTTTTACTCACCTTTTGGATGAAGCCTTCTACTTTGTTTTGCAAGCCCCACCACTTGAACTTGACAGTCACTAGCTTGTATGCACACATATGGGGCACGTCTTTCCGTTGTGCCAGTGTTTTCTACAAGAAGTAATGCACATCACACATAAGGCTTATAAATGTACAAACAGTGGTGTATAGTACAAGAGCTATAACCCATGTACAATCAAGTAGAATAATTAGAATGGGATTTATTCTCACAAATATATGCAATTATTACGCCAAGCTTAAAGGGAACCTGTCACCAGGTTTCAGATATGAGATATGGACATCACCTTTTATGAATGATGTACAGCATTCTATAATGCTGTATACAGTGGCATGTAAAAGTTTGGGCACCCCTGGTCAAAGTTAGTGTTATTGTGAACAGTTACGCAAGTTGAAGATGAAATGATCTCTAAAAGGTCTGAAGTTAAAGATAACCGTTTTCCTTTGTATTTTAGGCAAAAAATATATATTTTTTAATCTTTTACATTTTAAAAATGACGAAAAAGGAAAATGGAGCTTGTAAAAGCTTTTTTGTAGCAAGACAAGAGTCTTTCAATTCTTGTTTGAGGGATTTTCATCCATTCTTCCTTGCAAAATCCTTCCAGTTCTTTGAGATTCCTTGGTCATCTTGCATGCACTGAGGTCTAGCCACAGATTTTCATTGATGTTCAGAAGAGGGGACTGTGAGGGCCATTGTAAAACCTTCAGATTGCTCCTTTTGAGGTAGCCTATTGTGTATTTTGATGTTTGTTTAGGATCATTAACCATTTGTAGAAGACATCCTCTTTTCAACTTCAGCTTTTTTACAGATGGTGTTATGTTTGCATCAAGAATTTGTTGAAATTTCATTGAATCCATTGTTCCCTCTACCCGTGAAATGTCCCCTGTACCATTGGCTGCAACACAACCCCAAAGCATGACTGATCCACCCCCATGCTTAACAGTTGGCGAGATGTTATTTTCCTGAAATTTGGTGGCCTTTTTTCTCCACACTTACCTTTAATTATTGTGGCCAAAGACTTCTATTTTAACCTTTTCGGTCGACAGAACTTGTTTCCAAAATGTATCAGGCTTGTTTAGATGTTCTTTTGCATACTTCTGATGGTGAGGCTGCAGGAGAGGTTTTCTTCTGAGGACTCTTCCATGAAGGTCATATTTGTGCAGGTGTTTCTGAACAGTAGAACAATGAACCACAAAGCTAGAGTCTGTTAAATCTTTCTGTAGGTCTTTTGAGGTCAAGCGGGGGTTCTGATTTGCCTCTCTAGCAATCGTACGAACGGCTCTCACTGAAATTTTGCTTGGTCTTCCAGGCCTTATCTTGACCTTCACTGTTCCTGTTAACTGCCATTTCTTAATTACATTTCAAACTGAGGAAAGGACAACTTGAAAACACTTTGCTATTTTCTCATAGCCTTCTCCTGTTTTATGGGCCTCCACCATTTTCATTTTCAGAGTGCTAGGCAGCTGCTTAGAAGAACCCATGGCTGCTGTTTTTTTGGCATAAAGTTAGAGGAGGCTTGGTTTTTATAAAGCTGGGAAATTTTCATCACCTGGCATTTCCTAATGATGGTAGTGAACAAGCCATAACCCTAACAGGCTAATTAAGGTCAGAAACCTTGGTCAAAATTATCAAAGCACACAAATCTCCAAGGGTGCCCAAACTTTTGCATAGGCCCATTTCCCTTATTGTAATTTTTTAAAATGAAAAAAAAAAAGACCATCTATATACTTATTTGCCTAAAATACAACTGAAATATGTCATCTTTAACAATATGCCTTTTAGAGATCATTTCAACTTCAACTTGCTTAACTGTTCACAATAACAGTGATTTTGACCAGGGGTGCCCAAACTTTTACATGCCACTGTATCTGTCCCCATCCCGACCTGAAAGAAGAAAAGAGAGCTTTTATTATACTCACCTGGGGGGCGGTCTGGTCCCAGGTGTGTTGCTCGTCTTGGTCCGGCGCCTCCCATCTTCTTAAGATCGCCAACCTCCTTCTTGCTTCGTGTGGATGACGCGTCCCTCCATCATCTCGCTCCTACGCAGGAGTACTTTTCTGCCCAGTTGAGGGCAGAGCAAAGTACTGCAGTGCGCATGCGCCGAAGCTCTTTGACCTTTCCCTGCACACGGCAGTACTTTCCTCTGCTCTTTCTTCTCTTTCAGGTCGGGTTCGGGGCATTTATACAGCATTATAGAATGCTGTACATCATGAATAAAAGGTGATGGCCGTATCTCACCTTGGCCAAACCTGGTGACCAGTTCTCTTTAAAAGGGGTACTTCCATCTCCAAGATCCTATCCCAATATGTAGTAGGTGCAATAATAATAATAACATTAGCACACCTCCAATTAGAAATGCAGTATAGTTCTTCTGATTCGCTATGTCGCTTACCATGTGCAAGCATTGCAGTAGCTTAAGTATCCATGGTTACGACCACTAGCAACAAACTATAACTAGCTAACTGTCACTATATGAGTAGTAGTAACCATGGATACCTAAGCTACTGCAATGCCCTGCACATGGGGTAAGCGCCGTAATAAATCAATAGAACTGTACTACATTTCTAATTGGAGGTATTTGTAATATTATTATCATTACACCTACTACATATTGGGATAGGATCTTGGAGATGGAAATACGCCTTTAGGAAAAGATCTTGGATTATAGCAAAACTTTGGCTGCTACCCCATAATGGTACCAATAAAAACTACAGCTCGCCATGCAGTAACACAAGCTCACAAACAGCTCCAGCAACAAACAAAAAAAATAAAGTTATGAGTCTCAGAAAATGGCGACACAATGGCTCGGAAATGACCTGCTGGAACAGAGCAGTGGCAACACATCCCATATGGAACTGCTGAAAAAACTGCTGTACTCTGCATTTATGTCAGACCTATAGCAATGAATAGAGAGAGCCTCATTCAGATTCCTGTTCTCGGGATCGGTGGGGGTCTCAGTCAGACTCTCACTGATGAGCAAGTTATTACCCATCCATTGGATATCCTATGGATAGCCAATAACTTCTAATGTTTGAAAAAACCCTTTAAAAGTGGACACATCTATAGGAGGTGGTGCTCCTAATGTTTTTTTTTTTCCGGCACGCTCATCAGTGCACATTGTCACAACATTGCAAATAATTATGACAATTTGGCATGTAATTAACCATCATAACTTCTGAAAAAGAAGACATAGAATTACCTTCCAATCAGGAGTTAGGGGTCCACGTCCAGTCTTACAAGACTTATATTTTGCTGGGTCTTCATCTGGTTTATAATCCTATAATTCCAAGAAAAGTAAATGTAAAAAATATGCTAAAAATATATCTAAATAAAAGTATACTGCTGCTTAAATTAGACTCCTTGAGACTGTATATCTGCAGGGAAAAGATGCCCCGAAGTCATGAAGAGGCACATGCCACTTCATAAAGTCAGCACATCTCATCAGTGATGTGCACCTTGCCAGAAATGTTACTCCACTCAAAGACTGGAGTAACATTTCTGGAGTAAGAAACGCTCACACTTGATGGATTTGACGGGTGTAGCCAAGCCCCATACAGCCCTCTCCCAAAGCTCTGCCCATTTTAATGATGCAGCCAAAACTGGTGAGAAAACACCAAAAGTTGCTAAATTTTTGCACAGCTCCACGTTGCGGAAAAAAACTGCAAATTTGACATATCAAGGATAAGTGCAATAATTATATTTAAAGATAAAACTAAAGTATTTTCTGTGACATTTAATAGGAACGGCTAATAAAATATAGGCAGAGATCAAATATAGGCGGCTTGGTCATCTCTAGACATTAGAGGAGTTTAGAGACCAACCTTAGAGAGGACCTGACTCCTATCTGCAATATCAATTTGCACAACTTCCACATTCTTCCAGACATCTGAGTCTAATTTATGTACCTGAAAAAAAAAGATAAGTCATGAACAGAGTAGGTATGAAATATTGATTGTTTAACCCAATAATAGTCCTTATACAATAATGACAAGAACACAATCTAGAAACATAGGATTTATGTTTAAAGATGCATCCTAACCACAAGAAATGATATCCATTGGAATGGATCAACTATCCTATGGACAGGGAATCAATGTGAAAGTAGTGAACAACTTCTTTAAATATCAAAAAAAATATTAACAAAAGGTATTATAGAAGGTCTAGCTGAATGTAGATAAAAAGTAACTATTAAAGAATTATTCTTACGTGTCCTCTTCAGGAGCTCACCACTCTCCAGACTTCCAGCTTCCTGTATGCTGGGAAACGGTGTACTCCTGAAGAGTGACACTTCGGAACAGTGACATAATTGCGCTGCTGGACCCACTAATGCGAGCTTTAGATCAATGCTTACAGCGCTAGATTAAAAAGAGATTGTAAGCACTGCTCATGCTCGGCCATGCTGCTAGACAATTGTAACCATTATTAATGTTGAGATAATCCCTGTAATTACTATAGTATATTACAGAATACAGACTACATATGATTTCACCCATCTGCTATACAGCAATAAGGTCTTTGAATACCTTTGTGTACACTGCAATCAGTTATTGGCATCAGCTGGCTAGTACAGGTCGCGCCTTTGATGCAGGACTTTACTGTGCAGCATATACATACACGATGCGTCAGCACACTGCGATTAATGAATACATGAGCTCCAATATTGTTGCAAACGTTAAAAACAAAGTACTTAATTATCGATTTTTGATTAAAAGAGCGTAAAAGCCATCCAACCACGTCAAGGTGTACCTAAATAAGGATGGTCCTTAAACACCATTATCCTACCTCTCCATTTGCCAAACCAGACTCATCAGAATGGAGAAGTGAAAAGGAGACCAGCCATAGTTTGCAATTAAAACCTTGTGTGGGAAAAATGTGTGGATAAGGGTAGTGGGCTCTGCAGAGCTATTGCTAAAAATATGGGCCCTATTTTTTTTTTTTTTTTTTTAGTATATATGGAGGTGTGTGGCCCCTTCAAGAGCTCAGCACTTTCCCATACAAGGCTTTAATTGAGAGCTATGCCTGGTATCCTTTTCCCCATTCAGATGAGGCTGGTTT
Organism: Phyllobates terribilis; assembly: GCF_046119375.1. NCBI lineage: Eukaryota > Metazoa > Chordata > Amphibia > Anura > Dendrobatidae > Phyllobates > Phyllobates terribilis. The sequence goes on along the minus strand of NW_027362762.1, from coordinate 826,698,601 downwards.
GGCACATGGAGAGGTAGGACAATAGTGATAGGGACCATCCATATTAGAGGTACACCTTGACATGGTTGAATGGCTTTTGCACTCTGATCAAAATCTACTAAGTACGTTATATTTTTAACATTTGCAGCAATATTGGAGTTCATGTATTCATTATTCGCAGTGTACGGACACATCGTGTCTGTACATGTTTGTATTTTGGCCACACAAAGTATTTGTGCACCTATACATTAATTTAATACTAAAAGGTAAGCGGGCCCTATTTTTATTTTTTATTGTGCTGCAGTAAGACTTTCCCAACTAACCACATCTCAACTACTGGCCTACACTGCGGATCTTAGTGATTGGCTGCAGTGGTCACGTGGGTTAGTCATCAATGTCATTGTTGCAGGGCAGACAGACAGGGAGAACTGAAGCAGCAGATTTAAGAATTATGTACTTTTACTGCAATCTTTTCAGAAAAATAATTTAGATATATTTGTTTGACAAGTGCTTGATAATATCAAACCGTAATCGGTCTTGTTTCTGTATCCCTAATACTTTCATTATATATAATGGCTAAAAGCATAACAATGGAATCTGGAACATGAAAAAAAATATGATGAGGCAGCAAATCCAATTGTACATATTCCTTTAATGAATCTGGAACATGGATTCACCCCTGAAAAATACGTAAAAAATACAGAACTGCCGGCTGTGCCGCCGATGTTCTTAGCGGCTGAAAGCATTTGATGATTGGAGTGATTCCCACGGCACTAGAGACCGTAATGAAAAGGCTCAGTGTTCACCACTTACATTGTCTTGTGTACCCAGATCTGGCTTGTGCCACGTCTCAATCTTAATCAAAAAGTCATCCTTCATGTATTCATTCTGCAAAGTAAGTAAAAGTCCTGAGTATCCAACATATCTAAAAATAAAAAGAGCATCATTCTCCTAAATAATAAGATTATTAGCTACTTAAGATTTTCTAGTAAAATATTACATGCTGCCTGGGAGCACGGAATGAATGAATTCAGTCTAGGAGAACAATCAGCGGGACCAAATTGTTATTAAAATCATTCGTAGGCAAGAGTAATGTATATTTAATGCCCATCGTTTCAGTGCATAGTAGAGATTTACTCCTCTTTATAACATTATAATCTCTGGTATGGTTTACAGACTTGAAGTTAAGTAGCGGCGGCCCCGAGTAAATGATTGTTAATACTGCAGACAGCAATTCATGGGGATAATTACACAGAGCTGTAAAAGCCATTAATACAAACACATTCCCCAATGAGCAACTAGGAAAACGGCCCCTGGGGAAAACTTCTCGCTCTCAAAAAAAATAAGGAAAAAGCAGTAAAAGTGTTTTTGCCCCAGTGCAGAAACAGCTGCTGGCACTGTGTACTAGAGCAGGCAGCGAAAGGTCACAGTGCTGGCACAGGCGCCAAGGGATCTGCAAGACGTCACCTACCAGCTACAGGATCACACAATATTGTCTGATGGGAGCAGAACTAAAAGTTACCCAGAGACGCATGGATCAGACAACTTGATGCAGCTCCTAAAGCTGGCCATACACGTTACATGTGTATCCGCAAATTTTAAAGGGACCTGACTAATGTGTATAGGGTGGGGGTCTCCCTGATAGAGTAGGTAAGGATCAGACAGTCAGGTTACACATGCCCAATCCTTCAGTTCAGTGGGAGATGAGTTGCAGAAAGAGGATTCTAGCCGCTTACTCCACTCTCCCCATAGAGAGGCGGTCTGTGCAGGGGGATAGGGGGAGCCGCACAGGAGCCCTTTTCTGTGTGTGCCTGCCCCAAGCTCGATGTATCAGGAGAGACAGCCAGCTATGTGATGACTATGGTAAATTTTGGAATAAGTTATAGCTTTGACATTCCTACATAACAGGATAAATTTGGTTGAATTTCTTTGTATCGCAGATGAAAACGAGCCGATAAGTGACCTGTGGGTAGTTTTGCATCTTCCCTTCCATTTGATACCGGTTAAACACATTAGATGTCTGCGTTTTGTAACTAAATGTGTCATCACCGGTATCACTAAACTGGTGAAGTTTCAGAGGAGTAATGTCGTATTCTAGGAAAATAATGTACTTACTGTAATTACTGCTCGATAAAGGCATGGAAAGAAAAGGAGGGGAAAAAAAAAGTTAGTATATGACATTTCAACAAGACAAATATAGAGGTTTCCTATATTTTTATTACAAAAAGTCATAAAATATTTAATGCTGTCATTTCAATGTGGCATATAATTATATAGCAGCTCCCTTCAACCTCAGAGCTGCATGGAGCCAAACACCGAACTCTATGGGCCCCATCCGTACTTCACTAAAAAACAAATTTTATATATATATATATATATATATATATATATATATATATATATATATATATATATATATATATATATATATATATATATATATATATATATATATATATTTTTTTTTTTTTTCCCCAATGTATTTACCTTTTGTAAAAATTTTAAATATATAATTTTTAGAAAAGGTAAATACAATGGGTAAAAGAGAGCCCTTGAGTTGCATGCATAAAAGAAAATAGTATAAGGGGCACCACATAGTGCTCCATACAGTATAAGGGGCCCCACATAGTGCTCCATACAGTATAAGGGGCCCCACATAGTCCTCCATACAGTATAAGGGGCCCCACAGAGTCCTCCATACAGTATAAGGGGCCCCACAGAGTCCTCCATACAGTATAAGGGGCCCCACAGAGTCCTCCATACAGTATAAGGGGCCCCACAGATTCCTCCATACAGTATAAGGGGCCCCACATAGGGGTGGTGGTTCTGGTGTCGCGGGCCAGAGTTTGACATGTATGCCACACCGCTTCAAACTTCCTCAAACATTTAGCTATACCCCCTTCCCACTCTACTGATATTATTCATCTTAGAGATGATGCCCTCCACTGTGAGCGGGGCGGGTTGAAGCCAATGGACAGCTATAACTTTACGAGCTTGATAGAGCAAGAGCTCAGTTCCAACCGAGCTGTACGAGTCAATACCTGGATTATTTAGTAAATCTAAAATACAGGTCTTTGGTTCCTGCAGTATCACAATTGTATAAACCCTGCTTATTATATTTGGGACCCTACCCAGCAGAGACCAAGCACCCTACACTCCCACATAACATGGAGTAGATTGGCGTGTTTAATGTCACACCTAGGACACTGCAATCTGTTCTTGCCCCTATTTTGAGAAGACTGGAGGTAGATTTATACTTTCTATGTATCAAACATAACTGAGATCTACGTTAGGCCTCACGGAGACACTACAGGTGTTACAGCAAGAATGTCTGCCCATTCCTCATCAGTAATGGCCCCCACAGCTCCCTCCAACTTGGTTTCTTTAGGGGGGAAGTGACCCGACTATGTGGCTAACAATCTCCTATCGATGTAGGAAAGAACACCTTGTATTTCACAACGAGCAGCAATAAATTCAAGAAGAGGGTGTGTACTGATAAGAATAGGTGCTGCTTTAGCTTGGGTCTCTAATGTGTGTCTCAACTGTAAGACTTGAAAAAAAATATTTTGGGGAATATCAAAGTCTAATTAAAGCTGGTCATAGATTTTAAAAGGTTCCCTCATAATATAAATGTGAAAAGATGCGAAATCCCCCTTTTCTCCCAAGGTGAGAACCCTCCAGTCTGAAGAGTTTTGGGCTATCAGGGTTACCCCACAGAGGAGAGCATGCTGTCATTTTGATACAATAAATGTTTTCTCTTCTGCAGATCTAGCAGTGCTCTGAATGCTGAGCTCTGTATAGCCCCGCCCACACCATTGATTGGCAGCTCTCTGTGTATACTGTACATTGATAGAAAGCTGCTAATCAGTGGTGGAGGCGGGATTACACAGAGCAGGAGGACTACATGGCACGGGACACCTAGTCTTCTAGTGATAATCTCCTGCTGATAAACCACTGTTTTTAATGGAACAGCAGCACACAGCCCAGTAAGTGACACATCGCTGGAATCAGGGTCTCAGTCACTACATCATGCTGCCCTCAGATTACATAACAGACACCTGCTGACTGACTCCCCTTAATACGGTGCCATACAGAGGCACTGTACAGTAGCACGCAGAGTGCTTATAGTTCTGCAGGTTCTCTGTGTAACCAATGGAGCTGAGCAGAAGCAAATTTATTTTTTATATTGATTTATCAACTTCCCCCTTCTCATTTGATTATTCTAGAAAACCACTTTAATATATTTGTTACTGGAATCACTCCCAGCAGTATCACCTGGTGACAGAATTGGCAGAGAATCTAATTATTGGCTACCTGTGGGTATCATCAGCATGATGTTGGACTGAGCAGACATTTACTATGTGCTCATAGGTATAAGGCAACCACACATGCAGGCACATTGAACATGATTACCTTCAGCTCAAAATTCCAAGAAAAGTTGCACCAACTGATCCTTCTTAATGTGACTAAGTCGGGGGATACCGTTATGCAAGGAGATCTCCGCAGGAAGACAAACACCAAAAACTAAGGCCATCCTAGCCTCTCTCTAGCCCTCATGCCTTCCCCCAACCAAGGTAACAAGATGCTTGTCAGAATGGCTTGCATTATTCATGCTGAAGACCAGTGCAAGTGAGAAGCACAGCAGATAAGGTAACAATGTCACAACTAGAGCAATGATCTGCAGAAAAAAGGCCGGTCTGCAGACTAGTAACAAACAGCACGACTGCACAGTGCATGATAGGAGACAGGACGGCTTCTCATCAGCCGGCAGTCTCAATACTCACTGGTCCTGCAGTAGGGGTAAGCGTTCCAGGCCTTCTCGTGCATATTTAGTGCTCCTTCAGGCGCCAGCATCCTTACAAATGTAGGTACTTTGCTGTAGACAAGACACACAGTTTAGATCTGTGGACACCGACTGCAAGAACGTCCCGATTCATAAACACAAAGAATCAAACAAGAGACCCCAAAGTGTCAATGAGCAGGCTATTTCACATGCCACAAAAAAAAATATAAGATAAAATTTAAAATAGTGAAAAATACTACTAAATATCTCAACTTTGCATCTATAAGTTACCATGGGTCAACTCCTCACTATGTGTCCTACTAAGATATAGAAATATATAGGAGGCTCCCAACATTATCTGTGGGGGCGGGGGGGTGGAGAGTAGGGAGGCCCCTATACACATTAGACGGAGGGTCCATCCTGCCAATATTGGCAAGTTCAGATAACTTTGGTCTAATATGTTTTGTAGCATTAACACAACAAGAGCCACGTCTCGTATAGCAGCCCACCCGTATTGGAGTGAAGGGGGCTGATCTGCAATATGACGCTCAACCTGTAGACATGTAGCAGTTTTGGAAAGGAATTATGTCCATCTGTCTAATCCTGACAAATCCCTGTGACTTTACCCAGCAAATAAAATATATATAAAATTACCTTTGTAAATGGTAAATCTTGTGTGTGTATTGTCCTTTTTCCCCATCCTTCTCGTAAGGCTCATTTACAAGTACTTCCACACCTTCCCCTCCTCCTGTTTCGTTCTTGCTGGCTTCTGCTACCGAGTAGAGCTGGCCCACTTGGTACTAAAAGAGGAAATACAAATAGTTAATTTGGCATACACAGGGTTACTCTGAATCTCAAATGGCAGAGGTGGACAAAAGACCACCTCTGATTAGAGGATCATAATCAGACCCTCCAGGAGCCAACAGGACAGTGGTCCAAAAATAAAGTGACCTCACATAAAAACAAGGTAGTGAGTAAAATACCTAAATGCATTGGATCTCAGGTCAGCGCTGTCAGATTTATTGTCAAAACATATAGAAGTGACAGGAAGAATTAGCAAAACTGGTTCTGGTAGGGTACATTAGCACTTTGTAGTTTTGCGATTGTTAGCTAAAATTACTGTTTTTTTTCTTTGTTTTTAGTTATATTTTTTTTAAAGGGCATCTGAAGAAAACCTATCTATTGCTCCAGGCCGCCCATTATTAACCAGTGCGGTTTTAAAATAATAAAGTCAGATATCACTTGCCCTCCCCGGGTCCAGCGCTGGCTCTTCGCCACTGCTCTGGTTTTGTACACTGCCGCAGCAATGATGTCACAACCACAGTGCACATCACTGCTGCAGCTAATCACCGACCTCAGAGGTTCTGCTGATGCAGACGGCGCGGAGCACAGTGACTGGCTGCAGCAGTGATGTGTGCTGTAGTTGTGACGTCACCGCTGCAGGCAGTACACACAGACCAGAACAGTGATGGATAGTCAGCAAAGGACCCAGAGTAAGTATTAGCTATTATTTTAAACATATCGTTGGCTAGAAACCCGCAACTGGAAAACTCCTTTAAGGAGGACCTGACCCCAGATGTAAAGCGGGCAGTTTTTGCTCTTATTTTATTCCAGTTGCTCACCTGAGTTTACAGCTATTTTTTTTTTTTAATAAATCCACTATACGATTACAGAGCTATAGACCTTTTTAATTACTGCCCATTTTTACGTTATTAAACAAGGAGTTATATCTTTAGGCTGCTCAATATTACACTAAGAACAATGCCCCCTTGATTAAGAGCATAAAAACCTAGGGGCAGTTCACAGAAATCAGGGTGCCTTATAGCGAAGTTATGACCACTGATATAGTGACAATTAACTAGAAGCTAGTGGTCGTAACCATGAAAACTTAAGGTTTTGCAAATGAGGAAAGACATAGCGAATCAGGAAACTATACTACATTCCTAATTGAAGGCATTTGCTAATATTTTTATTACACCTACTACCTATTGGGATATGATCTTGGAGATAGGAATACCCCTTTAACCCCTTAAGCCCCGAGGGTGGTTTGCACGTTAATGACCAGGCCAATTTTTACAATTCTGACCACTGTCACTTTATGAGGTAATTACTCTGGAACGCTTCAACGGATCCCCCTGATTCTGAGATTGATTTTTTCGTGACATATTGTACTTCATGATTGTGATAAAATTTCTTCAATATCACTTGCGTTTATTTGTGAAAAAAACGGAAATTTGGCGAAAATTTTGAAATTTTCAAAATTTGAATTTTTTATGCCTTTAAATCCGAGAGATATGTCACACAAAATAGTTAATAAATAACATTTCCCACATGTCTACTTTACATCAGCACAATTTTGGAACCAAAATTTTTTTTTGTTAGGGAGCTATAAGGGTTAAAAGTTGACCAGCGATTTCTCATTTTTCCAACAAAATTTACAAAACCATTTTTTTAGGGACCACATCACATTTGAAGTCACTTTGAGAGGTCTTTATGACAGAAAATACCCAAAAGTGACACCATTCTAAAAACTGCACCCCTCAAGGTGCTCAAAACCACATTCAAGAACTTTATTAACCCTTCAGGTGCTTCACAGGAATTTTTGGAATGTGGAAGAAAAAAATGAACATTTAACTTTTTTCACAAAAATGTTACTTTAGACCCAATTTTTTTTATTTTCACAGGGGTAACAAGAAAAAATGGATCCCAAAATTTGTTGTGCAATTTCCCCTGGGCACGCAGATACCCAATATGTGGGGAAAAAACACTGTTTGGGCGCACGGCAGGGCTCGGAAGGTAAGGAGCGCCATTTGACTTTTTGATTGTAAAATTTGCTTGAATAATTAGAGGACGCCATGTTGTGTTTGGAGAGCCCCTGATGTGCCTAAACATTGGAGCTCCCCCACAAGTGACCCCATTTTGGAAACTAGACCCCCAAGGCACCTATATAGATGCATAGTGAGCACTTGGAACCCCCAGGTGCTTCACAAATTGATTCGTAAAAATTAAAAAGTGTTTTTTTTCACTTTTACGAATCAATTTGTGAAGCACCTAGAGGTTCCAAGTGCTCACTATGCATCTAGATAGGTGCCTTGGGGGGTCTAGTTTCCAAAATGGGGTCACTTGTGGGGGAGCTCCAATGTTTGGGCACACAGGGACTCTTCAAATGCAACATGGTATCCGCTAACAAATTGTCGGCTCAAATTGTTAGCGAACACCATGTTGAATTTGGAGAGCTCCTGATGTGCCTAAATAGTGGAGCTCCCCCACAAGTGACCCCATTTTGGAAACTAGACCCCCCAAGGCACCTATCTAGATGCATAGTGAGCACTTGGAACCCCCTGGTGCTTCACAAATTGATTCGTAAAAATGAAAAAGTGAAAAAAAAAACACTTTTTCATTTTTATGAATCAATTTGTGAAGCACCTGGGGGTTCCAAGTGCTCACTATGCATCTAGATAGGTGCCTTGGGGGGTCTAGTTTCCAAAATGGGGTCACTTGTGGGGGAGCTCCAATGTTTGGGCACGCAGGGGCTCTTCAAATGCAACATGGCGTCCGCTAACAATTTGAGCCGATTTTCCATTCAATTTGTTAGCGGACGTCATGTCGCGTTTGGAGAGCCAGTGATGTGCCTAAACAGTGGAGCTCCCCCACAAGTGACCCCATTTTGGAAACTATACCCCTCAAAGATTTTATTAAGGTGTATAGTGAACATTTTGAACCCAGAGGTACGACACAGAATTTGTTTACATTAGGTCATCATATTGAATAAGTTGTCATTAGTCTTGAGCGCAAGTGCTCACTACTTGAGTTTGCATCGGGTACTCAGGTATGCACCATGTACAGCATGTGCTCGAGTGACATGCTCGGGTCCCTGCTCCGCATGTTTCACGGTTATTAGACACCCAAAAAAAAACATGCGGGGATCGCTCGTGCATGGCAGGCAATCCCTGTAAAGTTTTTTTGGCCGCGAAGCCTATGGGGCAGAGACTCGAGCATGTCACTCAAATACCCACGATACTCAATGCATACCAGAGCACCTGATGCAAACTCAAGTAGCGAGCACTTGCGCTCAACACTAGTCGCCATATCGTCATCTTTTTTTCTTTTGAAAAAAATCCCAACCCCACCCCAGCCCTAACCCTAGCACAACCCTAACCCTAGCACAACCCTATCCCCAAACCCAGCCCTAACCCTAGCCCAATCCTCACCCAAGAGTTTATTTTTGACGCCGTTCCTCGTGCGGTATAAGTGGTTAGACGACTTTATTCTTCGGGTTGGTGCAATTACAAAGATACCAGAATCATATGGGGTTTTTATGACTGACAGCTGTCACACACTAAAAGACGCATTTTTTGTAAAATCTAGTTTTTGCATCGCCATATTTTGAGAGCTATAATTTTTCCAGATTTTGGCAGACAGTCATGTGATGGCTTGTTTTTTGCGGGATGAGTTGACGTGGTTATTGGTGCCATTTTCAAGCACGTGACATTTTTTGATCGCTTTCTATTCCGATTTTTGGGAGGCAGAATAAACAAAAACCAACAATTCAGGAATTGAGTTTTTTTTTATTCTGTTCCATGTGTGGTAAAATTGATAAGGCAGCTTTATTCTTCAGGTCAGTACATTTACAGCGGTACCACATTTATATCGGTTTTCTATGTTTTGCACTTTTACATAATAAAAGTAATTTTATAGAAAAAATTATTTTTTACCATAGCTTTATTCTGAGAGCTATAACTTTTTTTTTTTTTCGGCTGATGGAGCTGTATGTTGGCTTGTTTTTTGCGGGACGAGATGACGTTTTCAGCGGTACCATTTTTATTTATATTTGTCTTTTTGATCGCGTGTTATTCCATTTTTTGTTTGGCCGTATGGTGATAAAGCATTGTTTTTGCTTCGTTTTTTTTTTTTACGTGTTCACTGAAGGGGTTAACTAGTGGGACAGTTTTATAGGTCAGGTTGTTCCGGACGCGGCGATACCAAATATGTGTACTTTTATTGTTTTTTTTGTTATAATATTTATTGATGGGTACATTATATTTTTATTTTTGGTGGATTATTATTATTATTTTTTTATTTTTTTTTTTCACTTTCTGGGTGTTTTTACACTTTTTTACTCTGTCCCACTCTGGGACTTTCACTTTTTTTTCTCTGATCGCCTGCATGGCACAGGAATGCAGCACCATCCCTGTGTCATGCAGGCTGTCAGCGCTGGACGGGGAGAAGATTGTTTGGAGATGCACTGCGCATGTCCAAACAAGCTTCCTGCTGCCTGGTGACCCGGATGTTGTCACGACGACATCGGGTCGTCATGGCAACACCCGGGAAGCCTTTGCAGACAGCGCTGGAAGCCGGAAGAGGAGGTGAGTATCTGCGATCACATCCCCTTGCCCCCGCAATGCTGCTATCGACTTCGATCGCAGCATCGCGGGTGTTAATGTGCTGGGAGCGGTGCAGGGCCGCTCCCTGCACATTGTCACAGCTGACACCCGGTACTATCAGCTGACACCCGGCGGCGATCGCGCCCGCACAGCCTGTGTGCGCGCACGATCGCGATGACGTACTAATACGGGTCTGGCTCTTAAGTCCCAGGGCACAGACGCGTATTAGTACGTCAGATGTTGTTAAGGGGTTAAACATGTGAAATTCTGCTCGATGGGGTTGAGATCTGGTGATTGACTCGACCATTGCAGAATATTCCACTTCTTTGACTTCTGTGTTGCTTTCTCTGGAGGTTTCGGATCATTGTCCATCTGTACTGTGAAGCGCCGTCCAATCAACCTTGCTGCATTTGTTTGAATCTGAGCAGAAAGTATCGTCCCGTACACTTCAGAATTCATCTGGCTGCTTCTGTCTTCAGTCATATCATCAATAAACACTAGGTGACCCAGTGCCACTGGAAGCCATGCATGCCTATGCCATAATACTGCCTCCACCATGTTTTACAGAAGGATGTGGGGTGCTTTGGATCATGAGCCATTCCAAGCCTTCTCCATACTTTCTTCTTCCCATCATTCTGGTACAGCTTGATGTTAGTTTCATCTGACCTGTGAATGCTTTTCCAGAACAGGGCGGCTTCTTTAGATGTTTTTTTGGCAAAGTCTAATCTGGTCTTTCTATTTTTAAGGCCGATTAATGGTTTTCAGCTTGTGGTGAATCCTCTGTATTTGCTCTCATGAAGTCTTCTCTTTATGGTAGACTTAGATACTGAAACACCTACTTCCTGGAGAGTGTTCTTCACTTGTGCAGATGTTGTGAAAGGGTTTTTCTTCACCATGGAACAGATTCTGCGACCGTCCACCACTGTTGTCTTTCATGGACGTTCAGTCCTTTTTGATTTCCCAAGATCAACAGTGAGATTTTTGTTTGTGGACTGTTGATTTGGCCACTTATAATATTTTTGCTGTCTCTCTGATTTCTTCTTTTTTTCCGCCTAATGATGGCCTATTTCCCTTCCATTGAGAGCTCCTTTGACTGCATGTTGTGGGTTCACAGCAACAGCTTCCAAATGCCACATCCAGAATCAGCTCCAGACCCTTTTACCACTCTTCACTGTGGCACTTGTTGGTCGGTGTCTGCTGTGAAGAATAGCTGGCATCCGTTGGGTATGGAGCGGGCTTAGTTGGTGAGCCCGTTGCACGGAAATTCTTCTGACTTTTGCAACATATAAAAGGAAGATGTCTGGAGAAGTGAAAGACTCCGGGCAGGGCCAATATGAATTGAGCCTCCCCCAATGACCTAGCTTCATGTAGAATCATGCAGCATTTGCAGTCTGTTTGCAGATATACAGTATGAAAAACTCTGACATGTATGGTACTTGTTTCCATAATATCCCATTCACTTGACAGGTGACAAACAAGTTTTTTTCCCCCAACAGTATGTAATAGCAAAGTCTGCTGCATTATTACATACAAAAGGCGTCTTGCAAGAAGACATACCACACAGTATGGTGTTTTTTTTTTCTATATATGCACGCTATATACCTCTGATTTACACTGCAAACAGGAGTACACAGATCCTTATATTCATATTTTTTTTAATTTTTTTTTTAAATGTGAAGGAGTGCGTGATAGAAAATAACCCAAATACATGCAGATGACTGAGCAGATATAACCACTTTGAGAACTGACAGATTATAAAACACTGTGGGATAATGAAAAGGATTCCGTCATCTGTGTTATACCGCGATTCCAGATTATATTCTGATCACAATGAACGCATAGCCTCTTCAAGGTATACTCCAATTTCATGGATATTGCCCCGCAGCTCCCGTATAGGTGCCGCTCTCTGCTCTACAGGTCACATAACACATTATAAGAGGATCAGCTAGTCCCAGAAGCATTTGCATGGTCCATTTAATCCTTCCTGTTATTTCTGATCCTTTAATCTTATTTACAATGAAAAAAATGATAAAATAGATGAGAAATAACAGCGGATCTCCCAGGAGTCATTGTGAAAAAGAAGCCTAGACAAACACGGATTCACTTCTTCCTTACTAACTAAATCTGCCTTATATAATTTGGGGTAGTCAGATTTGGACAATGTATCCACGTTAGTGTTTCATTATTACAAATATGTCTATGTAGTGTATGGGAAGGTGAGATCTTATTCCATAGTGATACATACAGTACATAAAGATTATTTATGGTAAATCAAGATGGTGATGGAGATAAAGAGGACGAACAGTTCATCCCACACATCACAAGCTGTACATTTACTAGAACTAGGTTTGTCAGGTATAGTTAAATGGTCCCTATACTTTCAGACTTGTTCTAATTTGATAAAGTGTTAAGACACGTTATTTAAAGAACCCCATCCCATGAACTGTTTTTTTTCCACTAAATGTGTGTACATGTGTATGTAATGTAGTGTCAGTGTGTGAATATACTCGCCTACTGCTGCTCTCTTCAGGATCCAGCGCCGTTCTGCTCCTCTTCTCAGTGATGTCACCTCTCTTCAGACGCGTCGGGTCACACTACGCTCTGTGTGACCCAGAAGTTACTTTTACAATCTAAGCCTATGGACCGTAAGAACGAGGTCCCAAAGGCTTAGATTGTAAAAAATAGATTTTTGGCTCATGCATAGAGCAAAAAATGATGCAGAGAGTCTAAGGAGCAATGATGTCACATACAAGAGCAGAACGGCGTTGGATCCCAGAGAGGGCACAGGTAGTAGAGTATATTAACACATACATACTACATGTTTAGTAAAAAAAAAAAAAAAAAACACAACATTTAAAGTGTGACAAACATGCAAAAGAATAAGAAATCAGGAAGGGGGCAAATACTTTTTCACACCACTGTACATACATTAACAGAGGTGTTCTTATAGCTCAGGGCATGCCAGCTACTGGACATTGGCAGAAGCAGTACATGCTGTGAAAATCCTGGCAGAATAATAAATCCTATAAAAACCAAAACAAGCAATACACACAAATAATATAATTTTGTGATTAATAAAGTTGTTACTTTTTATTAAATGTGCTTATATTTTTGGATTAAATTATAGGTTATATAATCCTGGCAGAATGGTGGTGACACAAACCACAACAAAAATGCTGTGGAGTCGGTGTCCATTTTGGTGGAGACTGTATAAATTGGACGGACTCCTAAAATAAAAAAAAAGGGAACGTTATGAAATGTCTGTTCCGCTCCTGACCTAAGGTTCTCGGCTGTTCGTTGAGATGAGTCTGTGATCTGTGCTGCACTTTATGTACACGCTCAGTAGTGACAGGGCTGTGGAGTTGGAGTTGGAAGTCAGGGATATTGAGGCGTCGGAGGTTTGGCTTACCAGCTCCACAAAACACGATAATCTGGTCATACTGGACTGGTATGAGCACCAAAAAAAGTTTTAACTAGTCATTAGAGCTGAGGGAACCAGGACCTTGCTTTTCATTAGGATGAACAGACAGGTATGCTTTAAATATAGACCTACAAGAAACTCCTAAATGTAATACTAATACCCTGAAGAGGGAAGGGTAGAGAAGTGTGACCAAGTTCACCAAGATATATGAGGACACCACTCTCAACCAAAAACAGCCAAAGGTATTGCTATTATTGCAAAAATCAATATATTTTATTGTACAAAATATTCGTATAATAAACAACAATAAGAAAGACAATATATGAGTGACTTAGGTGAGGAGCGGAGTAGAGGGTAAGATCAAAAATACCCAAGAAAAAAAGAAAACCCTTAGCCTGACTGCAGAAGTATCCACATTAAATGTGCTATAGTATATTTTGAAGTATGCCACATAGTCTGTGTCTAACTGGTTAGGAAGACACCAAGGTTATGGGTCTAAAGTTCAATCTAGATATTGATAGCAAGTGAACATGATCTCCATCAGATATATAAATAGCGTCAATATGCATAAATATTAGGATGTCAGACGTTACCTTGGGACATTATGATCACAGAGTGTGGAGGGTCTGCAGCAGGGGCAAAGAAAGCGCGCCTCAACGCGAGTTTCGCCTGCGTGGCTTCGTCAGGAGCTCCACAAAACACGATAATCTGGTCATACTGGACTGGTATGAGCACCAAAAAAAGTTTTAACTAGTCATTAGAGCTGAGGGAACCAGGACCTTGCTTTTCATTAGGATGAACAGACAGGTATGCTTTAAATGTTGTGATACAGGAGATTTAAAAAAATCACCAATATGGTCAAATAGGACGCTCCTTTGCATCGGGGTTTGCAGCACCGCCTGTATTCTGTTAGTAGGGAATGCAGAGTCTGTTGCAATGTGCCAGTTACCACCACACTGCTCTTTTTGGGTACAGATTGTGCTGGTGGCCAAGGTGGGCACAGTCATAGGAAACGTAACTTCCCTCATGTGGCTCTTTCAGTAATAAATGTGAGTTCTTGAAAACAATGGTGCTTTTAACCAGCAAAGAGGATTATCCCAGGATAGCTTTATAAAGAAATCCAGAAAAAGCGTTACCCTAAATATAGGGCTGATTGTTGAGCACCATGTACAGCCATGCCGACCACAGGTCAGATCAGTCATGTTCACAAGAACGTGGTATGTTCTTGGAGACGCTGGATGTTTTACTTAACACTAAGCAAATATCCGCCAGGCTGAGTCTGCTCATAAGATCTCAACCAGATCCTCCGTGTTTTCTCTACATAGAGCCACATGAGAAGTAATAAAAGCTGTGAGGTGGCGGAGTACTAAAGCATGCAGTGGTATTAGGTTTTCATATACATGAATAGAATATATGAATAGTGCTAAATATCTTATCAAATAAAAGATTACAGTATCTGTAAGATGCCCTTTGTATCCATTTATTGCCTCCTCCCACAAAGCGCCAATTGTCCACAGAGCTGGGAAGGTTCTGGTTCTCGTCTTTACAGCAGTTGTCTACAAGTCTACCCTTTGACCCCATTTTTTTAATAATATGCTCAAAATTATGTTCTGATCAGTGATCAATTTCTCAATGTAGATCTTTGTCACCCACCATAGAGAAGTAAGATGATCTCCTACGTAATCGGAGGTTGTCTGGCCGCATCAGAACGGAATAAGAAAAGTAGTAATACTCCGATTACCAGTTTACAGTGCTGACACTTTCCTGCTCGCCTGCAGGTCTGTGTACTTCTGCTCCGTCTGGATAGATATGTGAGCGCTGCAGACAATCATCATCCATGTTTGTCTCGTTTGCAACCAGCGATTGGCTGCAGTGGTCACAGGTCCATCCAGATGGAGCAGGAAGTACAGAGAGAAGCTGGAATCCAAGTGTAGGACCAGTAACGTGGGTGTTACTTTTATTATTTTAACGCCATCAAGAGCATTTTTCTGAGTTATTTTATTTCGCTGGCCAGACAACCAAATTATACGAAAAAAAATGTTAGAGCTGCCTGTAGGAGTTTATTGGACACTTTATTGTTTTCTCATTCTGATCAATGGATAAGCAGCATGTTCCGCCTAGCACCAACCAGCATTTTATAATGGAGAATATTCAAAACTCCCATCATTAAAAAGAAATGTTATAAAATGAAAAGGATCATTCTCCCCAAACCAGCATCAGTATAAATCAGAGGCTGACAGCAGCTACACAGAATACAGTCTGTAAAGGACCTTCCATATACAAGCGGGAGAGACCTGGAATGGGGAGAAGTGTTCACACAAAGGGGGCAATTCATTGTTTTTTCATTTCCATATCAGTAACACATCTCTCCATCCTGAGATTTACTTAATTCCACCACTTTTCCTTCTTGGTATTTTGATGTTGAGGGGTTGTATATAATACAGACACAATTATATCACAGTATACACAATTACTTCTGCACATGGAGAAGCTTGGCCTCTTATGTCACCTGTACGCCCCCAGTCTGGGCGTAATCCCATCTACACAATACAAAGGTTTTATGCAGTGGAGTAGGCCACCGATCTGTGTGTAACCTTGCAGAGTGACTGTATTTCAGCTTCTCTTGGTATTACCGCCCTGGTAAATCGGTTGGTATTGTTTTGATGTTACTATGTGCTGATCTTGCATGAAAACAAGTAAGCCGAGACAAGGAGGCGAAGGAATTACAGCAACATTGGTCTCCAGGCCTAGAGCAGAGCCGTCATTCCTGCAGGACCAAAACTCCTGATTCCGCCCAGCACAGACATCTGCGCACCCATCAGCTTTACCAGTAGCGTGACTCATGGTTTTCCCTTTAATAACTCTGACAAGTACAAATACAGGACTCCCTGCGGGGCTACTGCCGACATGTTATAGTTGTGAGGTAGAGAGTTTCATGGGGAAAATATAACTATAAACTCTAGAAAGGAATTATCTGTGAATCGAGCAATTGTTCAAGGCACGAGCATTATCGTACTGTCTGCCCTGGTCGTGTGACATTTGTTGTTTGGTTGCTATGGAAGAGACAAGAGTATAAAATACAGACGCTATAAATGAGAGATGCTCAGGGCTCCTGTTCTGATAGAAAACAGCCCAGTCTATAAACCCTGCACAATGTCCACAATCATCAAATGCTGATCAGGGCTGGACAGCAATACAGTCAGTCACCGGAGAAGAGCAAAGCTTTATCTAGTAAAAAAAAAAAACAAAAAGGCAGACCATTGTTAAAGCGCACCCATTATCGGGCCGAAAGTAGCCAGATTTTGCTCTTCTTATATTCCCGCTGCACCCCTGAGTATTCAGAATTTCATTTTCTTTAAATCTGCCATCAGATTCCAGAGATATGGGCCTTTTTATTTGGTGACATATTTATGGTCTTTACAAAGGGGGAGTAGTTCACAGGGTAATAACAGAGCAGCTTAAAGACATGCCCCCCAAAACTGTGAGCCACGCCCCTTTTATAAAGACCATAAAAAATTTGCACCAAATAAAAAGGCCCACATCTTTGGAACTGTATGGCGGATATTAAAAAAAAACAAAAAAACAACAGAATAAAATAAGTGCAAGAACTGTCAACTTTTGATCTGGTGTCAAGTCCTGTTTAGTAATTTACCAACATATCATGCACAGTTATGTCACATACCAACTCCCGGCCTTTAATACGGGCTCAGAAACTGAGCCGACATCTTTCGCAGCAGATGATGGCTGTGATTTCACTTCTTAGTGCAGCAGTCTGTGCCCTTATCAGAGTTGCAGCCTCAGTAGGACATATGGGATAACACTTCTCATCACCCCCTATATGACAGCTGTGCATATTACTCCCAGACTCTCACTGCTGCCTTCATTGTCTGCCGGATGAACTAAGCTGGAAAGAAATCTGACTGTTTAGCAGCCGCTGCTGTAGGAAACCAGACTTGCTAAACCCTGCCCTTATGAAGTCCTGTTCCTCATTAGTCATCTGGAAAGGAGTGAAGACATTTTCAGACAAAAGTATAGATAAAATCCTGCAGAATAAAAACGTCTGCAGACTGCTACCTTACTGATTTCTAGGCTTCCTGAACATTTGATACATTGGGAACGTATACAGTATACTCAGCCGGGAAGTCAGTAATTGGTAGAGGTGGCTATAGACATTAGATGATCATTGGCTGTTGATTTCAGAGGGACCAGTTGATTATCTTATCTGTGTAGTGGTGTCCCAACTTCTCAACGCAAATTTTGGCGAAAGAAAGGTGGGGCATGCTGGATTTCAACATGACTCATCATCTATGCTCAAGGTAGATAAATCCCAGCTTCCTATAAAGATGCTCAGCTAAACTGATTGTATAAGTCTGTGGCGGTTTGAAAAAATAGCTGTCTACTAAACGAGTGTACAACAGGCAACATCTGTATAAGGTTTAAGGCCACCTTAAATTGTCCACTAGCCTAACTCAGTTACTGGTATTGCCATAAATGCTTAGGGATAATATACCTAAATAACCCCATATGCCTTTTCTGCCAATTTCCATGCTGTTTAGCCTTTCTGCTTCACTTCCTGACCCCTGGTATCAGCTCTGCTGTCAGTCATCACTGCCCCTTTCTCACTACATTTCCAATCACTCCTTGTGCTGGGCTGCAAGTAAGCAGTGACCACAGACCCCAACTGAGCCGAAAGCCCTCCCACTCCTCCCCTAGTATCACACACAGGCCACTGCTGGAGGCAAGTCACTGATTATACAGGGAACAGAAGTAACAAAGCACCAAAACACCAGCAATAGAGATTATGTCCTACTCACCCTCACTGACTAATCAGGTTCTACTATAGTAGGAAGGATGGGAAGAGTGATATGCAGGAATGAATATAATAGAGGGAATACAGTTAGGTGTGTAGAATATAATCTAATATCACACATGGTATAGAGCAGGGTGTATCCACCCACATGTATACATACTTATATACATATACATTATATGTACACACACCCCTCCGTTCTCACTCACTAGACCGAGACCTGTACAGAGAACAAGAAACCTTTTTTCAGTAGTCATCTCATTGTCAGCACAGGCAGGATTACAAGGAAAAGTATCACCTATGCACAGATAACACAGAATCACATCATACACAGTAGATGATTGTCACAGCCCTCGCCCCCTCGCCTGCACACAGCCCTCGCCCGCACACAGCCCTCGCCCCCTCGCCCGCACACAGCCCTCGCCCCCTCGCCTGCACACAGCCCTCGCCTGCACACAGCCCTCGCCCCCTCGCCCGCACACAGCCCTCGCCCCCTCGCCCGCACACAGCCCTCGCCCCCTCGCCCGCACACAGCCCTCGCCCCCTCGCCCGCACACAGCCCTCGCCCCCTCGCCCGCACACAGCCCTCGCCCCCTCGCCCGCACACAGCCCTCGCCCCCTCGCCCGCACACAGCCCTCGCCCCCTCGCCCGCACACAGCCCTCGCCCCCACACAGCCCTCGCCCCCTCGCCCGCACACAGCCCGCCCCCTCGCCTGCACACAGCCCTCGCCCCCTCGCCTGCACACAGCCCGCCCCCTCGCCTGCACACAGCCCTCGCCCCCTCGCCCGCACACAGCCCTCGCCCCCTCGCCCGCACACAGCCCTCGCCCCCTCGCCCGCACACAGCCCTCGCCCCCTCGCCCGCACACAGCCCTCGCCCGCACACAGCCCTCGCCCCCTCGCCCGCACACAGCCCGCCCCCTCGCCTGCACACAGCCCGCCCCCTCGCCTGCACACTCACAAATCACACCTAGAAAACTATCCTAGAGAAGTCAATGAAGAGATCTAAACTATCGTTGGTTTCTCATGATTCATGCAGCCACTGTAAATTATATAGAACCATAAAAAAAAAAGATTCAATTATAGTTAGTAAAAAAAAAAAAAAAAAAATGTATAGTCACAGTCAGTGTATCAAAATACATAAGCATTAAAGAGACTGTCCGCACAGAATGACTGATAAAACCAAGAACAGGCGCTCCATGGCATGACCCTATCATTTACGTGCACCTTCTCACCTGCTTGGTTTCCCTCTTTCTGCTCTTCTTTGGCTTTAGGAAACCAGATCTGTCAATCAAGGAAGAGGGGAGGGGAGATTGAGGGAAAACAAGAAGGGGTATATAAATGATTGCTCCTCCATGATGCACAGAGCGCCTGTAGATGGTTTGATCAGTCATTCTGTGCTGACAGAGTCCCTGTAAGGTAAGCCCATGATTAGGTGGTATTGATCTTGCATTCATAGATTTATCTTGCTGATTAAATTCTGATGTCATAAAATGCTAAAAAGGTAATGTCCAAAAATGTACAGTTTTAGATTATCCTAATCATAGATCATATGTTACTACAAGGATACATCCATGAACCAGATTAGCCTATGACAGGAGGCAATGTCATAAAATACATACTGGCAAATTAATTACAGATTGTTTCTTGAATATTAATGTGAGGGCTCATTCAGACATTGGTTTTTCACGTATGAGTGCTATCTGTGTCTTGACAGCTAGCACTCATACCTGTGATAATCTATGGAGCCATTCATATGTCTGCGAAAAATTGCAGAGAAATGTCTGATTTTGATCCAATGGTCGGATCAGAATCCATAATACAAGTCTATAGAGCCATGAAAAAAAACAACGGATCACACTCTGTTGAAATGGCATGACAAGTTTTACGGACAGTCAGAAAGGAGAAGGTGGAGAAATATTTTTTTCTGCAACTACGAGAAAAACCCTGATCCCACTCATTGGTCTGTTTTTCTTGTACGTGAGAAAAATGGACGACTGAATAAAGCCTTAAAGGGACTGTCTGCACAGAATGACTGTTCAAACCAAGTACAGGCGCTCGGTGCGGCCAATGTATATACACCTTCCCACCTGCTTGGTTTCCATCTATCTCTGGCTCTATGAAGCCTGAGCTGTCAATCAAAGAAGGGGACAATAGAGAGAAAACAAGCAGGTGGGAAGGTGTATGTAAATGATTGGCTCCGCCATGAAGCATCGAGCGGCGAGGCTTAGTTTGAACAGTCATTCTGTGCTGACAGCGTCCCTTTAAAGTGATGGAAGCAATGTCACACAGTATATCTAGCCAGCATTTCTCATTTCAGTCTACAAGCAGCCACAATATCTGATGTACTGACAATACGGCTACGGTCACATGAGCGATGATTCTGACTTCTGAGAGAATCGGATCAATATGTAAATAACACGCGGCTCAAACTCTGTCAGAGTTTGATCCGATTCTCTCGCATGATCCGATCGTATCCAATTCTCTGGCATGAGAATCGTATCACAGGTGCGGAGAAGATGGAGAACTTCTCTCCATCTTCTACATGGTCTATGTCGACGTAAACTGGACTGCACTCGGAAGACATCCGAGTGCAGTCCGATGTTTCACACACACCCATAAAGTTGAAGGGGTGCGCATGGTCCGATCTGCGAGCCTCTCGCAGTATGCCGCGACTTTTTTTCTCATACCGAAAGAGCATGATAAAAGAAAAAAAAAAAAAAAACAGATCTGCACTGCCCTATAGTATAAAACATTGCATAGCACTCATCCGATACACTCGTGTGAGCCCTAAAACTGAAAATATGACCTGTTAATGAGCAGGTCAAGAATGGAGTTGGCCAATACTGGCCGAGCGGAGGATGGATTTAGGTCGTTACAGTCAGTGTCATGTACTCACGTAATTCATTCAATGGGATAGACATTAAACAGGACTTGTCATCAGGTCACACATTTTTGCCATTATGCGCCCCTAAGCATTCTGAATTATTTTTTTAAATCCATTATACTACTCCAGAGGCATGGCTCTTATTATTTAGTGTTAATAGTTACAGTCTTTACCAATGGGATGATCAGTGGACTAAGCACGTGAATTGTTAAATCATATAGAGCTGGTTAGTCTGATACAATGGTGGGGTCACAAATGGAGTGATCTGTGGAGCAGGTGATTAATAAGATCATTTCTCTCCGTGGTTTATGTACCAGGTCAGTATGTAATTACAATACAGGTGCAGCGATGGAGCAGGACGCTCTGATGAACTGAACGCAGTTACACAGCTTGCTTACTAGATATTAGGTTAGGTCTTATTTATTATAGGAGATACTCTTGCAGATTAGTCATCTGATATGAGGCTTCTTAGTCTGACTGGATGACAAAAGCACTAAAAAAAGGACAATATTTAAACCGCCCAAAGTGTGATTGAAAGATCAAGTCACAGAGTGACTACTATAAAATCTCAGACTTTATAGACCAACGGGTTGGAGATGTCACAACTCCATCAACTGCAGTGTATGAAGTTAGAATCTGTGCTCACGAGGCCACGTTCACACGCTCAGTATTTCACATCAGTATTTGGAAGCCAAAATAAAGAATGAAATAATCAGAGGAAAAAGTATAATAGAAACACGTCACCACTTCTGTGTTTATCACCCACTCCTGGTTTTGGCTTACAAATACTGATGGTGTGAACGTGGTCTTATGCAGTGATTGAGAAACTTGTATAAGAAGCTGAGATGGCACACATCAACTCTTCTAACAAACATTTCTAGATTCCATCTTCATTAAAATCAGAATAAACAATTCCATTTGCAGAGGAAGGAGCTGGAGCCCAGAGGCGGCGGCCGTATGGCATTACACACGCTTCACTGGCCATCTTTTGCTTTTTACATGGATTTCTCCATATACATTGCTATCTGGAGAGACTTTTGCACCACTCAGCTGATAAGATAATCCCCTGGAGACTGCTGCTCTCTTTAATAGGAGAATTCCTGAGACCCATGGATCTGGTCTTTTGATGTGGTCAGTGTTCAAGAGATCAGAAAAGGAGTCACTCAGTGCTAATCCAACTCTTCTCAAAAAGTGGTGGTATTTAGCACTGAGTTCTGGTAGTCATACCCACAGCTCTGTGGCTCGCTTTATGAGGCATCTCTCAGATGGGCACCACTTGTGACATCGTTGCTTACTTAGGGGAATGTCAGGGTTTATGAGTGAATGCGAGATGTGGCGTATATTGAACTCTGCTTTCCAAAGATGTAATAAACCACAGTTAATTTATGTTTTAAGGGGGGAATCACTTTTTCACACAGGGCCCTGTAGGTTTGGATTTCTTTTTCCCTTAATAATAAAGAGACTTTCATTTAAAAACTGCATTTTGCAGTTACATGTGTTATCTTTGTCTAATATTTAAATTTGTTTTGTGATCTGAAACATTTAGGCTGTGTGCCCACGATGCGTTTAAGCGTTTCCACAGCGGCAAAAACGCTGCAGAAACGCTTAAAAAATGCATGGTAGAAGGCCTGCCATGTTCCCCAATGATAATCCCCATGTGTTGTGCACATGCTGCGGAAATTTCCGCTGCGGATTATCATTGCGGAAAAAAACGCAGCACTATCAATTATTTTGCGGAAGCGCTGCGTTTTCGCCGCCATAGACTTGCATTGAATCGCTTGGATTCTGCATCACTGGATCTGTACATGCGGAATCCAAGCGTTTCAATGTGCGGATGGTACCCAGGTCTGGAGAAGAGGAGACTCTTTCGGACCCGGGTACCATAGAAACTGTAAAAAAAAAAAAAAAAAAGGAATTAAAATAAAAAATAAATATATACTTACCTTCTGGAGGCCCGCGGTGCGCTCCTCCTCTCATTCCGGCAGATCACTGTGGACTGAAGGACCTGCGCTGACGTCATAGTCATGTGACAGGTCACGCGATGCTGACGTCGGCAGGTCCTTCAGTGTACCGCAATCTGCCGGCAGCCGGGACGGTGAAGCAAGACTCCGGGGACCATCGGAAGGTAAGTATAGATTTATTTTTTTATTTTTTAACATTCTTTCGGTCACACTATATAAATCCATGCCATTTGCATGGATTTATATAGTGTGACCAAGTTGTCAAGCACTTTCTAAGTGATGCTAAAATCGCTTGGAAAGCGCTTGACAACCCGCATGCGGAAATGCATGTGAAGAACACTTCACATCCGCATGTCCCTGGCAGGAAAAACGCATGTACAATCCGCATGTACAATCCGCATGAGTTTTTTTCTGCCAGGGGGATGCAGAAATGCTCAGGAAAAAATCCTGAGCATTTCTGCATCGTGGGCACATAGCCTTAAAGTGTGACAAACGTGCAAAAGAATAAGAAATCAGGAAGGGGGCAAATACTTTTTCACACCACTGTATGTTGATTGTAATTCTGAGCCCAGTATAAGACCAGACATGTATAATATATGGGACATACTTGCCATCACTCGCTTAGGTCTTGCATACACATTTCCCAAGTTGTATCTGTAACAATATAATATATGTCTCTTTGTATTGTGAAACCAAACAGGTTGGAGCAGTCCAGCAAATACTGTGACTTACAAGATGAGACACTCCTATCTATATGTCCTATCAGGGCACACAGACTTCACATTCTCTCCATGGACTCGGTCCATCCATACATTACATGGCTAGCTACTTATCTGAATGGAGAGTGTGTAATGCTACAAATATAAAAGGGAAATTAAACTTCTCAGGAACTAGACCTGTGCGGATCGGCCTATGGCCATGACGGCTGTCTTCCTGAGGACCCCCTTTGTGGATATGCACTACCCATGCACAGTGGCATCCATACTTTAGAACGGACTAATTATCAACAACATTAATAAGGTTCGCCCCAAAATCTGCACTTTTTACCTATAGAGATTTTACAATTCAAACTATAGGAGGATGGTGGAGATGGATGAAATACAGAAATCTGCTATCCCTGGCAGTGGATTAGAAGTCGGACATGTTTGACCATCACTCCACTAAAAAGGAGGACTCCGGATCCACCCTCTCCCGGTCTTGTGACAGGTGGGGTCAGAAAGGTCCGACACTTCTCAACCAACCACACACACATTTTAATGCTTTCAGTAGTTTTTCACAGCGTTTTCTTAAAATGCAGCAAAAAAAAAAACAAAGTGTACCCAAACAGGACATAAATTACTAATTTAATAGGAATATTTATCATTTCCTATGTTGAATAAGGACTATCGATTATCAATGAATGAGTCTATTCTGAACACTGAACAGAAGTTTCTTGCTCTCTCTGCGGTGATTCATCATTCCTGACGCCTTAGTCATTAGGGACTGGTTAATATATAAACTGGGTTGTCCTCTCTATTAGCTCAGCGAGGCTTTCTTCACATTTAGACTTTCTTTTACTTTGTGGTATACTCATAACAAATGGTGCCTATGGGAACTAACCTTGTAGAACATATACTATATCTACAGACGCATTGGGACACAGCTCAAAATGATTGATTTCAGCTTTTTCCATTCAGTCCCCTTGCCATGCCATCTGCCTTTACTAACATTTGTGAAAAAATGGGTATTTTCTCACTGAATTCAACTGTGATACTGTAATAGGATGTCATCATTGTTCACAAGAAATCCCTGAAATTTCGTCCCTCCTAAATATGATCGTTTCCATGCCCCAGCTCTGCCCACTTTGTCATAGCTGGACGAAAATGGCCTGAGAACTGCAAAAGTTGCATAATTTTAGTGACAAAATTAGGTGACTTTTCAAAGCTTTTTTTATGCCAAGATACAGGTGTAAAAGCTTTGATGAATTAGACCCTAAGTGTAAACCATCTATTAGTTGACATACTTTTTGCCAAAAATTTACACCAAAACTATGCCTCATTTTTTGGTGCACATTAGGTCACAACCCCTTTCTACAAAGCCATGCCCCTTTCCAACAAAGTTTCACAGCCTCTACTCAAAGATGATGCACAAAGCAGCTAAAACGCACAAAATATGGAGCAAATACAGTTCAACCTAAAGTGCATCATTTAGTTTGATAAATTTCTCCCAATGTATCAATTTTGTCTGAAGCCCCAGTTCACACATGTTGGATTTCAAAAAGGATATAAGCACAGTTTGTGCCCCCAAATCCAAGTGAAATCTGCATAATAATCAGCACCTCATGCATTAGGAATTGGCCCTGTTCACTTACAACTGTACATTTTAATATGGATTTCCGGCTGCACGTCAGGGGGAGGGAGGTAGAGGGGACCGTTGTGGAAATTAATGATATGTCACCTATTCTGGACAGAAGTCATGAGAATTAGCCCTAGTGAATGACAATTATACTAATTAGCAGACATGCAGCTCGTCCGGTGTACAAGTCCCAAAGTACAGCCTCGGATCTGTTGTGGAAATACACAATTTAAGTGTTGGATGTTTTGATGGGCAGAGAATCTGGCTGAGCATTATTAGGGGAGGGAGCAGACACATGCCATGACACCAAGGACTACTTTTCCCCTCAATCTGGCTCACCAAACATTGCCTGTCAGTGGGAACAGAAATCTAGAGACACAATACAACTTTTCAGAATCAGCAGGTAAACTACTTTCGATCACCGCTCTATGGCCATACATATATAATGTCACATTACAAGAGAAGGTTGGAACACAATGTAATTAAGAAAAACTGAAAATAAGCTCTATCCTGGAAAAACAAACATTTATCCACTTTCACCAGGCTAGTTCCTTTATTTCTATAGAGATTTCAATGGGGGGAAAAAAAAGAAAATCCACAGAAGAAAAGAATCTTTTAAAAGAGGTAATTTGGCAGCTTAGGACAATATTAATCAGCTTCAGCAGCATGGCGGAGGGAAGGACTTACAGTGTTAAATAACGCTCATGGTGAATAACCATTTTGTACTCTTGGACTTTGCAGCTTTGTATTAGTCACTAGGTATGTGCAGATACTGAGAAGGCTAATTATGGAGGACTGGTAAATGAGGATTCAGAAGCATTTCTTTACAAGGCTGGCCCGAGGAACAATGAGGGAGCCGGCAACAAAAACTGTACAAAATAAACAGAAATGCTCTTTATCGAACAAAAGCTAAAAATACCGGGGTGTCAAAGATAGAGGTAAAGGGAACTGTTGTGGGGTGGACGACAGGAAATTCAACTTATCTTTGGGATCAAATAAAAGGTAAAAAAATGCAAGAAATCTGTTTACATTAGCTACACTAATGATTAACCAGCAGCACCACCATTACAGGGGATAATCAGAGTTACAAATACTTTAAGTAAACCAGAAACATTTAAAAAGATTGTCTAACACTGTCTGGTTGCCAGTCCCACCTCCCCCCAAAAAAGCCTTAAAGTTCCCATCCTTTAAAACAAAGCATTTCTATAAATTACGGATATTTAAAATTCCTCAATTCCAGTTTTAGGGTATGTGCACACGATGCAGAAATGAAGCAGAAAATTTCTGCATCTCCCTGGCAGAAAAAACGCATGCAGATTGTGCATGCGTTTTTCCTGCAGAATACATGCGGATCCACATGCAGATTCACATGCGTTTCCGCATGCAGATTGACAAGCGCTTTCCAGGCGATTTTAGCATCACCTGGAAAGTGCTTGACAACTAGGTCACACTATATAAATCCATGCAAACAGCATGGATTTATATAGTGTGACCCGAGAGAGTGTATATACTTACCTCCGATGGCCCGCGCTGTCCTGCTTTACAAAGTTCCCGGCTGCCGGCAACTTTGAATTGAAAGACCTGCCGACGTCAGCGTCACGTGACCCGTCACATGACTCTGACGTCACCGCAGGTCCTACAACTCACTGCAAGTGCCGGGAACCAAGCGGGAGCGCTGCGCGGGCCGACAGAAGGTAAGAATACATTTATTTTTTATTTTATTCTTTTTTTACAGCTTTTTTAATGCTACCTCAGTGTAGATGAGACTCTCCTCTCCTCTACACCCGGGTACCATCCGCATATTAGAACGCGCCAATAACGCAAGTACAAATGCTGTCTTGCGGAATTGGCGCGTTCTAATGCAAGTCAATGGCGGCGAAATCGCCGCGTTTCCGCAAAATTAATTGACATGCTGCGGATTTTTGACCGCAGCGTTAACGCTGCGGAAAAATCCGCATCATGGGCACAGCACATGCGGATTTCCATTGGGGAACATTGCTTCCCTTCTACCATGCGTTTTTCATGCGTTTCCGCGGCGTTTACGCAACTGAAAAAACGCCGTGGAAACGCATGAAATACGCATCGTGTGAACTCAGCCTTAGGCTATGTGCCCACGTTGCATTTATGAAGCAGAAAATTTCTGCTGCATAAATGCAAGTCCTCTCCCGGAAAAACGCATGCGGAATTCCGCACGCGTTTATCGCGCATTTTTCGCGCGTTTATCACGCGTTTTCCACATGCGGAATTGCCTTGCGTTTTTTATGCATTGGACAAAGGCAATTCCGCTTGCGGAAACGCAAAATTAAATGACATGCTGCGGATTTTTGAACGCGGCATAAACGCTGCGGAAAAATCCGCAGCATGTGCATAGAACTTGAGGAATCCCATTGGGGACCATGGGGTGCGGATATACATGCGTTTTTCAAGCGTTTACGCTGCGGAAATTCCGCAGCATATACGCTTGAAAAATGCTACGTGGGCACACAGCCTTAGTCATTGTTTTTAGCTTCCGGCAACAAAGTATGAAACTTTCCAGCATGCACTGCAGAACGTGATTACCGATGACCGCTCTTGGGGCCGGTGCTGCGGCTTGTCCACCCCCTCCTGCCTTCTAATATCCAAAGCCTCCCATCAGTGTGAGCTCGTAGAAAGCGTTTCTTCACAAAGCAAGAATCCCGAAATACCATTTATCTTGTCAAAGGGGGTGAGTCCATATAGGACTCCTCCTCTCCCCAACTGGTAACACCCAGTTGTCAATTTACTCAAGACATTTCTAGGAGGAGTAACAGGAGAACAGCCTGACACTAAAAAAATTTAACATACAAAGTGGATCCGCAGTGAACTACAGTAAGACCTACAGCGCAGAAATGTACGCTTTACTTGTAAATGCTTCGGCTTTCAGAGAAAATCTTCAAAATGTCGTCTGGGGATGAAGCGACTAGGATGATCGTCAGATTTTTTCAACATTGGCTTCCCCGCTGCCCTAGACTGACAGCTCTCTTACTGGGCAGCACGGTGGCTCAGTGGTTAGCACTGCAGCTTTGCCTTGCTGGGGTCTTGGGTTCAAATCCCACCAAGGACGACATCTGCAAGGAGTTTGTGTGTTCTCCCCGTGTTTGTGCGGGTTTCCTCCGGGTTCTCCGGTTTCCTCCCACACTCCAAAGACATACTGATGGGGAATGTAGATTGTGAGCCCCAATGGGGACAGTGATGATGTCTGTAAAGCGCTGTGGAATTATTGGTGTTATATAAACAAAGCATAATAAATAATATACACACATATGCTGTACATAGTCATCCTAGTCACATCATCCCCAGGTACTGGTAAAAGTATGTTTTCTCTGAAACACCGCACATTCATGGAGGCAATAACAGGGCCTGTGGCATCTGATTCGTGCTGCCTGTAGTTCTGCCATATTGCACATCAATAAGAGATTAGCAAGATTTATGGTTACCCCAAGTAAAAAATAACAGCGCAAAATCACAGAAAAACTGACCCACAGCACAGGGAACAGATGCCCTACACGTGGCCACCACTGAGCATGCGCATTACTGCTCATGCCACTCTGAACGCTGCCTATGATGGTTTATGCTGCGTCAAAAGTCATTTATGACACGTTATCGTGTGGATGACGACGAACCGCTGAAAAGAGGTGAATAAATCACAAAGAGACTGCACTCCTAAGAAAAAGAAGAAGGCAGACTACATCAGGTCGTGTAAAGAGAAATACCATGCCGCCCAGCTCATATATAATTAAAAGAAGAGAGGTCACCAGGTCACTTTTTGCTCTTATTTTATTTCTGCTGCTCCAATGAATATTCGGTTATTTTCTAGTTTATTATCCACCATACGATTCCAGAGATACAGGCCTTTATATTTAGTGTTAATTATTATGGCTAACAGTAATTATACAAAGCAGTCTAAGACACGCCCCAGAGGATCCTCTATAGCCACACCCCTTAGTAAAGTTAGCACTAAATAAAAACTCTCATCTCTCTGGAACTGTATGGTGGATTTTCAAAAACAAAGAAGTGGAATATTCAGGGGAGCAGTGTGCAAAAAGCGGCTACTTTAGACCTGGTGACAGATCCACTTTAAGCAAGTTTGCAATGATGACCTTCTGCGCAGCGATGTTCAATTTACAGCGGCCGATGCCGATTGTTGCACATCAGCTCCTATTGAAGAGGATTTTTTTCCCTAAACATTGAAATCAGTGGGTGATGCAGTGAAAAAACAAATAGTAAGGAAGACTATTCCCCGCTGCATTAAACTGAATCTATGATGACACCTCTGCAGCTGATGTGAATGGGGTCTTAGCTGTGAGCGCAGTATTTGTAAACTCCTGTCAATACAATAAACCAGTCGCATAGTAAACTTGGTTATGGATTATTAGTAGGAGATTACAGGTATCAGGGCTTTTTTCACTGTCTGTTTAAACAATTGATATGACGCTTTTAACAAACAGTATCTATGGCGATCCGCAGCTAATCAATGATTTACAATTACACTGTACACTTCATGCTTCGCTTCACTGGACTTTTGTTATGGAGTCTACTGTCCTTCTACAGGAAGACTATAGGACACCCAGTGACAAATACCCGCACCCTACAGTGAAGCACCCGTACTTATAGGACACACCAGAGCAGTAAATGTAAATGCTCTGGTGTGATGTGTAAGTGCTGGGTGTGATGGCTGCTAGACAGGTACGGGCTTAGTCACAAAGGGTAAACTCCGGAAAATCTACATTT
The DNA here is from genome assembly GCF_046119375.1 of Phyllobates terribilis. Taxonomy (NCBI): domain Eukaryota; kingdom Metazoa; phylum Chordata; class Amphibia; order Anura; family Dendrobatidae; genus Phyllobates; species Phyllobates terribilis. The sequence goes on along the minus strand of NW_027362762.1, from coordinate 826,668,292 downwards.
CAGCAAATAGTTACTTGTACAGTTACTATTTACAGCAAAATCGGAACTTGCACAAATATTTTTGTTGGATGACTCCAGAGAATTGTTGTCTTGCGACAAGTCACTTAGCGTCACTACTGAGCGTGTACATAAAGTGCAGCACAGATTCATCTACACTAAAAGCCAGGAACAGAAGACCTATATAGGACATTTCATAACGTTCCCAAATTCTTATGAAAACATTTACAGCACATCCTGCATTGTACTACTGAACCCAATTTATTATATATATTAGGAGTCGGTCCACTTATACACGACTGACTCCACAGCCCTGGGCATCACCCGAGGGCATAGCTGGTTTTCATTGCAAGTAGACAAGCTAAGCTGGTGGAGCCATCATATGTCAGCCATGGAACATCATGGAAAAGGGAGAAGGAATTTTTAATGAATGGTAGGAGACGTTCTTCTTACCTCCTCCACAGACACAGGCAACACAACTCGGCTGCAAAAGAAAGAAAAACAAAAGTGAGACATAAACTTAAAAATGTGCACAGGCAGCAGAAGTTTATTTCCACTGACTAACGTCTAAGGAAATCATGTCGAAATCTGTTTTCAGAGACCCGTAAGTTTACAGAATGTTTTGTTCCAAACCTTTTCCTTTAGAAGTTGAAACTAACAGGTAAAACGGGGATAACTAACATTTGTGGAGTATTTCAGAAACCATTTCCAGAGGACCTGCTCATCCTCCTGACACTTTGGTCATTGTTACGTTCCCTATAAAATGAAAAGGCTGAGGCATCTCTGTGCCGTTCCTCTTGGAAATGAGCTGACATTTGTGGGCACACAATAGGTGGGTTTATCAAGAACAAGGACGCTCCGAGCATAGACTGATGTACGGACCGGAAGTGGCTCAAAGAACAATTTTATGGGGAACGCAAATAAAGATTTGTATCTTATTTGATATGTTGATGCCCCGTTAAAAGCTTTGTACATCAGTGGGGGTCTGAGTCTTGAGACCCCTCCCCCCATCAATGGCTCAAAGCGCTCATCTTCTGCACGCACATAATGAGGTACAGTAAGGACTAATTGAATTTCTTTTCAGCCCATGCTCTGCCATGTCCGTCCATGCCAGCGCTGAGAGCTTCTGCCTCGTGGTTTCAGTTACAACCAGGCAAATGTGCAATTTAAGGCCACAAATGGATGTAGTGAAGGTAAAGTTGAAAAAAAACGAAACAAACAACTAAAAAAAAGGAGGAGTGTTAAGGACTTTTGTTTTACTTTTGTAGTCAATATTAATCCACAAATAATAATAAAATGAGTGTTGTATATTGTATACTTTCAGATTGGTTACTGGCTATTGCAAGGTTTCTATACGCAGCCTGAACGTAAGACAACGTGTAAGACTCACAGAAAACACTGTTGTGAGTGTGAACTGCGCCATGATATGCAATACTTTCTTCTAATCAATAAAGAATTTACAGGAAATTCAAGGTAACCTTCATCTCTCCAGCGCTTCTTACAAGGCTCTGGACTGACCACCTGACATTGTAGAATAAAAGCTGTCACATGAATCTGTGTAATTGGATATGTCCACATGTTGAGGATTTGCTACTATTGATGAGCGCAAGTGCTCCTTACTGGAGTTTGTCCAGAGTGTTTGGGTATTCGGGAGTTTGTCTAGGGTGTTCGGGTATCAATTGATAAGCGCAAGTACTCGTTGCTCGGGTTTGCCTAGGGTACTCGGGTATACATAGAGTATCGCGGGTGCTCAAGTGACATGATCGCATCCCCGCGGGAGCATGTTTCGCGGCTGTTACAGTCACAAAACATGCGGGGATTGCCAGTGTTTGTCAGGCAATCCCTGCATGTTTTGTGACTGTAACAGTCGCGATACTTGATGCATACCCGAGCACCCTAGGCAAACTCCAGTAACGAGCACTTGCGCTCATTATTTGCTACAAAAAAAAAAAAAGATTTGCTTGCAATACTCCTGCAAATTCCTCATAAAAGAGAAACTGTCAGGCAACCACCACCCCAAAACTGCCATTACTACCATACATTTCTGGCCTAATTTAGATTAGCTTACAAATGGCTCATGTTGCGTTTTATGCAAATTATTTGATTGCCAAAACTTGCACCCTGGAGGACAGAGTATATGGTAAACCAGTCCTTAGGTCATCACTCAATCCACATAATGGCATGTCAAACCACCAAGGAAAATAGAAAACGCCTATAAAGGGCCTGTAGACTATTGGACATTGTAGCCTGTTAGGCTGGAGCTGCATACAGGTCAAAGGTTGCTATATGCAGCCGCTACATCGCAAAATAGTGAGGTGGCTTTGCTACATGCAAGGTACCGCAACAAACTAGTCACAAAAATTGACTTGTATTTTTAAACTTGTTGCGGTACCCTGAGTGAGATACAGTGAGACCTCATTAGCATGTTGTGATGCGGCAGTGATCTACACGACCCGTGTCGTGGTCCTAGTCGCCGTGTAGACCCTGCCTTCTAGCACTAGACCCTGATCTACTAGGAAATGCATATGTCTTCAATTTTAGTCCTACAGAGGCGCTGATAGCAAATGTGCTCTGTGTGATGGTGCCAACCTGGGCAACAACATACCACTCTGTCTTGGCCAGGATATTTGCCAAATATGAATCTGTTACTTGCACATTATCACTGACATCCAATCTTTGCTGGTAGATTTCTATTATAATCAGATCTCCAATGTAAACTATATTTACGATACTAAGATTTGGGTTAGGAAAGGTGATTTTTGGGCATCCTCCAAGAGCTCAATGGGGTGTGCCCAATATCAAAGTCAAAGCCAAATTATGCCTGTGTTAATCAAACAATGACAGTGACAGTACAAGAAGAATGGGCTACATTGTATAGTAGATGATTTCATGCTATCATCTGTCACACGCAGGCTCACTCCACGGCTGGGGAGACAGGGCCTTGCCAAGATCTCTAATCTACGTAACCTATGCAGCCCCACAGTGTTATGTACAGGCCAATCTCCAGGGAAAACAAAGAGCAATCGTTGTCCATCATCTACAGAAATGCCACATCTAACATTTCATTTGACCGACTGTAAACCACCAGCCCACCATAAACACGCTCACCCATCTCACTACTGTACATCACATACGGCAGAACTGGCATCCAGGAGTGGGAGAAAGCTGGAGGACATCTCAAGGAACCGAAGCCAAGCCATGGCGTCCTACCGGATCCATCACACGATGCATGCAAACCGTACCAAACTGACCGACACTGACTGACTGTGCCTCTCGTCAAATCTGATGGAATTTGTGAAAATACAACCAGGGTCTCAGACAACTGTTGATATTTTAGAGATACATTTTCTGAGACAGACAACTCCCCTGACGTCTGTTTTAGTAAATAATCCTTCATGAAATAGTATTGGCGCATCTTTTCTTAGGCCTCTAAATGTTGCGCTCCCTCTGTTTGGAATAAGCCTGAGGCTAAAATGCGAATTTGGACGTGAAAAAGTTAATGGGGCACATTGCTACTCACAAGGAACCGCCATCATGACAGGCAAATCTAAAAAAAAAAAAAACCACAACTGGTTGTGATGTTTTGCGACTGGATGGTCTGACGGTCTTGGCACCTTGTAGTGTGGCCCCGTTCGCTTGCATTACGCTTCGATGTTGCAGCTGCACATAGGGATCACTGGCTGCTCGATCTGTGCAGCCCCAGCCTTATGTTCACGTAGAGGGTTTTTTTTTTTCCTTTTGAGATACTTGGAGTGGATCCTTTCCAAAATCCTACTCAAAAACGGCTTGAAAAATCACTTCCTATTCATTTCTATGGGAATTCAGCTTTGCTGTTCAGTTGACGGATTTTAGAGCTTTTTTTTAAAAAAAAAAAAATTATCATCTCCTAGAGAGGTTTGGAAAAACACCTGGAGGAAAAGAAAGTTCAGGCCATTTCTTTAAAGTGGATCCTGAAGGAAACTTCAAACTAGGCACTGTGTAATTAACAGGCAGCAAAAAACGCTTCAGGAAAAACCTCTTCTTCCAAGAACAGGTTTGGGGCACGGCCTCCACTCAGAAACAATGTTCTGGAGTTATTACATGGGCACTAAAAGTATCTAAACCAGACTTGTCCGGAGATGTGACAGCAGAGCCTCTTTAGGGTTCATGTCGTTATTATTTTCTCATGAATTTCTGCCTGTATTTCGTAATTCACGTGAAAACTGTCTGCAAATCTACTGCCACTGTTTTCAAATGAAAATTTGCATTACTGTTCATTCGGATGTGGATTTAAAAATAATTAAATGTGAGACGCAATAGGTGAAGTGTCACGTATTTCAAAGGGGTTGTGACTGTGACTGCAGACTTAGTAATCGACCGGACAACCCCTTTAAGTTGATTCATCCAGATTTCTCTTGGCAATGACAGCGGATGCCACACACTGATTAGTTCCATTGTATCGGGCTCATACATGTCAGGACCCTCAAGACCTCCCTGTGCGTCCACGGGGGAGAGTCCAATAAAAAATATTCCTGCATTACACACAGTGACCAGTTATACAAAACTGCAGAGGTGTGTAGGAAGTAGCAGTGTACACAGCGTAATCCACCAGGAAACTGATCGCGATAATGTGACAAATGGTTCAAGACACAGCAGCGAGAGTTAAGTGTCAGCGATCACCATCCGTCACCCAACAGGTGTCACAGCCACTACAGGCGGACAGACAGGTACAGCAGGTATACATCATGTGACAGCCCGGCCGCACAGAACGGCCGCCATGTCAGTCCGGCTGCACACCGCGTCAGCTAAGAACGGCCGCCGTGTCAGTCCGGCTGCACACCGCGTCAGCAAAGAACGGCCGCCGTGTCAGTCCGGCTGCACACCGCATCAGCAAAGAACGGCCGCCGTGTCAGTCCGGCTGCACACCGCGTCAGCAAAGAATGGCCGCCGTGTCAGCCCAGCCACGTCAGTTAAGAACGGACACAGTGCCAGCCCGGATGCACAGAACGGACATTGCGACATCCCAGCTGTTGGTCCAGGTGTTCTCTTCCTATAGATGTCCTCCATCCTAAAAGTACAGCTCTGTCCCAGCAGCACACTGCTCTGGTACACAGCCTCACACGCCTCGAAGCACAGGCTCCTGTAACGATCCTCGTCCTTTCACACAGGATCACACGCCCTGGAGCACAGACTCACACGTCTTGCGTCCAGGTACAGATCAAGGCGCACATCCCCACGCGTCCCGGCACACAGCCCCCTCTAACGCTCCTCGTCCAGATACAGATCCAGTTGCACAGCCCCACACGTCGGGGCGCACATCCTCCTGTAACGATCCGCGTCCAGGTGCACAGCCCCACACGCCCCGCGTCCAGGTGCACAGCTCCACACGCCCCGCGTCCAGGTGCACAGTCCCGCGTCCAGGTGCACAGCCCCACACGCCCCGCGTCCAGGTGCACAGCCCCACACGCCCCGCGTCCAGGTGCACAGCCCCACACGCCCCGCGTCCAGGTGCACAGCCCCACACGCCCCGCGTCCAGGTGCACAGCCCCACACGCCCCGCGTCCAGGTGCACAGCCCCACACGCCCCGCGTCCAGGTGCACAGCCCCACACGCCCCGCGTCCAGGTACACAGCCCCACACGCCCCGCGTCCAGGTACACATGCCGGCGCACACAGCCCCACACGTCCCGCGTCCAGGTACACATGCCGGCGCACACAGCCCCACACGTCCCGCGTCCAGGTACACATGCCGGCGCACACAGCCCCACACGTCCCGCGTCCAGGTACACATGCCGGCGCACACAGCCCCACACGTCCCGCGTCCAGGTACACATGCCGGCGCACACAGCCCCACACGTCCCGCGTCCAGGTACACATGCCGGCGCACACAGCCCCACACGTCCCGCGTCCAGGTACACATGCCGGCGCACACAGCCCCACACGTCCCGCGTCCAGGTACACATGCCGGCGCACACAGCCCCACACGTCCCGCGTCCAGGTACACATGCCGGCGCACACAGCCCCACACGTCCCGCGCCCAGGTACACATGCCGGCGCACACAGCCCCACACGTCCCGCGCCCAGGTACACATGCCGGCGCACACAGCCCCACACGTCCCGCGCCCAGGTACACATGCCGGCGCACACAGCCCCACACGTCCCGCGCCCAGGTACACATGCCGGCGCACACAGCCCCACACGTCCCGCGCCCAGGTACACATGCCGGCGCACACAGCCCCACACGTCCCGCGCCCAGGTACAGATCCCGGCGCACACAGCCCCACACGTCCCGCGCCCAGGTACAGATCCCGGCGCACACAGCCCCACACGTCCCGCGCCCAGGTACAGATCCCGGCGCACACAGCCCCACACGTCCCGCGCCCAGGTACAGATCCCGGCGCACACAGCCCCACACGTCCCGGTACAGATCCCGGCGCACACAGCCCCACACGTCCAGGTACAGATCCCGGCGCACACAGCCCCACACGTCCCGTGCCCAGGTACACAGCCCCACACGTCCCGTGCCCAGGTACACAGCCCCACACGTCCCGTGCCCAGGTACACAGCCCCACACGTCCCGTGCCCAGGTACACAGCCCCACACGTCCCGTGCCCAGGTACACAGCCCCACACGTCCCGTGCCCAGGTACACAGCCCCACACGTCCCGTGCCCAGGTACACAGCCCCACACGTCCCGTGCCCAGGTACACAGCCCCACACGTCCCGTGCCCAGGTACACAGCCCCACACGTCCCGTGCCCAGGTACACAGCCCCACACGTCCCGTGCCCAGGTACACAGCCCCACACGTCCCGTGCCCAGGTACACAGCCCCACACGTCCCGTGCCCAGGTACACAGCCCCACACGTCCCGTGCCCAGGTACACAGCCCCACACGTCCCGTGCCCAGGTACACAGCCCCACACGTCCCGTGCCCAGGTACACAGCCCCACACGTCCCGTGCCCAGGTACACAGCCCCACACGTCCCGTGCCCAGGTACACAGCCCCACACGTCCCGTGCCCAGGTACACAGCCCCACACGTCCCGTGCCCAGGTACACAGCCCCACACGTCCCGTGCCCAGGTACACAGCCCCACACGTCCCGTGCCCAGGTACACAGCCCCACACGTCCCGTGCCCAGGTACACAGCCCCACACGTCCCGTGCCCAGGTACACAGCCCCACACGTCCCGTGCCCAGGTACACAGCCCCACACGTCCCGTGCCCAGGTACACAGCCCCACACGTCCCGTGCCCAGGTACACAGCCCCACACGTCCCGTGCCCAGGTACACAGCCCCACACGTCCCGTGCCCAGGTACACAGCCCCACACGTCCCGTGCCCAGGTACACAGCCCCACACGTCCCGTGCCCAGGTACACAGCCCCACACGTCCCGTGCCCAGGTACACAGCCCCACACGTCCCGTGCCCAGGTACACAGCCCCACACGTCCCGTGCCCAGGTACACAGCCCCACACGTCCCGTGCCCAGGTACACAGCCCCACACGTCCCGTGCCCAGGTACACAGCCCCACACGTCCCGTGCCCAGGTACACAGCCCCACACGTCCCGTGCCCAGGTACACAGCCCCACACGTCCCGTGCCCAGGTACACAGCCCCACACGTCCCGTGCCCAGGTACACAGCCCCACACGTCCCGTGCCCAGGTACACAGCCCCACACGTCCCGTGTCCAGGTACACAGCCCCACACGTCCCGTGTCCAGGTACACAGCCCCACACGTCCCGTGTCCAGGTACACAGCCCCACACGTCCCGTGTCCAGGTACACAGCCCCACACGTCCCGTGTCCAGGTACACAGCCCCACACGTCCCGTGTCCAGGTACACAGCCCCACACGTCCCGTGTCCAGGTACACAGCCCCACACGTCCCGTGTCCAGGTACACAGCCCCACACGTCCCGTGTCCAGGTACACAGCCCCACACGTCCCGTGTCCAGGTACACAGCCCCACACGTCCCGTGTCCAGGTACACAGCCCCACACGTCCCGTGTCCAGGTACACAGCCCCACACGTCCCGTGTCCAGGTACACAGCCCCACACGTCCCGTGTCCAGGTACACAGCCCCACACGTCCCGTGTCCAGGTACACAGCCCCACACGTCCCGTGTCCAGGTACACAGCCCCACACGTCCCGTGTCCAGGTACACAGCCCCACACGTCCCGTGTCCAGGTACACAGCCCCACACGTCCCGTGTCCAGGTACACAGCCCCACACGTCCCGTGTCCAGGTACACAGCCCCACACGTCCCGTGTCCAGGTACACAGCCCCACACGTCCCGTGTCCAGGTACACAGCCCCACACGTCCCGTGTCCAGGTACACAGCCCCACACGTCCCGTGTCCAGGTACACAGCCCCACACGTCCCGTGTCCAGGTACACAGCCCCACACGTCCCGTGTCCAGGTACACAGCCCCACACGTCCCGTGTCCAGGTACACAGCCCCACACGTCCCGTGTCCAGGTACACAGCCCCACACGTCCCGTGTCCAGGTACACAGCCCCACACGTCCCGTGTCCAGGTACACAGCCCCACACGTCCCGTGTCCAGGTACACAGCCCCACACGTCCCGTGTCCAGGTACACAGCCCCACACGTCCCGTGTCCAGGTACACAGCCCCACACGTCCCGTGTCCAGGTACACAGCCCCACACGTCCCGTGTCCAGGTACACAGCCCCACACGTCCCGTGTCCAGGTACACAGCCCCACACGTCCCGTGTCCAGGTACACAGCCCCACACGTCCCGTGTCCAGGTACACAGCCCCACACGTCCCGTGTCCAGGTACACAGCCCCACACGTCCCGTGTCCAGGTACACAGCCCCACACGTCCCGTGTCCAGGTACACAGCCCCACACGTCCCGTGTCCAGGTACACAGCCCCACACGTCCCGTGTCCAGGTACACAGCCCCACACGTCCCGTGTCCAGGTACACAGCCCCACACGTCCCGTGTCCAGGTACACAGCCCCACACGTCCCGTGTCCAGGTACACAGCCCCACACGTCCCGTGTCCAGGTACACAGCCCCACACGTCCCGTGTCCAGGTACACAGCCCCACACGTCCCGTGTCCAGGTACACAGCCCCACACGTCCCGTGTCCAGGTACACAGCCCCACACGTCCCGTGTCCAGGTACACAGCCCCACACGTCCCGTGTCCAGGTACACAGCCCCACACGTCCCGTGTCCAGGTACACAGCCCCACACGTCCCGTGTCCAGGTACACAGCCCCACACGTCCCGTGTCCAGGTACACAGCCCCACACGTCCCGTGTCCAGGTACACAGCCCCACACGTCCCGTGTCCAGGTACACAGCCCCACACGTCCCGTGTCCAGGTACACAGCCCCACACGTCCCGTGTCCAGGTACACAGCCCCACACGTCCCGTGTCCAGGTACACAGCCCCACACGTCCCGTGTCCAGGTACACAGCCCCACACGTCCCGTGTCCAGGTACACAGCCCCACACGTCCCGTGTCCAGGTACACAGCCCCACACGTCCCGTGTCCAGGTACACAGCCCCACACGTCCCGTGTCCAGGTACACAGCCCCACACGTCCCGTGTCCAGGTACACAGCCCCACACGTCCCGTGTCCAGGTACAGATCCCGGCGCACACAGCCCCACACGTCCCGTGCCCAGGTACAGATCCCGGCGCACACAGCCCCACACGTCCCGTGCCCAGGTACAGATCCCGGCGCACACAGCCCCACACGTCCCGTGCCCAGGTACAGATCCCGGCGCACACAGCCCCACACGTCCCGTGCCCAGGTACAGATCCCGGCGCACACAGCCCCACACGTCCCGTGCCCAGGTACAGATCCCGGCGCACACAGCCCCACACGTCCCGTGCCCAGGTACACAGCCCCACACGTCCCGTGTCCAGGTACACAGCCCCACACGTCCCGTGTCCAGGTACACAGCCCCACACGTCCCGTGTCCAGGTACACAGCCCCACACGTCCCGTGTCCAGGTACAGATCCCGGCGCGCACAGCCCCACACGTCCCGTGTCCAGGTACAGATCCCGGCGCGCACAGCCCCACACGTCCCGTGCCCAGGTACAGATCCCGGCGCGCACAGCCCCACACGTCCCGTGCCCAGGTACAGATCCCGGCGCGCACAGCCCCACACGTCCCGTGCCCAGGTACAGATCCCAGCGCGCACAGCCCCACACGTCCCGTGTCCAGGTACACAGCCCCACACGTCCCGTGTCCAGGTACAGATCCCGGCGCACACAGCCCCACACGTCCCGTGTCCAGGTACAGATCCCAGCGCGCACAGCCCCACACGTCCCGTGTCCAGGTACACAGCCCCACACGTCCCGTGTCCAGGTACAGATCCCGGCGCGCACAGCCCCACACGTCCCATGTCCCGACGCACAGCCCCACACGTCCCGTGTCCAGGTACACAGCCCCACACGTCCCGGTGCACAGTCTTATACGTCCCATTAAAGCTCCTGGTACAGGTACAGATCCTCACACATCCCGGCATCGCCTCCTCCCGGAGCAGCTCTCCTCTCATTCATTCCCCGCTCTCCCTCCCCCAGCACATCGCATCCCCCACCTGCGGCCCACACAGCCCCCATCCCGCTCCTTACAACTCTTTTATCAGCACCATGGCCGCTCTCTGCGCCCCCCGATCTTCTCCTCCGCTGATCCCGGCCCCGAGTGAAGGTTACCGGCCACTTCCTACTCCGCACGGCGCTGGGGGCGGGGCGTTGCTGCAGCAACTTCTACGTCACGGGGTCGTCAAAAATGGTACGCGATGAGATGAGGGCGCGTTACCTGGAGGCCCCGCCCCCCGTCATGAACATCTGGATGATGGGTGGAGTCATCGTATCTCTTTGGTGACGGCTCTAGTACAGGAAGCCAAGAGGGTCAATCTTGTAGAACGCGCTCCTCTGTGCGCGGCCTGCTGGTGTCCGGACTGACATTGTAGAGCGGAGTGCGGGATCTCTGAACCTTGTATTGTGTCTCCCGTAGTTCAGCGTTTTAACCCTCTCAGAACCGGGCGATTTTTCATTTTTGCCCTTTCCCCACCTTTTTCTAAGAGCCTTAACCATTTGAGGGCTGGTTTTGTGTGGGACATGTTGTTAATGAGGCTGTTCTCTTCACCGTACATTATACGGAACTATGGGAACCCATTATTTTATTTCTCTGGTGATGGAGCAGCGAGGGCTTATTGTGGGAGCTGCGGCGACTGAAAAACGGCAATTTTGACATTTTATTTTTTTCCCCCTTTTACGGCGTTGTCTTTATGGGTTAAATCATTTTTTGTTTTGATAGATCAGGTATTTCCGGCAATGCTGAAAATGATTACTTTTTTTCTTATTGAATTTTTTTTAACCCTTTAAAGACCCGGCGATTTTTCACTTTGCTGGTTTCTTTTTCCAGGAGCCATGACTCTTGTTCTTTTCCCATTGGTTTAGCTGTAGGAGGTTTTGCCTTGTGCAGGATGAGTTGTAGTTTTCAATGACACTATTCATTATATCATGTAATGAAAAATGGTGAAAAAAAAAAAAATCCAAGTGCGGTAAAAGGGGGGAAAATGCGATTCAACTGTTATTTTATATTTAAATTTTTTTTAAAAATGCAAAATTGTGTAAAAAAAAAAAAAAAAAAAACTAACACTTTTGTTCATGTCTCTATTTTCTGAGACCCGTAACTCTTTATTTTTACTCTTCCGTAGAAGGAGCTGTGTCAGGGCTTTTTTTTTGCAAAGCTTTTATTGATATCATTTTGGGGAACTTAAAGGGGTTTTCCACTACAAGGACAAACCCTTCTTAAACTCACATCCCGCGTCGGCTCCGTTCCATTGGTGTCAGCACTCGTGGTCCAGGGGCTCCCGTGGGGTTGTTGTGACACGTGACCCTGGCGCCCAATCAGCGCTGCCGTCACTGTCCTCACCTTTGAACAGACTGAACATGAAGAGGAAGTCCGGGCTGCAGCTGATCTCTGACTTCCTCTTCATGTTCATTTCAACAGGAGGCGGGGACAGTGACGGCAGCGGTGATTGGCGCCGGGGTCATGGCCCCGCTATCACGAATGCTGACACCGCTGGAACGGAGCCGGCGCGGGAGGTAAGTAGTGATGATTGAGCGTGCTCGTTGCTTGAGATTTGCGAGCACCCATTATCTTCAGCGTGCTCGGGGGTTAAGTTTTCGTCGCTCCGTTCCGTGAACATGATTTGCGACTATTTGACAGCTTTAATACATGTGAGGAATGCCTGTTTTTCCAGCATTCCTCACATGTATTAAAGCTGTCAAACTGTCTGACACGCTGAAGATAATAGGTGCTCGCCCGAGCATGCTCAGAATTCTCAAGCAACGAGCATGCTCGATCATCACTAGAGGTGAGTATAGGTTTTTTTATTTTATCGGGGCCCAACATTCAGTTTAAGAAGGGGTTGTCGTAGTAGTATTGGACAATTCCAAGGAAATCTGTCGGTAGCATTAACCCTCCTAAGCCTTCTATATGGACATGAAGGTTATAGAAAGCTGAATAAAATGATACCTTGATATCTGTGATCTGATGTCATATTCCAGAGAAATTCATATTGTTCTTATATGTAAATGAGCTGTTAAGATCTATGGGCCGGAGTGTCTCCAGAGATTATTATACATGAAGGAGGAGTTACCAGTGTGATGTCTGCTGTGTGTGATTATACCTGACACATAAACAAGTTCCTCTCAGCTTCCAGCTCACAGACAGTGATGCAATACAGCAGAGCTGTGAGAGCTGCAGCTGCTGACGTGTTTGTAAGAAGACAAAGTTCAGTTCCATTCTGGTTTAGTTACATGTCTCACACTGGTAACTCCCCCTTTTATTAAAAGAGTATTTGCTAATTTTGTTTTTATCCTAGACTCTGTATATTATATGGCCACAGTGTGAATGTGCACCTACACATTACAGTTATATCAACATGTGTTCCGAACTTCTGACTCATTTCTTTGGTTTTGCTTTAATGTTCTGTACATACAGGGGCGCAGCTCCACGTACATCTTGTCTATATAGTTTTCCATGGTCAGGTGCAAAACAGTTAGATTTGGGTCCTTCTCCGCCCCTGTTTATTGAGGTGAACTACAAGAGTTAGGGTCCATCCTGATTGGGGTACACCTTGTTGTGGTGGAATGGCTTTTACTCTCTTTTGATCAAAATAGTGTCAGCTAAGTACCATATGCTATTTACATGTACTATTATTATTTACTTACTGCAGGGTATTTGCTCACTTTGTTTTTATTCTAGGTTATGTTTGTTAAGAGATAAAGTTTTGTTCTACTGTTCTGTGTTAGTTAATTGTCTCACACCGGTAACTCCTCCTTTTATTAAAATTAATCTTTGGAGGCAGATTCTCATGCAGATCATTGTCCGGCCCATAGTCCTGAACAGCTCATTTACATAAAAGAAAAATGTGGATTTCTCTACAATAAGACATAGGATCACAGATATGAAGGTGTCATTTTATTCGGCTTCCTATGACCTACATGTCTATATAGACGGCTTAGGAGGGCTGATCCTACTGATAGAATCCATTTAAAGCAAATCTGTCACTAGATTTTTGCCACCTAATATGAGTGCAGCATAACATAGAGACCCTAATTCCAGAGATGTGTCATTTACTGGGCTGCTTGCTGTAGTTTTGCTGAAATCATTGTTTTATTAACAGTAGATTATCACTAGAGGTTTATTAAATCTGTTGACATGCAGTCAAGGGTGGGCAGGGCCAGGGGGCGGAGTGTCACATGCCCCCTGAGTCAGTACTCAAGCAGCTGTTTAGGGCCGCCCAGCTGTCTGCTGCTTTAAAGGCACTGTACCTTTAAATGTTTACACGTGCTGGCCCACCGGCTGTATCACGGTACTGCAGACACTGCATTCACGTCACGCTAGCCTTCTGCCCACCGCAGAGGAGCTTCAGCCTGTGAGCAGTATGGGTGGTCAGACATCATTGGACTTTTACAAGTCTGGGCTCCGGGTAGTGATGGGAGCCAGGAGATTTGTGCTGTTTGTACAGTGAAGAGGTGGCAGGACGCTGCGCACCTCTTCACATGTCCAGGCCAGGATCATGAATTATTTGTAAAGCCCCCCCCCATACACATTAGACTAATGCCCGCTGAACCCGTCAATATCGATGGGTTTATCTGACGGTCTAACATGTATGGGGGTGCCAGCCAACTGATGGTCAGGAGAGAAGTTGATTGACCATCTACGATTTTGGACTGCCGATCGCTTTGTTCTCTTTGAGATAAGCCACTGATCAACATGTCAGTCAGCGGCTTTCTCATAGGGAACTCAGAAGCGCTCAGCTGAGCCCTGTTATGGGAGAGTTGGCTGACATGGCTGTTGGCCAAACTATGCTTTTAGCTGTCAGCTGAACTAACTGCAGACAGACATCTAATGTGTATGACCAAGTCCATTCTGCTGAGGATCAGTGGGATTTATTGCAGCAGACTGAACCTTCATGCAGGACGAGGTCGTGCTGTTAGTGAGTGGTCATCGGCTCCAGATCTGTATGAATGTTCATACTCCTGCTGCCATAAATCACACCGTGCCCCAAATAGAGCCACTGCAGACCTGACTATACAGAGACCTGCACAGGACTGATCCTGTACCTGGCTACAGGACATCACAGATTATATATACACAGCCATCTGGCATAATATGTGATGTCAGTGAACACAGTACAGCACATACAGTGCTGGTATATGAGATATCGTGATACAGACATCAGATCTAATAATAATAATTTTATAATTGTAATAATTTTATTTATATAGAACCAACAAATTTTGAAGCACTTTACAATTAAATGGGAACATGTACAGGCAATAAAAACAATACAAAGTAACACATAGTTCAACAGTTACAGGAGGAGTGAGGGTCTTGCTCACAAGCTTACAATCTATAAGGAAATAGGGAGGACACAATAGGTAAGAAGTGCTTTTCATGTATGGTCCAGCCATCATTATCATAAATAGGGCAGATCTTATACAGGATGGGGTATATAGGCCAAAGGGGATGAGAGGAGTGATGTCCTGCAAGATGGAGCTCTGCATAGAGGGGCAGAGAAGAGTGATGTACTGCAGGATGGAGCTCTATAAGAGGGTCTGGGAGGAGTGATTTTCTGCTGGAGGATGCTCTATGTAGAGGGGCTGAGATTATGTTTGTTGCCTGCCGCTAAAAGATCAGTGATGTGAAACTGGAAATGCTGCTCTATTGATACATATAACAGAGGATTATCTTCTGCCATATGCATCTAAATAGCAACATTTACAGGGCGGGCCATTTATTTGGATACACCTAAATTAAATGGGAATGGTTGGTGATATCAACTTCCTGTTTGTGGCACATTAGTATATGGGAGGGGGAAAACTTTCTTTGTAGTTTAGTGTGCTTCAGTGCATATAAGGGTGTGGCCGCCCTTTGTCTGAGCTGAAAGGTTCTTTCTGCCTCTCAGGTCTATGCTTCTACTAGGGGTTCAGTCTCTCTGCCCTTATCCATATGTATGTCACTTCACAAATGGTAAGGTTTTAATATTAGATTTAGGACTGTCCCATAAGGGTTGCCGTGACGTGGCGGGATGGCTTTTACAATATTTTGATCAAAATTATGTTAACTAAATACCCTTTATTATTTATCATTATTTTTATGCACTGTGCGATTTATCCATTTACTTCCAGTTATTTGGGTATTTAGCTTGTCTTTGGTTTTTCTCTGTCTAGTGGCCTTATGTGAACATGCATTTACATTTTGCATGCACATCAATTTACGTTTCAGTTCAGACTCCCAGGTTTTTCCTTGGGACCTGTGACTAAGTCAAATATGGCCAGTGTTTGCTCTTACATTACTCACCGTGCTCCCCTTAGTAATTTTTTTTTCTTTTTTTAAATCCAGAATACGGTTCCAGACATATGGGCCATTTTATTGAGTGCTAATTTTTATTATTTTTACCAAGGAGTCATGACCTACTGGATTCTCTGAGTGCGTGTCTTTAGACTGCTCTTCATTATTACCCTGTAAGCCACACCCCGTTGGTAAAGACTATTGGCTTGGAAGAAAACAACCCATCTTTCTGGAATTGTATGGCAGATTTAAAAAAAAAACTAAATACTAAGAGAAGTACCAGGAATAAAAGAGCAAAATTGGCCAATTTTGACCCGGTGAGAGGTCCTCTTTACATGGTTTGTACCAAGTATAAAAGTTATACCCTAACCATAGGACAGGGGATAACTTCCGGATTGTAGGAGTTATGACGTTGTACAGTGTTGGCTATCTCTGGTTTGCTCATGAATGCAGTGGAAGTGCACATGCTTGATCTCCGCCCCATTCTGTTGAGCCCCATTTTTTATATTGGTGGAGGTTCCAGCAGTTGGACCTCCAGAATTTCCACTGTCCCATGGGTGGGAGATATTTATTTATCTCACTTATATAGCACCATTAATTCCACAGCACTGTACAACTATTATGGGCACTGCCACCATTGGGGCTCACAATCCTCATTCCCTCTCAGGATGTCTTTGGAGTGTGGGAGGAAACCGGAGAACCTGGAGGAAACGCACGCAAACATGGGGAGAACATACAAACGCCTTGCAGATGTTGTCCTTGGTGGGATTTGAACCCAGGACCCCAGAGCTGCAAGGCTGCAGTGCTAACCACTGAGCCACCATGGTACCCAGTATGGGAGATAGCTCCCATACTTGGCACAAACCATTTAAGTCACTAAAAGCAGGGATGTGGAGTCGGTAAGCCAAACCCCCGACTCCTCAATTTCCATGACTCCGACTCCAACTCCTTCATACACGGCTCATGTTTAAGTGATAAATTTCCTGTAGCACAGATTAATCTCAGCTAAAAGTCTAGACCTGGGGTCCTCAAACTACGGCCTTTCATCCGGCCTGCCGGGCTATGGGCGGAGAAGAGGAGAGCGGTGCCATTGCCCGCCCTTCCCCCCTCTTGCTCAGGGCCCCGGCAGCCGGATACTTACCTCTCCCCGTGCCTCCGCAGATCCGCTGTCTTCCGTGTTCTGCGCTTCCTGTGACGTCTCAGGTCAGAGGGCGCGGTGACGTCTTTACACCGCGCCCTCCCGAGTGCTGTAACAGGCAGCGCAGAGCGGGACAACGTCGCCGCGACGCTGGAGTCCAGACCAGAGCAGCGGCAGCAAGTGAGGTGAGTATTGGATTTTTTTTTTTAATGTATGGAGGCATAGGTCATTATATGGAGGGTGACATCCTGCAAGGGGTATAATATGGGGGGGTGACATCCTGCATGGGGCATGATATGGGGGGAAAGGGACATCCTGCATGGGGCATAATATGGGGGGAGAGGTGACATGCTGCATGGGGCATAATATGGGGGGGTGACATCCTGCATGTGGCATTATATGGGGGGGTGACATGCTGCATGGGGCATTATATGGGGGGTGACATGCTGCATGGGGCATTATATGGGGGGGTGACATGCTGCATGGGGCATTATAAAGACAGGGGAGTGATATCCTGCATGGGGCATTATATGGGGGGGTGACATCCTGCATGGGGCATTATATGGGGGGTGACATCCTGCATGTGGCATTATATGGGGGTGACATGCTGCATGGGGTATAATATGGGGGGGTGACATCCTGCATGGGGCATGGGATATCCTGCATGGGGCATAACATGGGGGGAGAGGTGACATGCTGCATGGGGCATAATATGGGGGGGTGACATGCTGCATGGGGCATAATATGGGGGGGTGACATCCTGCATGTGGCATTATATGGGGGGGGGGTGACATGCTGCATGGGGCATTATATGGGGGGGGTGACATGCTGCATGGGGCATTATATGGGGGGTGACATGCTGCATGGGGCATTATATGGGGCGGTGACATGCTGCATGGGGCATTATAAAGACAGGGGCGTGATATCCTGCATGGGGCATTATATGGGGGGGGTGACATCCTGCATGTGGCATGATATGGGGGGTGACATCCTTCATGGGGCATGATATTGGGGGTGACATCCTGCATGGGGCATTATATGGGGGGGAAAGGGACATCCTGCATGGGGCATTATATGTGGGGTGGCATCCAGCATGGGGCATTATAAGGAGGGGAACAGCCTGCATATGGCATTATAAGGGGGAAACAGCCTGCCTATTGGGAACATTTACCTTCCCATTGGGGACCTATGCTGCCTATTGGGGACATTTACCTGCCTATTGGGGATATTTACCTGCCTATTGAGGACCTATGCTGCCTATTGGGTACATTTACCTGCCTATTGGGGACCTATGCTGCCTATTGGGTACAGTTACCTACCTATTGAAGTACCGATTGATTTAACTTTACTTGTTCTTCATTTTAAATATTGTATTTGTTCCTGTATTGTTTTTTTTACTTCAAAATAAGATATGTGCAGTGTGCATAGGAATTTGTTCATAGTTTTTTTTAAAAATTATATTCCGGCCCTCCAATGGTCTGAGAGACCGTGAACTGGCCCCCTGTTTAAAAAGTTTGAGGACCCCTGGTCTAGACCCTTAGATCAGGAATAGGACAGACATTTATAGGACATTTCATAACTTTCCCAAATTCTTATGAAAAAATATTCCCCACAAACTGCATTGAACTACTGTACCCAATTTATTATATATTTTAGGAGTTGGAGTTGGTCCATTTTATACCGACTCCACAGCCCTGAGTCTAAAAGTGTAAGCATCAAACAATTGGACAACCTATACTATAAGAGATAGTGTAACTATATATTATGTAAGCACTTAACCTTGATTAAGCCCCCCCCCCTGGTATATTACCATTAGACCCTCTTCATACACAACATGAATTTCAATATTTTTTTATAGCATTTTATACAAGCATGTATGGAGTCCTGTAGAGAAGCCTGTTGGAAAGAAAAACACCATACTCCTAGCATGCTGTCTTTTGAAAAACACCGAACATATGTACAAAGTGAAATGTGGTGACAGAGTCTCTAACACCCTAGATAAGTAGTATACCATATATACAGTTATATGAAAAAGTTTGGGCACCCCTATTAATCTTAAGCTTAATGTTTTATAAAAATTGGTGTTTTTGCAACAGCTATTTCAGTTTGATATATGTAATAACTGTTGGACACAGTAATGTTTCTGCCTTGAAATGAGATTTATTGTACTAACAGAAAATGTGCAATCTGCATTCAAACAAAATTTGACAGGTGCATAAGTATGGGCACCCTTATCATTTTCTTGTTTTAAATACTCCTACCTACTTTTTACTGACTTACTAAAGCACTTTTTGTGGTTTTGTAACCTCATTGAGCTTTGAACTTCATAGCCAGGTGTATGCAATCATGAGAAAAGCTACTTAAAGTGGCCACTTGCAAGTTGTTCTCCTGTTTGAATCTCCTCTGAAGAGTGGCATCATGGGCTCCTCAAAACAACTGTCAAATGATCTGAAAACAAAGATTATTCAACATAGTTGTTCAGGGGAAGGATACAAAAAGCTGTCTCAGAGATTTAACCTGTCAGTTTCCACTGTGAGGAACATAGTAAGGAAATGGAAGAACACAGGTACAGTTCTTGTTAAGGCCAGAAGTGGCAGGCCAAGAAAAACATCAGAAAGGCAGAGAAGAAGAATGGTGAGATCAGTCAAGGACAATCCTCAGACCACCTCCAGAGAGCTGCAGCATCAACTTGCTGCAGATGGTGTCACTGTGCATCGGTCAACTATACAACGCACTTTGCACAAGGAGAAGCTGTATGGGAGAGTGATGCTAAAGAAGCCGTTTCTGCAAGCACGCCACAAACAGAGTCGGCTGAGGTATGCAAAAGCACATTTGGAGAAGCCAATTTCTTTTTGGAAGAATGTCCTGTGGACTGATGAAACCAAGATTGAGTTGTTTGGTCATACAAAAAGGCGTTATGCATGGTGGCAAAAAAACACAGCATTCCAAGAAAAACACTTGCTACCCACAGTAAAATTTGGTGGAGGTTCCATCATGCTTTGGGGCTGTGTGGCCAATGCCGGCACTGGGAATCTTGTTAAAGTTGAGGGACACATGGATTCCACTCAGTATCAGCAGATTCTTGACAATAATGTTCAAGAATCAGTGATAAAGTTGAAGTTACGCAGGGGATGGATCTTTCAGCAAGACAATGATCCAAAACATCGCTCCAAATCTACTCAGGCATTCATGCAGGGGAACAATTACAATGTTCTGGAATGGCCATCCCAGTCCCCAGACCTGAATATCATTGAACATCTGTGGGATCATTTGAAGAGGGCTGTCCATGCTCGGCGACCATCAAACTTAACTGAACTGGAATTGTTTTGTAAAGAGGAATGGTCAAAAATACCTTCATCCAGGATCCAGGAAATCATTAAAAGCTACAGGAAGCGACTAGAAGCTGTTATTTTTGCAAAAGGAGGATCTACTAAATATTAATGTCACTTTTCTGGTGAGGTGCCCATACTTATGCACCTGTCAAATTTTGTTTGAATGCAGATTGCACATTTTCTGTTAGTACAATAAACCTCATTTCAAGGCAGAAACATTACTGTGTCCAACAGTTATTACATATATCAAACTGAAATAGCTGTTGCAAAAACACCAATTTTATAAAACATTAAGCTTAAGATTAATAGGGGTGCCCAAACTTTTTCATATAACTGTATTGGATAAAATTGCATCGCCTGTGTGTAAAACAGGAGATCAGACAAGTGCTGCTTCTAGTCTCCCAGGGAGACTATTGAAGCATGCAAAAGGTAAAAAAAAAATGTTTTTTAAAAAAAAATATAAAAAGTTTAAATCACCCCCCTTTCGCCCCATTCAAAATAGAACAATAAAAAAAAACACACACATACACATATTTAGTATCGCCGAGTTCCGAATCGCCCAATCTATCAATATAAAAGAAAGAATTAATCCAATCGGTAAACGATGTAACGAGAAAAAAATTCTAAACGCCAGAATTACGTTTTTCTCAATACGCTTTCCACGACAGCATTGGAGGATGTTGTCCACGCCCTATTGGGGGACAGGAACATAGAGAGTTTAAAAGCCCCTCCCCAGTGTTTTCCTGTCCCCCTTGGGGCATGGAGAGATCCTGCAGTGCTGTCGGGCCGGCAGGGCAGCACTGTATTTTTACCTTTGTTGCCAGGCAGTGGTCGGTAGGGGTGCTCCCTCCTCCCTCCTTGCTGCTTCCCTTTGGGGACCACCCTGGCTTCCTGCGCCCCACTGAGGGTAAAGCAAGCCAGGGGATCGTTCATGCCGGAGGCCGCTCCTGCTCTCCGGCTTCTCCTATTTCCTGGAGCGCGGACGTTGCCGCACGCACAGGGCATCCCCCCGCGCGCACCGGAAGTGGCGTCAACGCGGGCCCTGCCGCTCTGGCCTGAGCGTTCCACACTGAGATGTGTGGTGGGGCGCTCCTGAGTCGACGGGCGGTTTGGTCGCGCGCGCGCCGGGTGACGTCACTGCGGGTCCCATCGCTACGGTCGTGGCGTTCCAAACCCTGGATTGGCCCTTAAAGTGATCATAAAGGGGAGGGGACAGAGGTCCCTTGCTGGGAGGCACGGTTTTATTTAAAACCTGCCTGAAGACACCAAAAGGTAAGGCTATTCCCACTATGGAAGATAATAGGTCCTGTACCACTGCATCTGCAGAGCCCAGCATGCCCTCGGCTACAGTGAGTAGTACCTGGGTGGTCACTATGGTGTTATCTCGGCCTCCTTTTTTTAGATGTCCCTTCCTTCTAGTTACATGGATCCCCTTCTCTTCCCCTTTCTTAGGAAGACAAGGCCCCCACCGCTAAGAAGGATAAAGACCAGCCCCGTAGATGTGGCATCTGTACAAAAAAGCTGTCCTCATCCTATAAGAAGAAGTTGTGTCAGCCCTGTACGGATAAAATAATTAGAGAAGAAAACCCCTCACTGATCGAGGAGCTTAGATCACTCATTAAACAGGAGGTCCAGGTGGTTAGGAGGTCCAAGCTTCCTTTGCTGCCCTACATGTCTATTCCTCCTCCAGGCCCTCTCCCCCTAAGAAGAGGAAGATCCAAGAATTAGACTCAGATGTGGTCTCTATGGACGCTAGTAGCTCAGCCTCTGATGATTTTGAGGAATTGGCATCCGTAGGGCCTGCCAAAACAGTAGAAACCGGTAGATATTATTTTTCCTAGGACAACTTAGAGGAACTACTGGATGCTCTATGGGGCTGGAGGAAGTGGAGGTTCCCTGTTCTGTTCAGGACGAGATGTTTAGGGGTTTTAAAATCAAGAAGCAGACTAGTTTTCCAGTCCATGAGGTAATTGGGGATCTCATCCGACAGGAATGGGAGTCCCCGGAAAATCATCTCCCCACCCCTTCGGAATTAAAACATAGGTTTCCGTTAGAGGGTGAAGGATTTGAGTGGGAAGTCCCTATGGTGGACATCCAGGTGGCTAGGGTAGTGAGGAAAACCACACTTCCCTTTGAGGACTCGTCCCAATTAAAGGATCCTTTGGACCGCAAAATGGAAAGCATCCTTAAAAAATCATGGGAAACCTCCTCTGCCTCTCTAAAAAGTCAATATTTCCTCGACTTGTGTGGCCAGATCCCTCTTCAAATGGCTGACCCAACTGGAGGAACATCTGTCTCAGGGCACGTCCAGGGCAGACCTGCTTGACTCCATCCCTCTCCTTGAAAAAGCCACAGGTTTCTTAGCGGACGCCTCAGCTGAGTCAGTCCGTATCATGGCCAGGGCAGCTGTCCTGTCCAATAGTGCTCGCCGTGCATTAGGTCTCAAAACATGGAGTGGGGACGTCACCTCTAAAGTCAAGCTCTGTTCCATTCCTTTCCAAGGAAAATATGTATTTGGCCCAGCCCTGGATGAAATCCTGGAAACGGCCTCGGACAGGAAGAAAACCCTTCCCGAACAGAAATAGGCTAAGAAACTTTCCTTTCGGCCTTCCCAAAGTCACCCCTCACAGTAAAGAGGAAAGGGAAAATCTGGGCGCTGGAGCTATCCTAAAGGCGGCAAGGGCCGCAACATCCTTGTACCCCAGCAACAACACCAGCAGCAGGACAGGCAATGACTTGGTCCGTGTAAGGGGGCGTCTCTCAAATTTCTTTCCCCAGTGGCGGGCAATATCTTCCTGCCAGTGGATCCTCAATACCATCGAGGAGGGTCTTCTATTGGAATTCGAGAGTCACCACCCTCAGATCCTGAGGGTCACGTCCCTTCCTTCTCGGGGGGCTCAGGAACTCCTATCGGTCGCCCTAAAAAACCTTCTGAATTCGGGAGTGGTGTCTCTGGTTCCCCCTGGCCGGGAGGGGACAGGTCACTACTCAAAAATATTCCTAATACGGAAACCATCAGGGACCCCACGCATCATAATCAACCTGAAGTCCCTAAACCATCACATCAAATACAGACGATTCAAGATGGAGTCTATAAAAACAACTATTCGCCTAATAGGGAAAGACTTAGTCATGGCGACCATAGATTTAAAAGATGCGTACTACCATGTGCCGATTCATCCGTCCCACAGGAAGTTCCTGCGGTTTGCAGTCCTCGGGGACAATATAACAGTTCACTACCAGTACAACGTACTGCCCTTCGGCATCTCTTCAGCACCCCGGGTGTTTACGAAGATTATGGCAGAAGTCATTGCACTCATCCAGAAACAGGGCGTCTGCATAATTCCATACTTGAACGACATGTTGATTGTCGCTCCTTCAGTAGCAACTCTCAATCTTCACGTCTCTATAACCTTAAGAACCCTTCGGTCTTTAGGTTGGGTTCCAAACCTAAACAAATCGGAACTCCTCCCTTCATCAAGGAGGAAGTTCCTTGGTGTATTACTGGACTCCAACAAACAGATGTTCTTTCTACGATTGGAGCATCAGACAGCTCTCAGATCCAAAATCTCAAATTTCAGACACCAAGAGAATCCAACGTTTAGAGCGACAATGTCTGTATTGGGGTCTATGACAGCCTGTATCCAGTCAGTGTTGTGGGCCCAGGCCCACTCAAGGCCTCTCCAGGATCATATCTTAAGATCTTGGAATAGACAAATGGATTCACTAAACAAACGGTTCAAGACCCCCGGTCGGATAAAAGCTTCTCTTTTTGGTGGCTAAGCTCCCGAAATCTTCAAAGGGGGATTTCTTGGACCCAGGACCCTCTAATTACAGTGACTACCGATGCCAGTTTACAAGGCTGGGGAGCTATGGTGGCCCAGAATCCCTTTCAAGGCAGATGGAGTCCCGAGATCTCTGCCAGATCTTCCAACTTCAGGGAGCTAATGGCAGTAGAAAAAACGCTCAGAGCGGCAGTCAACCTAATCCAGGGTTCTCACATCAAGATTCTCTCGGACAACGTGACTACAGTTGCCTTCCTTCGTCATCAAGGAGGTACGAAGGTACACCGCCTAAAACAGATTGCAGGCCGAATATTTTTTTGGGCAGAACAACATCTATCACTTTCAGCAATCCACTTGAAAGGCTCAAACAACGTTCAAGCAGACTTTCTAAGCAGGAAAGATATCCAGCCAGGAGAATGGAGCCTGAATCCTCAGATTTTCCAGTCGCTGGTAGCAAAATGGGGTCTCCCCGAGGTAGATCTCTTTGCCAGTCGGTCAAACGCAAAACTTCCCCTCTTCTTTTCATTGGACAGACGAGACAATGCCATGAATTTGAATGCATTAGCATATCCCTGGCATTTTGAGCTGGTCTATGCGTTTCCTCCGATACCGCTGATAGCAAGAACCATCCAGAAAGTCAGGTTAGAGAGAGTGGCAACAATTCTGGTGGCCTCTCTGTAGCCCAAAAGGCCTTGGTTCGGGGCCATCACAGAACTCTGCCTAGAGGGTCCGGTAATACTACCACAGGTCAACAACCTTCTCTCTCAAGGGCCCCTGTTCCATCCCAATCCTCAGTGGCTAAACCTAGCAGCCTGGTTACTGAAGCCGAGATCTTAAGATCCAAAGGTCTCTCGGAATAAGTTATAAAACCTCTTCAACAGAGTAGGAAGCCAGTAACCAACGCGATATATGGCAAAATATGGAAAAAATTCCTATCATGGTATGCCCCAGACATTCCTGATACCTCACATCCCAACATTGCTCGGATCCTTGATTTTCTACAGAGTGGATTGGAGTTGGGTCTCAAACCCAGCACTCTTAAGGTGCAGATTTCAGCCCTAAGTTCCATATTCGACCAAGATTTGGCCTCTCATAGGTGGATCAAGAGATTCATAACTTCAGCACTCAGACTTCACCCAAGAATTCAGTCTCAGGTCCCATCCTGGGATCTAAATGTGGTACTCAAGGGTTTAACCCTCTCTCCCTTTGAGCCTCTATCCTCTAGCACAATACAGACTCTCTCTCATAAGACTGCCTTCTTAGTAGCCATCACTTCAGCACGGAGAGTTGGAGAACTTCAGGCCCTTTCTATCAGAGAACCTTACATGAATGTGACTGAAGATAGAATTACGCTTCGCCTGGACCCTTCCTTTCTCTCAAAGGTAGTTACAGACTTCCATCGTTCCCAGGAAATCATCCTTCCCTCCTTCTGCCAGTATCCTTCCAATCCAAAGGAAGCAGAGTTCCACCTCCTAGATGTCCACAGAGTGTCACACTGTCTCAGTGTACTGGAGGTAGGGGGCCTAAGCTGACCCTAAGCTGGGGCCCTGACTAATCCTTCTACCTGGAGGTACTGTTAAAGGTACAGAGGTCCAGGCCGCCAGCGTAACCCCTACCTCCTGAGGATCCCTGCACCTAAGTAATCTAGTCCTGAGAAGGACCCCTGATCACAACAAAAGGGGACAGGTAATAATATGCCCACACTCAGTACTTAGACGAACGAGACAGTACAAGGGTAAAACCAAAACCACCTTGCATACAAAAACTACACAACTACAACAGAGGGAACACCAACGGGAAAGGAGATAAATGATAAAGCGAGGAAGGGAAAAAACCTCCAAATACACTTAGCTCTGAAACTCCAAATACCACGATCCGCTCTGTTAGTCTGCATGAAATGCTTTCACCGACACTTCCCTAACAGACCGGCAGGCATTTGAAGGAGTCCCACTACAGCAACATTGATTGCAGCTGGGCGAGGCTGGACCTCGTCTAGCACAGAGAGAGAGAGAGTTAACTCCCTCACTGCCGAAAAACACAAAGCACCAAAAACTCAGCTGCGAGAAGTCAGGCTGTGTAATCGTGACGATCTTCGTGGCGACACACCCGTGACAGTACCCCCCCTTCTACGAGGGGCCTCCGGACCCTCAGGGCCAGGTTTATCCGGGTGAGTCGTGTGGAAGGCCCGAACTAATCGGTCTGCGTTAATATCTGACGCAGGAACCCACATCCTCTCCTCAGGACCATACCCCTTCCAATGAACCAGGTACTGAAGGGACCGGCGATTAAAGCGTGAATCGATGACCCTCGATACCTGGAACTCCAAGTTACCATTGACCACCACTGGAGGGGGAGGTAAAGGTGACGGTACCACCGGCGCCACATACCTCTTAAGCAACGATCTGTGGAACACGTTGTGAATTTTAAACGTAGGGGGGAGGTCAAGACGGAATGCCACCGGATTAATTATAGAACTGATCCTGTACGGCCCGATGAACCTGGGACCCAGTTTCCAGGAGGGAACCTTAAGTTTTATATTCCTGGTAGACAACCATACCCGATCGTTCACACTTAGGTCCGGACCAGACACTCTCCTCCTATCAGCCATACGTTTGTATCAGTTCCCCATAGTATTCAGATTCTTCAGCACCCCTCTCCATACTGAACCGAGTGATGAGGAAAATCGTTCCTCCTCAGGAACCCCCGAAGAGCCCCCCCTACTGAAAGTACAAAACTGGGGGTGAAATCCATATGCCCCAAAAAACGGGGACTTACCAGTGGACTCGCTCCGCCTATTATTAAGAGCAAACTCTGCCAGAGGTAAGAAAGAAGCCCAGTCCTCCTGGTTCTCTGACACAAAACACCGGAGATATGTCTCCAAGCTCTGGTTCATACGTTCCGTCTGACCATTGGTCTGAGGATGAAAAGCCGATGAGAACGATAAATGCATCCCCCGCCGTGTACAAAACGCCTTCCAGAATTTGGACACAAACTGAGACCCCCGATCTGACACCACCTCGGAGGGTACCCCGTGAAGCCTCACAATCTCCCCAATGAACACCTGCGCAAGAGTTTTAGCATTAGGAAGAGCAGGAAGAGCGATAAAATGTGCCATCTTGCTGAACCTGTCCACTACAACGAGTATGACCGTTTTACCCGAAGACGGAGGGAGGTCCGTAATAAAGTCCATAGACAGATGAGTCCAAGGACGCTCCGGGATCTTCAAAGGTAAGAGGGCCCCAGACGGACGGGTATGTGAGGTCTTAGAGCGCGCACAAACCCCACAGGACGCGACAAAAGTTACCACCTCCTTATGTAAGTTAGGCCACCAAAACCGACGCGAGAGGAGATCCACAGTTGCTTTACTCCCCGGGTGTCCTGCAAAAACTGAGTTATGGTGTGCCTCGATCACCTTTTGTCGCAACTGATCTGGAACAAACAGTCTCCCCGGAGGTCCAACAGGGGCGTCCCCCTGAGCCTCCAATACCTCCTCCTCAAGCTCAGAGCATACTGCCGAAACCACCACCCCCTCCTGAAGGATAGGAATCGGGTCGTCCGTATTCCCGGCCTCAGGGAAACTACGAGATAAGGCATCCGCCTTTACATTTTTTGACCCAGGACGATATGTAACGACAAAATTAAACCTGGTAAAAAACAATGACCACCTAGCTTGTCTGGGATTCAGACGTTTCGCGGACTCCAGATATAGCAGGTTCTTGTGATCGGTGATGACGGTGACCGGATGGACTGCCCCCTCTAAAAAATGGCGCCACTCCTCAAAAGCTAACTTAATTGCCAAGAGTTCCCTATTGCCGACATCGTAATTCCTCTCAGCGGACGACAATTTTTTAGAGAAAAAGGCGCACGGATGCCACTTACCAGGGGACGAACCTTGTGACAATACTGCTCCCACCCCTACCTCGGAAGCGTCTACCTCTACAATGAATGGCTGTGACGCATCAGGTTGAATGAGTATGGGTGCCGAGGCAAAACATTTTTTCAAGGAGGAGAATGCTTGACAAGCCTTGTCAGACCACCTAGAAAAATCCGTCCCCTTTTTAGTCATGTCTGTGAGAGGCTTAACCATGGACGAGAAATTACGAATGAACTTCCGGTAATAATTAGCAAACCCCAGGAAACATTGTAGTGCCTTAAGATTCTCTGGCCGATCCCACTCAAGAACTGCCCGCACTTTCCCAGGGTCCATACGAAAACCGGACGCTGAAACCAGGAAGCCTAAAAACTGGAGTTCCTGTACGGCGAACACACACTTTTCCCATTTGGCATACAGTTTATTATCCCGCAAGATCTGTAACACCTGCCTAACGTGCTCCTGATGAGACACCAGATCCGGCGAGTAAATTAAGATATCATCCAGATATATGACAACAAACTGTCCCACCAGGCGGCGAAAAATGTCATTAACAAAGTGTTGGAACACCGCCGGGGCATTAGTCAGACCGAATGGCATGACAAGGTTCTCATAATGCCCCTCCGGAGTGTTAAACGCCGTCTTCCACTCATCCCCCTCCTTCATCCTAATCAGATTGTACGCCCCCCTGAGATCCAACTTAGAAAACCATTTGGCGCCCACGATCTGATTAAAGAGATCGGGAATAAGTGGGAGCGGATACGGATCTCGGACCGTAATCCGATTAAGTTCACAGAAATCCAGGCAAGGGCGTAGGCCTCCATCTTTCTTCTTAACAAAGAAGAACCCCGCGGCCACTGGTGAAGATGAAGGTCTAATATGCCCCTTAGCCAGACTTTCTGAAATATAATCCTTCATGGCCTGCCTCTCAGGACCAGAAAGGTTATACAACCTAGCTTTAGGTAACTTGGCCTCAGGGAGCAGTTTTACAGAACAGTCATACTCGCGATGAGGAGGTAGTTCCTGACACCCTTTCTCCGAGAATACATCCTCAAAGTCCGCCAGAAATGGAGGTAAGACCCTAGGAGTAACCGCACCGATGACCGTATTCATGCAGTTTTTATTACAGAATTTACTCCATTGGCTTATCCCTCTGGATTGCCAATTAATAACCGGGTTATGCTTAGTTAACCAAGGAAGGCCCAACACTATAGGAGTGGGAAGACCCTCCAACACGTAGCAAGACAACAGTTCTTTATGTACCGCCCCCACTTGAAGTTTTACGTTATGCACAGCTTGCAAAAAACTTCCCTGACCGAGAGGCCTGGCATCGATCGAGAATATGGGGATGGGTTTAGCCAACTCACTCAATCGCATACCTTGAACCCGGGCAAACCGAGCGTCCACCAGATTAGCCCCGGCCCCACTATCCAGAAGAACAGATATCCTCTCAGTTCTCGTACCCACCACCTCCACCGGTACGAGAAACTGAGACGAGCCTAGGGACGAAATACCTACTCCCAGATTGCCGTCCACCACACAACCTGGGATCAA
Source organism: Phyllobates terribilis (assembly GCF_046119375.1). Taxonomy (NCBI): domain Eukaryota; kingdom Metazoa; phylum Chordata; class Amphibia; order Anura; family Dendrobatidae; genus Phyllobates; species Phyllobates terribilis. The sequence goes on along the minus strand of NW_027362762.1, from coordinate 826,638,793 downwards.
CAGTTTTCCGACGACTCTTCACTCTGCAAGGGACGGGATGGACACCCCCCAATAAAATGTCCCTTTCTCCCGCAGAAGAAACACCTTCCTGTCTTATGGCGCACCACCGGTCCCCTCCCCCGAAATGATGTCCCTCCTAATTGCATAGGCTCCTCTGGACTGACCAGGGGAACCACCATATGAGGGGACCTTGTAGGAGGTGGAGTCATCACAGGGGGTGGAGTTATCCCGCACCTCTTCCGAAGCCGTCTGTCAATGCGAATAGCAAGGGCCATAGCGGCTTCCAGTGACGCGGGAGAGTCATACTGTGCCAACACATCCTGTAATTTGTCGGATAAACCTTGACAAAACTGGCTCCTAAGAGCCGGGTCATTCCACTGGGTGTCAGTGGCCCACCTACGGAACTCCGAACAAAATTCCTCCGCCGGACGATCTCCCTGCTTGATCCTACGTAACTTAGATTCAGCAAGGGAGATCCGATCCGGGTCATCATATACAAGACCCAGAGCAGCAAAAAACCTATCCACTGACTGGAGAGCCGGGGAGCCCGGGGGAAGAGAGAACGCCCAAGATTGTGGGTCCCCTTGTAGGAGCGAGATGACAATTCCCACCCTTTGTTCTTCACTCCCCGATGACCGAGGCCGCAGCCGAAAGTACAACTTGCATGCCTCCCGGAAAACAAAAAACTTGTCCCGCCCCCCAGTGAACCTGTCAAGGAGAGCTACTTTAGGTTCTGGTCCGGCTTGCTCCTGAGGATACAAAACCTTGGACCTAACGTCCGCCAGCTCCATGGACAAACTCTGCAACTGCCGAGCTAGACCGGCTACTGGATCCATGGTAGCTGGAGAAAATCTAAGTGGTCGGTGAAAATGTCGCGCTGTCTCAGTGTACTGGAGGTAGGGGGCCTAAGCTGACCCTAAGCTGGGGCCCTGACTAATCCTTCTACCTGGAGGTACTGTTAAAGGTACAGAGGTCCAGGCCGCCAGCGTAACCCCTACCTCCTGAGGATCCCTGCACCTAAGTAATCTAGTCCTGAGAAGGACCCCTGATCACAACAAAAGGGGACAGGTAATAATATGCCCACACTCAGTACTTAGACGAACGAGACAGTACAAGGGTAAAACCAAAACCACCTTGCATACAAAAACTACACAACTACAACAGAGGGAACACCAACGGGAAAGGAGATAAATGATAAAGCGAGGAAGGGAAAAAACCTCCAAATACACTTAGCTCTGAAACTCCAAATACCACGATCCGCTCTGTTAGTCTGCATGAAATGCTTTCACCGACACTTCCCTAACAGACCGGCAGGCATTTGAAGGAGTCCCACTACAGCAGCATTGATTGCAGCTGGGCGAGGCTGGACCTCATCTAGCACAGAGAGAGAGAGAGAGTTAACTCCCTCACTGCCGAAAAACACAAAGCACCAAAAACTCAGCTGCGAGAAGTCAGGCTGTGTAATCGTGACGATCTTCGTGGCGACACACCCGTGACACAGAGCTGTCCTTTATTATCTTCAACAAACTGAGTCTTGGAGATTGGATGGGAGCCTATTTATACAGCACTCAGGGCAGAACAGAAGAAGGAAGGCAGCCAAATCCACTATAGCAAACTGGATGAAAAAGGCAATTGGGGAAGCCTATAGCAATCAAAAAATTAATCCACCGATTGCCTTAAAGGCTCATTCTACCAGATCCACATCAACTTCATGGGCCGAAAGAGCGGGTGCTTCTACTGAGCAGATTTGCAGGGCAGCTATATGGTCTTCCCTTCATATGTTTTCTAAACATTATTGATTAGACTTATCATCCACTAGGGATTTAGCCTTTGGTAGGAAAGTCCTACAAGCTATTGTCCCTCCCTAATAAAATATCGTTGGTATTCCTCCAATGCTGTCGTGGAAGGCGTATTGAGAAAATAGAATTAGTCCTTACCGGTAATTCGGTTTCTAGAAGCCTTCCACGACAGCACGAATTTCCCTCCCTTTGGATTCCATATAACTGTCAGGTAACCAATTTTCCAGGTGATCTTGGTAAACACTGGGGATTGATAGTGGGGAGGGGCTTTTAAACTCTCTATGTTCCTGTCCCACAATAGGGCGTGGACAACATCCTCCAATGCTGTCGTGGAAGGCTTCTAGAAACCGAATTACCGGTAAGGACTAATTCGATTTTTTGGTCGCTGCAACATTACAATAAAATGCAATAACGGGCGATCAAAACATCGGATCTACCCCAAAATAGTATCAATAAAAACTTCAGCTCAGTGCGCAAAAAATAAGCCCTCACCCGGCCACAGATCACAAAAAATGGAGACGCTACGGGTCTCGGAAAATGGCGCCATTTTTTTTTTTTTAGCAAACTTTGGTTTTTTTTCCCCCACTTAAACAAAAAAAAACCTATACATGTTTGGTGTCTACAAACTCGCAATGACCTGGAGAATAATAATGGCAGGTCAGTTTTAGCATTCAGTGAACGTGGTAAAAAAAAAACAACAACTGTGGAATTGCACTTTTTTTGCAGTTTCACCGCACTTGGAATTATTTTCCCGTTTTCCAGTACATGATATGGTAAAACCAGTGATGTCGTTCAAAAGTACAACTTGTCCTGCAAAAAATAAGTCCATCACATGACCAAAAAATAAAATAGTTATGCCTCTGGGTAGAAGGGGAGCAAAAAACGAAAACGCAAAAACAGAAAATGCTCCTGTCATGAAGGGGTTAATGTTTTTCCTATTTGCTTGCTACATGTTGTTTCTATTAATAAAGACTTTTTCAATATTTATACCGTAAAACTCAGCTTTCTCCTGTTTTATACAACAATTTTTAGGTCGATGGTACATCTCAAAGTAACATTACATGCAATCGAAACCAAAAACTCATAAACAGAATAAAAATACTAATAATATAAATTTTTATTTTCTTTATGAGTTTTTAGTTTGATTATGTATTTGATTGTATGATATAATTTTGTAATAAAAATGCAAACGGATTGTTGTAAAATTTGTAAAATATATAGCAGATAATTATTGCATATTGTTCTATTGCATTTTTTATTTTTTAAATATATATATGTTTTATATGATTGGCTTCCGATGTTATTTCATTTCCTTGATGTAACCCAATATACGGTTTGAATTGTATTCGGAGTGCATTATTGAAAAAAACCTGGGATGGCTGAAACGTCTAATTGGATTTTGCATTGAGCTGCATTAAACAGCTATTATTCAACAAGTGAGTGCCGGGAGCCTTTTTCTGGTGACTTGCTTTTGTCAAAGTCACTCAGAACCTTACACTTTCCCACTTTTCCTGCTTCCAACACATCAACTTTAAGAACTGAATGTTTACATGATGCTTAATATATCCAACCCCTGACAGTGTCATTAGAGAATATAAACTATATTCTAAGTTTTGAATTTCTTTATTCATTGAAAGTTATAAAATAAGGACATTCAAATAATCAAGAAATGAAATGCAAAGCGTGTGTATCTGCAAAGAAGCGTATAAAATTTACCACTAGTAATGATTAACCCATGGCCATTTTCGTTTTAGTTTTTTCCTCTCTTTCTTCCAAGCAGGCCTGGCGTCAGCACCCGGCGCACCCAGGCAAGTGCCAGGGCCCTGAGAAAGCGGGGGGGGGGGGGCCCACTCGCACCCCGGCGCGCTAAGGGGCCTGTGAGTGGAGGAGTCCGATGCCAGCACCCTCGACTGGGCCCCCCTCCCCGCTTGCTCGGGGCCCCGGCACAATACTTACCTCTCCCCGTGCCTCCGCAAGTCCTGTATCTTCTGCGTCTCCTGACTGTGACGTCTCAGGTAAGAGGGCGCGATGACTTCTTTCCAGTGCCCCCTCTGCTGAGCAGTCACAGCGCAGAGAGCAGGAAGACGGCAAAGCTGAGGAGTCCGGAGAGGAGCAGAGCAGCAGCAGCAGGAGAGGAGAGGTGAAGTGAGGTGAGTATTTGATTTTTTTATTTTTTTTCATGTATGGAGGCATGGGGCATTATATGGGGCCCAGCCTGTATGGGGCATTATATGGGGCCCAGCCAGCATGGGGCATTATATGGGGCACAGCCTGCATGGGGCATTATATGGGGCCCAGCCTGCATGGAACATTATATGGGGCCCAGCCTGCATGGAATATTATATGGGGGCCAGTATTCTGTATGGAGCATTTTATGGGGGCCAGTATTCTGAATGAAGCATTATATAGGGCCAATACAGCATGGAGCATTATATGGGGTCCATCCTGCATGGAGCATTATATGGGGGCCAGTATTTTGTATGGAGCATTATATAGGGCCAATACAGCATGGAACATTATATGGGGTCCATCCTGCATGAAGCATTGTATGGGGGCATTACATGGGAGCCAGTATTCTGTATGGAGCATTATATGGGGGCCACTATACTGTATGGAGCATTATATGAGGGCCACTATTCTGTATGAAACATTACATGAGGTCCATTATTCTGTATTTATCCATTATTCTGTATTGAGCATTATAATGGGTCCATTATTCTGTATGGTATTATTCACTATATGGTAAAACTAACCTAGTAATATGATTCTCCAGGTCAGTATGAGTACGCAGATGCCAAACATGTATATATATATTTTTTCATTTAAGTGGTGAAAAAAACATCGAAAATTTGTATGTAAAATTTCTTTTTGCTTTTTTCGCCATTTTGGGGTACATACAATGTTTTGATTGCATTTTATTGCATTTTATTGCAATGTTGCGGTGGCCCAAAAAAGCGTAATTCTGGCATTTTGATTTTTTTCTCGTTACTCTGTTTATCGATCAGATTAATTTATTTTATATTTTGTTAGATCGGACATCTCTGAACACAGCGATACCAAATATGTCTATTTCTTTAATTGTTTTATTTTCAATGGGGCAAAAGGGGGATTATTTGAACTTGTGTTTTTTTTTTTACTTTTTTACTCTATTTAATAGTCTCCTTGGGAGACTTGAAGCTGAGATCATCCAATCACCTGTGCTATACACAGCAAGGCTTGAGTACTGCTATGTATAGCAGAAATCACGACCTCCTATGAATGCCGGCCATGAGCTGGCATTCACAGGAGTATCATACTGACAGGCACGGGGGTCATCAGCAGACCCCCGGCTGTCATGACAATCCATGAAAACATGACAGGGCGCCGATGGGCAGAATGAATGACGCGCTTCCGGCCAGCGCATGTTAAATCACACTGTCAGTGATTGATGTGACACAAACATTGTTACACACATATGTATATGTGCATTTGCGTAATGTGCGTATAGAAATGTGTGAAATGTTTGCAAATGTACTGTATGTGTGTACAGTGCTTGCAAGTAGGGCCGAACTGACAACTCTGGCAAATGCTTTTCTGGCCAGTGGTAAAGCGATTGGATGATTTGCTTCCCGTAAATCTGTGGCAGAAGCTAATTAGGGCAGGTATGGTTACGTCACTTCTGTCTATTTGTATTTAAGGCAGCTTTCTTGGAGGAGATGCACGCTCATCATTTGGCATCCCTCCATATTGTTCTTTGTTAGGACTCTTACCTCAGGGCTCTTGATGAACCTGATACTGCATGGGAAAATGCGCAGTAACAGTGTTAACTATGTGCTGATTTCCGCATGATGGAGGTATTTTGAATTTATCTATATTATAATGTTTGCTGTCCTTTATTTTGGATTCCCATATGAATGTATTAGTCATAAAAGTTTCTATCACTTCATTATTTAATCATTTGGTGCTATTGTATCAATTACGAATATTAGGGGTCAGTTTTTCCTAAGGTCCATCAGCGACATAGTATGTTTTTTGCCATTGCCTTTACTGGGAATTATCTTTTTTTTCCCTTATTTTTTGTTTGGGCGTTTCACAGGTTTTTAATATACTTAATAAAAGTTAGTTTTTAACTTTTTATGGAGACATTTTTTCTTTTACTTCAATTCTGTCCAATGCCAGATGGGTCAATCCAGCTATTGCCCACATCAGTCCACAACTCTTGCAATGGTTTCTGCATCCTCTAGAGCAGATACTGTTAACAATGTGGCAAAGGCGGTGACAGAAAATAGAGCCATCAGCCCCTCCCTTGCTTCACCACTTATTTTGGCAGTCGTAAGCTGCTTGCGGCCTTCTGATGCCTGTCACAATGTAATAGACATGAGATGGCTCAATGACGTCACTTCATTGTGCCACCAGCGCTGGACAGGAGTCTCTTTAATTTCAATGTGGAGCTCATATTAAGAAACAGTGATGTGCATGCATGCTCTTTAGAAGAGTGATTTACTGCTACAGGATGAGGCTGAAAGGAAAGATATATGGGGCTGGAATGAGCAATATACTTCAAGATGTGGCTGAAAGGAGTGATATACTGCATGATAGGGCGGCATATACATTGGATGAAAGGAGTGATATACTGCAGGATGGACTGTATAGAGGGCAGAGAAGAGTGATACACTGCAGGATAGGGTTGTATTAGAGTGGTGAAAAGAGTGATATTGTCACGATTCTGTTAGAAGTGACTGACAGTCGCCCTGCAGTTGGTTGCAGAAGATCTCTTCGTTTGGCATTACAGATACCTTCTTAGCTGTCTCACTCTAGGACCCAGTGGCTACCTTCCTCCTGCTCTAATTGACAACCAGGCCTGGGTGTTTAAATGCTTCCTGTTTTCTACAGAGAGGTGCTGGTGATATTCACATGTGCTCTTGTGAACGCTTGGAGCTGTTGCAATCTGCTTACTTCCTCTTTGATGCTTGGAGGACATTAGGAGTAATCTCTCTGAAGTCGGCTCAAGCTAAGTTACTTTCCCCTGTGTTTGTCTCCTTGTTGTCTTTAGTTGTTAGTGGGGACTGACTAGTGCTCATCCCCCTCCTTCCCTATCCAGGGCCAAGCACTAGGTAAATACAGGGTTTAGGTTCCTGTGCGGCGATTGGTGAGGAATATTGATGAGCGAGTAAGTTCTGTTAACCCTTTCGGCGATCATGATCGGGTGCTTGCTGAGTATCTTCAGCGTGCTCGGGTGTTAAGTTTTAGTTACTCTGTGTGCATGATTTGCGACTGTTTGACAGCTTTAATACATGTTAGGAATGCCTAAGAAACAGGCATTCCTCACATGTATCAAAGCTGTTAAACAGTCTCAAATCATGAGCACGGAGTGACTAAAACATAACACCCGAGCATGCTGAAGATACTCGAAAAACACCCATGCATGCTCATAAATCTCGAGTAACGAGCATGCTCGCTCATCAATAGTGAGGAACCAATATAGGGATGAGACAATATAGGGGAGACAGGTTGATATCAGATCAGCCTAAGAGATGTCCTCTCCCCCTCTCCCTAGAGTCTGAGCTCTCTTCCCTTCGTGCTGCACTTAGTCTTTCCCAAACATTGCGTGACATTATCACCGACCGTGCACATTTAGAAAAGAAAAAAACTGACACTTGGGTTTATTTGTGTGGGGTTTTTTGAGCGTGGTTTTCTTTTTCCTTCTCCCTTGGTATGGGTTCAGTTGCAGAGCTCGCAGAGCGGCTGCGTGGTTTGTCTTTGGAGGTGAATGACCTCCGCTGTGAGGTTCAGCAACAGCATCAGTGGCTACAGGTCGCTAATGTGGGGGTCTCTGCAGGTAGACAGGCCCAGCCTTAACACAAGGTTGCCCTCGCAGAGAGGTTTTCAGGAAGTAGGGACAAGTTCTTTGTGTTCAAGGAGGCCTGCAAACTGTACTTTAAACTTCGTCCTTACTCCTCCGGAAATGAAAAGCAACGCGTGGAAATTGTGATCTCACTGCTGCAGGGAGATCTGCAATCCTGGGCTTTCTCTTTGCCGCAGAAGTCAGTTTGTCTCCAGTCTGGAGGTTTTTTTTGGGGCCCTGGCCCTCATCCTATTAACCTGACCGCCGGATCTAAACTACCAAAGTCCAGACTGTATAATCTTTCTGGCCCTGAGAGACAAGCCATGAAGGATTTCATTGCCAAAAGTCTGGAGAAGGGACACATTAGGCCCTCATCTTTGCCCGTGGCGGCTGGGTTCTTCTTTGTGAAGAAAAAAGATGTCGGCCTACGTCCCTGTTTAGATTTTTGGGAATTAAATGAAATTACCATCCGAGATCCATACCCTCTTCCTCTGATGCCAGATTTGTTTAGCCAGGTTGTGGGAGCTAAGGTGTCCTCCAAGTTGGATTTAAGGGGAGCCTACAATCTGCTTAGAATCAAAGAAGGGGATGAATGTAAAACAGCGTTCAATACCCCCGAAGGGCATTTCGAGACTCAGGTTATGTCTTTCGGTTTGACCAATGCACATGTGGTGTTCCAGCATTTCATAAATTATATTTTCCATCATTTGGTGGGGTTTGTGGTGGTCTATCTGGACAATATTTTGGTTTACTCACCTGATTTTGAGACACATCGGGGGCATGTTAAACAGGTGCTCCAGATATTAAGGGACAACAAACTATATGCCAAACTAGAAAAATGTGTTTTCGCCGCTCAGGAGGTGCAGTTTTTGGGGTATTTGTTGTTATCTTCGGGTTGTCGGATGGATCTGGAGAAGATCCGTGCAGTCCTTGATTGGGACCGTCCCGAGAACCTGAAGGCTCTACAACATTTTCTGGGCTTTACTAATTTTTACCGGAAGTTCATCCAAAATTACTCAGTAATCGTGAAACCCCTTACTGACATGACTAGGAAGGAGTCTGATTTTTCAAAATGGTCGGCGGCCTCCCTCCAGGCTTTTTCTTCCTTAAAGAATTGTTTTGCCACAGCACCTATACTCAGTCAACCCGATGTTTCCCAACCCTTTATTGTGGAAGTTGATGAGTCGGATGTGGGGGTTGGGGCTGTGTTGTCTCAGGGTCCGTCCCCTGGTAAAGGGTGTCAATGCACTTTCTTTTCTAAAAAATTATCTTCGGCTGAGAGAAATTATGACTGGGTAATAGGGAACTTTTGGTGATCAAATTGGCGTTCGAAGAATGGCAACACTGGTTGGAGGGGGCTGTCCATCCTATTACTGCTATTACTGACCATAAGAGCCGGTCATATTTCCAATCAGCTAAACGTCTCAACCCTAGGCAAGCCAAATGGTCCCTGTTTTTTACTAGGTTCAATTTTGTTGCCAATTTTCGTCAAGGGGTCAAAAATGTCAAGGCTGATACTTTTCCAGGAGTTTCCCTGGTGGTGGTGACCATGAGAACCTTGCCCCGATATTACAGAAGGGGGTAGTTATTTTGGCACTGTATCCTGAACTGGAGGGTGAGATGTTGGAGGCCCAGGGGGACACCCCTGCCTCCTGCCCTTCAGGAAGGCTGTTTGTATCATCTAACCTGAGCCACAAAGTAATTAAGGAACATCACAACTCTGTGCTTGCTGGGCATCCAGGTGGTAAGGCAACTGCGGACCTCCTCTCTCGTCGTTTTTGGTGGTCGGGATTGCATGGGGAGGTAATTGAACACATATCTGCTTGTAGTATTTGCGCGCGTTCTTCGGTATCATCTGTCTGGTACTCTTCTTCCGCTACCTATCCCTAGAAGGCTGTGGACAAACTTGTCCATGGATTTTATTACTGACCTACCGGTTTCTGCAGGCAAAACGGTGGTTTTAGTGGTTATAGAGTTCAGTAAAATTGTTCACTTCATCGCATTACCTGCACTTCCAAATGCCAAGACACTTGCTCAGGTATTTATAAATGAAATTGTGAAGCTTCACGGGGTTCCCTCAGATGTGGTGTCAGATCGGGGGACCCAGTTTGTTTCCAAGTTCTGGAAAGCATTCTGTTCTCGACTAGGGGTGCAACTGTCCTTTTCCTCTGCCTTCCAGACCGAGCGTGTCAATCAGAATTTGGAGACCTACCTCAGGTGTTTCGTCTCCGAAAATCAGGAAGATTGGGCATCCTACTTACCGCTGGCAGAATTTGCCATTAATAATCATCGTCAAGGATCCACTGGCAGGTCACCGTTCTTTGGTGCATACGGTTACCATCCTCAGTTTGCTAAGAGTCCTCAGTTTGGTAAGAGTGTCGCTCTCTTCGATGTGGCAGGGAGTTGAGAGTAGTTTAAAGATCATGGGAGACAGGTATAAACGTATGGCTGACAGAAAACGCTTGCCAGGTCCAGACCTGAATGTGAATAACTTTGTGTGGTTGTCTACCAGGAATATCAAATTGAAGGTTCCTTCTTGGAAGCTGGGACCTAGGTTTATTGGTCCCTGTAAAATAACCGCCGTCATTAACCCAGCAGCGTTTCGTCTTGAGCTTCCCCAGGCCCTTAAGGTCCACAATGTCTTCCATAGGTCCTTATTCAAGAAATATGTGGAACCTCTTGAGCCCTTACCCCTACCGCCGCCCCCAATAATGGTGGATGGGAAACTGGAGTTTCAGATCTCGAGGATTGTAGATTCTCTTTTCCAACACTTTTCTCTACAATACTTGGTGCACTGAAAGGGTTATGGTCCAGAGGAGAGGATGTGGGTTTCAGCATCAGAGGTGAACACTCCCAGGTTGGTTCGCTCATTCCACACCTCTTATCCTGAGAAACCTGGTACTGAGCGTAGAGGGTGGGGTACTGTCACGGGTGTATCAGAAGTGACAGACAGTCGCCCTGCAGTTGGTTGCAGAAGATCTCTTCATTTGACATTACAGACACCTTCTTAGCTGTCTCGCTCTAGGACCCAGCGGCTACCTCCCTCCTGCTCTAATTGACACCCAGGCCTGGGTGTTTAAATACTTCATGCTTGCTACAGAGAGGTGCCGGTGATATTCAAATGTTCTTGCTCTTGTGAACGCTTGGATCTGTTGCAGTCTGCTTACTTCCTCTTTGTTGCTTGGAGGACGTTAGGAGTAATCTCTCTGACGTCGGCTCAAGCTAAGTTACTTTCCCCCTGTGTTTGTTACTTTGTTGTGTTTAGTTGTTAGGGGGACTGACTAGTGCTCATCACCCTCCTTCCCTATCCAGAGCAAAGCTCTAGGTAAATACAGGGTTTAGGTTCTTGTGCGGAGATTGGTGAGGAACCAATATAGGGACAATAAGGGAGACAGGGTGATATCAGATCAGCTCCCCCTTCCCCTTTTCCCTTCATGCTACACTTAGTCTTTCCCACACCTTGCGTGACAGATATACTATAGAATGGGGCTGTGTATAGAGGGGCAGAGGGGAGTGATATACATCAGGATAGAACTGTATTAGAAAGAGTGAAATGTGAGCTATGCAGCAGGAGGGGACTGTGTATAGAGGCGCTGAATGGAGTGATATACTGCAGGAGGTGACTGTGTATAAAGGGGCTGAAATGAGTGATATGCTGCAAGATGGAGCTGTGTATAGAGGGGCTGAGAAGAGTGATGTACTGCAAGATGGGGCTGTGTATAGAGGGCAACCTACTGCTTGCATCACTGATTTCACTTTTGATTAGTATGTCTCGTGCAGCTTCATAGCTGTTAGAGTGGGATGAAGAGAAAGTAATGATTTTATTTACTAGGATCATTGAAAAGGGGGGATTGATGTCATTTTACGTGGCACTGTATGCTAAAGGGGTCTGAAGGGAGAGGAGTCATATTATTTACATGGAACTGTATGTTGGAGGGGACTGAAACAAGAGAAGTGATGTTATTTACATAGGGATGTACGTTGTAAGGTGTTGGAAGGTGAAGAGTGATGTCCCATCAAAAAGACTATATTAGAGGAAGCTGAAGGGAAGGGACTGATGTTTTGCACATGGAACTGTATGTTGGAAGGGACTGAAGAAAGAGTTGAGAGATATTCTGCAAAATGAGGCAATGATATGTATGATGATATGGCCATAGGGCTATTAGCGATGAAGTGATTTTTTTTTTCTAACTTTTCTTTCATGTAGTATAGGCTATGTTTGGAACCTCTACTTCACCACTTGATGACTATTCAGACTAGCCGTCTCACATAGCGACTTTTATGTGGACCAGATGTCGTTTTCTCAGCATAATCCTATGAAATGTGGGTCTCATAGGATTCCATTGAGAAGACTTCTTGATCTTCAGAGGAAATACTGTTTGATGGAGCTAATCTGAACTGTGGTCACAAGATACAGGAGAGGACCAAAATAGCACTATGACAGCAGATTCTGGCTCATAGTTTTAGCTGCTGCCTGCAATGATACAGGTTGTAGGTTCAATTCCCAGGGAGACCAGATCTTAGGAAAAGAAGAGAAAATTAAATTTTTGTAATTGTTATTCATTATTTTTAGTAACCTTAAAGGAAGAAAAAAATCTTTTATTTTCCCTCTAGAATACAGGGACATAGAGATATATCTGTATATACCAGTATATTTCTATGTATAGGTATAATTTGTCTGTGGGTTCAGAGCCTGCTCTGCAGTATAGATAATCCTCCTATACCATACTGCTTGCAATGATACAGGTTGTGGGTTCAATTCCCAGGGAGACAAGATCACAAAAGAAGAAGAGAATTGTAAGTGTGTGCAAGGAGATGCTGGCACCGCCAACTGAGGAGGATGCGATGAAGACAAAGAGAGAAAATATCGCACATAGAGAGTGGAAATTGGGACAAAATCATGATGTGATGGGACAGTGGGATTGCCCCCACAAATCGGTATAGTCTCACTGAATCTGGGGTGGTTGATCCATTAACCACTCTCATCCCTGCCTTATTAACCACTTTACAGCCTGTGCCGTATTTATACGCACAAGGCTGTAACCCCCTGTTCAGTGAGGGCTCCGGCGCTGAGCCCGCACTGAACCGGGCACATGTCAACTGATTCTTACAGCTGACATGTGCCCGCAACAGCCACGGGTGGAATCGCGATCCACCTGCGGCTGTTAACATATTAAATGCCGCTGTCAATCTCTGGATCTGGTGGGCATGACAACCCTGGATCTGCAGCAGACTCCAGTGGTTGTCATGAGCTGGTCGCTATGAGCACCACCTAGTGCTCAGCGCTCATAGTACGGGAGAATTTCTGCTACATAAAGGTGATCTGTTGAGAGGCGATCAGACAAGTGCTGCTTCTAGTCTCCTATGAAGACTATAGAAGCAAGCAAAAAGTGAAAAAAAATGTTTTTAAATAAATTAAAAAAATATAAAAGTTTAAATCACCCCCCTTTTGCCCCATTCAAAATAAAATAATAAAAAAAAAACACATACACATATTTGCTATCGCCGCGTTCAGAATCACCCGATCTATCAATATAAAAAAAGAATTAATCTGATCGGTAAACGGCGTAATGAGAAAAAATTCTAATCACCGAATTACATTTTTTGGTTGCCGCAATAAAATGCAGTAACGGGCGATCAAAACATCGGATCTACCCCAAATGTTATCAATAAAAACTTCAGCTCGGCGCGCAAAAAATAAGCCCTCACCCGGCCCCAGATCCCGAAAAATGGAGACGCTATGGGTCTAAATAAAAAAGAACCTATACATGTTTGGTGTCTATGAACTTGTAATGACCTGGAGAATAATAATGGCAGGTCAGTTTTAGCATTCAGTGAACGTGGTAAAAAAAAAAAAAAAAACATCTGTGGTATTGCACTTTTTTTGCAATTTCACCGCACTTGGATTTTTTTTTCCTGTTTTCCCGTACACGATATGGTAAAACTAGTAATCGCATTGAAAAGTACAACTCATCCCGCAAAAAATAAGCCCTCACACGGCCATATGGACCAAAAAATAAAAACGCTATGGCTCTGGGAACAAGGGGGGCAAAAAACGAAAATGCAAAAAACAGAAAATCCCAGGGTTGCGAAGGGGTTAAAAAGTATTCAGATTTGCTGCCTAGAGCTGCTCCAGTTGTAAATATAGCCCTGGTTAGATGGTATCACATAGTGTCACTCTTACATAATGCTAGACCAGCCGCTGTACAGGTAACTACAGCATTGCTCTATTCAAATTCTCTGTACAGCTAGTTAGCCATGGGCGCCAGTGCTATGTCCTCTTAATTGTATGAATAAACAGGGATCACTGTGGTCAAACATCTACTGTTTATGAAGTGATTGCACACAACTAATCTGAAGAAAATGACATAAAAATATAGCAAAGAGTTTCTCTTTATATTCTTGTTACAATTACTTATGTAAATGAAAATGATAAATATTTGATATTTTCACTTTTTGGTGACATCTAGTGGCCAAGAAGGTATACTGCATAATCAAGATCAGTCGCAATTGGGAGACTGTAAACATCCACCACTGCCTAACTCCAGTTTTGTAGATTATTGATAAAACTGTAAAGTATAGTCATGAGAAAAACTAAGTACACTCTTTTTGAATTCTTTGGTTTTATATATCATGACGTGAAAACATCAGGCCATTAGAAGGTCTTAAAATTAGGTAAATACAATTTCAGATGAACAGTGCATGACACATTACACCGTGTCATTATTTTGTGGACAGTCAGTCCCATACTGCTTTTATAGGAATTGAGAAGGTAAATAACAAACGTGCTGCTAATCAATTACCCTTGATTAATTGTTCATCAGTAAGGGCCCCGTCACACTAAGCGATGCAGCAGCGATCCCGACAACGATACGACCTGTCAGGGATCGTTGCTGCATCGCTAATACATCGCTGGTGAGCTGTCAAACAGGCAGGCTCACCAGCGATCAGGGGAGCAGCGATATCGTGGAAAGAATCGTTCCACGATGTCCTGCTCCCGTTACCAGCCTGCTGCAAGCAGGAGCAGGCTGGTAACTATGGTAAACATCGGGTTACTAAGTGCGCGTGTGCCCCTAGTAACCCGCTGTTTACCATGGATACCACTCTGCTACGGTGCGCGGGAGCCTCCGCGCACCGTAGCAGAGTGGTATCCATGGTAAACAGCGGGTTACTAAGTGCGCGCGTGCCCCTAGTAACCCGATGTTTACCATAGTTACCAGCCAGATCGTTGGTCCCGCTGGTCACACACAGCGATGTGTGCTGGCCAGCGGGAGGCCAACGACCAAAAAATGGTCCAGGACACTTTGCAACGATCAGCGACCTCACAGCAGGGGCCTGATCGTTGCAAAGTGTCACACACAGCGACATCGCTGGTGAGTCACCAAAACCTGGAAAGCTTGTAATTGCTTGGAAAATACAATGATGTGAGAAAGTGTTTGCACCCTAACTGAGGCAACTGAGGCCTGCAGTTCTGTGCATGTTGTTGTGGGGTGTTTTGTGACCTCTTGGATGAGTTGTCGCTGCGCTCTTGGGGTAATTTTGGTCAGCCGGCCACTCCTAGGAAGGTTCACCACTGTTCCATGTTTTCGCCATTTGTGGATAATGGCTCTCACTGTTGTTCGCTGGACTTCCAAAGATTTATAACCTTTTCCAGACTGATCGATCTCAATTACTTTGTTTCTCATTTATTCCTGAATTTCTTTGGATCGCAGTATGATGTCTAGCTTTTGAGGATCTTTTGGTCTACTTCACTTTGTCAGGCAGGTCCTATTTAAGTAATTTCTTGTTTGAGAGCAGGTGTGGCAGTAATCATGCCTGTGTCTGGCTAGGGAAATTGAACTCAGTTTCCCAAAAATGTGATAAACCACAGTTAATTTATGCTGTAAGGGGAAGGGGGTAATCATTTTTTCACACAGGGCCCTGTAGGTTTGGATTTCTTTTTCCCTTAATAATAAAGACCTTCATTTAAAAACTGCATTTTGTGTTTACTTGTATTTATCTTTGCCAAATATTTAAATTTGTTTTGTGATTTGAAACATAAAAGTGTGACAATTTTCTCATAGACTGCTTGCGAGCAGGGCCCTCACTTCTTTTACCCATTTCCCAGTGTGAGGATGTAAAATCTGGGGCTAAAACAAAATTTTGGTGGTAAAAAATTAATTAGTTTTTTCTTCACTGCCTAATGGTATAAAATCCTGTGATCCATCTGTGGTGTCAATATGCTCACTGCACCCCTAGATTAATTCATTGAGAAGTGTAGTTTGTAAAATAGGGTCTCTTATGGGGGGTCTGGTGTTCTGGCACCTCAAGGGCTCTGCCAATGTTACATGGCACCCTCAAACCACTCCTGCAAAATCGAAACTTCAATATAGTGCTTCTTCCCTTCTGAGCTTTGCACTGTGCCTCAAAAGTAGTTTTCGACCACATATGGGGTATCAGCATACATAGAAAAATTGCACAATATATTTTGGGGTCCATTTTCTCCTGCTATCCTTGTGAAAGTGAAAAACTGTGGGGCTAAAACAACATTTTTGTGGAAAAAATATATATTTTTTATTTTTACTGATCCATGTTGTAAAATTCTGTGAAGCACCTAGGGGTTCAAGGTGCTCGCCACACATCTAAATAAATTAATTGAGGGGTCTAGTTTCCAAATGGGGTCACTTGTGGGGGTTTTCCACTGTTTAGGCACATCACAGGCTCTCCAAACGCGATATGACACCAGCAAACCATTCCATCAAAGTTTGCGTTCCAAAATGTCACTCCTTCCTTTCTGAGCCCTGCCGTGCACCCAAACATTAGTTTTCCCCCACATATGGGGTATCTGCGTGCTTAGGAGACATTTCACAACAAATTTTGGGGTCCATTTTCTTAGTTACCCCTTTGAAAATAAAAAAAATTGTTTCCAAAATGGTGTCACTTGTGGGGGGGTTTCCAAACAGTGGTTTTCCCCTACATATGGGGTATCAGCTTACTCAGGAGAAATTGCACAACAAATGGTATGATGCAATTTCTCCATCCTGCTAATGATCGAAGATTAACACCCTCTATAATCGGAACCTCACACATACGCTTTCAAGACTTTTCTCGTGCTGTGCCAGTTGTCTGGAATGCACTAAAACAGATAATCCAGATAATTTCCAGCATCTACAGCTTTAACTGTGCCCTAAAAACACACTGTGTTAGTCAGACCTATCACCTCACCTCCCTAATGTGACTGCTCTATTTTCGTTCTTCTTAAATTTTACTCAGAATCTGGTCCTTTCTATCTTGTGTTCCCACATCCTCCAAGCATTCAGTAGCATTTTGTATCCTGTTATATACAGGCTGATGTCTGGTTCATGCACTGTTATTTAATTGCCCGTATTTATTATAGTGATGGCTGGACCGTACACAACAAGCACCTTTTTACCTTTTGTGTGACCCCTATTCCCTTATAGAGTGTAAACTCTTGAGAGCAGAGTTCGCACTCCTCTTCTTCAATTGGTGAATGTGTTACCCCTTATTGTCTGATATTATTTGTGCATGCACCGGCTGAATAGTAAAGTGCTGCACTATATAGATCCAATTATTAGTATTAACAATGTTATTATTATTGCCTTTTTTACGCAACATTGTAACAAACAGTGCCATGTCTGTTGACAACAGAAACGTGTTGACAACAGAACAAAGCTTTAATTAGCTATAAACAGGTACAGATGTGATAGGCTTTGTGGAAACAGGAATATACATGTCTTAAGTGTCTCTGTGCAGCATCAGCAGGCTGCTTCTCCTCTCATGCACAGACACAGGAAACTGAACACAGTCACATGGTCTTTTCTGTGTGTGAGCCTCTGGGAGTTTTTTTTTTAAAACTTTATAGACAATACACAAACCTAGCAATAGAACACTTACATACACAGGAATGGAGTTGTTGCATTAAACATATTCCAACACCCCCACTCAACAACTACTTATCCTGTTAGTCCCATTGAGGTTCTGAAGTCCTCAAACTTGGCTCTTGGCAATGGTTTTGTCATACCATAAGCTAACATCTTGTCAGACTTGCAATAAACAAACTTTAGTACACCACGTTCTACTAAGTCACGTAAGTGGTGATGTTTAATGTCGATGTGTTTAGTCCTTGCACTAATCTTCTCACTGCTGGCAAGTTTAATACATCCTTGGATGTCCTCATAGATAACTGTTGGCTGAGATAGTGGCTTGCCGAAATCTTCCAAAAGTTGTTTCAACCAAATAACTTCTTGACTTGCATAAGCAGCTGACACATATTCTGCTTCTGTGGAAGACAATGTGACTGACACTTGTTTTCTGCTGGACCAAGAAATTGAATTTTCTCCTAACTTGAACAAGTAACCACTTGTTGATTTCCGATCACTTGTATCTCCAGCCCAATCTGCATCCACATAACCTCTGAGAGTGAGATCTCCTGATGCAGATATCTTAAGATTTAGCCTCTGAGTTTCCTTAAGATATTGTAGAATTCTCTTAGTTGCGTTCCAGTCTCTTTGGCGTGGCTTGCTTATATGTCGGCAGAGAATTCCAACTGCGGCTGTAATATCTGGACAAGTTGTGGTTGCTATATACAGAAGCGTCCTCACTGCTTGTCTGTAACTCTCATTGGTGGGTAGCAGATCTTCTTCTTCTTTCAACTTTAAGTAGGATGGATCCATTGGTGTTGACGCACCTTTGGCTTCTGACAGTCCAAATTGGTTCAGGATTGAGGAAATTTTAGAACTTTGATTGAGAAGAAAACTCCCATCTTCCTCTCTCTGGATTTGGATTCCCAAATAATATGTCACATTTCCAAGGTCCTTAGTCTCAAAGTGCTGGTTGAGAATTTCACCTAGCTTTATAATTTCCTTTTCATCTCGATGAGACATGATTACATCGTCTAGATATAGGAGAACATACATCCACCTCTTTGCTACAATTTTCGTATACAAACATGGATCAGCTTGAGACCCTTTAAATCCTTCATCCATCAAAACTTTGTTCATTTTTGAGTTCCATGCTCTTGCCGACTGCTTAAGTCCATAGAGAGATTTTTGCATTCTACAACCCCTGGCAAAAATTATGGAATCACCGGGCTCGGAGGATGTTCATTCAGCTGTTTTATGTTGTTGAAAAAAAGCAGATCACAGACATGGCACAAAACTAAAGTCATTTCAAATGGCAACTTTAGGGCTTTAAGAAACACTAGAAGAAATCAAGATAAAAAATGTGATACTCAGTAAGGGTAATTTTTTTCAGACCAAGCAGAGGGAAAAAATTATGGAATCACTCAATTCTGAGGAAAAAATTATGGAATCACCCCGTAAATTTTCATTTCCAAAATACCTGCATCAAATTAGATCTACTCGTTAGTCTGCATCTAAAAAGGAGGGATCACACCTTGGAGAGCTGTTGCACCAAGTGGACTGACATGAATCATGGTTCCAACACGAGAGATGTCAATTGAAACAAAGGAGAGGATTATCAAACTCTTATAAGAAGGTAAATCATCACACAATGTTGCAAAAGATGTTGGTTGTTCACAGTCAGCTGTGTCTAAAATCTGGACCAAATACAAACAACATGGGAAGGTTGTTAAAGGCAAACATACTGGTAGACCAAGGAAGACATCAAAGCGTCAAGACCGGAAACTTAAAGCAATAAGTCTCCAAAACAGGAAATGCACAACACAACAAATGAGGAACGAATGGGAGGAAACTGGAGTCAACGTCTGTGACCGAACTGTAAGAAACCGCCTAAAGGAAATGGAATTTACATACAGAAAACTAAACATAAGCCATCATTAACATCTAAACAGAAAAAAAACAAGGTTACAATGGGCTAAGGAAAAGCAATCGTGGACTGTGGATGACTGGATGAAAGTCATATTCAGTGATGAATCGCGAATCTGTATTGGGCAAGGTGATGATGCTGGAACTTTTGTTTGGTGCCGTTCCAATGAGATTTATAAAGATGACTGTATGAAGAGAACATGAAAATTTCCACAGTCATTGATGATATGGGGCTGCATGTCAGGTAAAGGCACTGGGGAGATGGCTGTCATTACATCTTCAATAAATGCCCAAGTTTACATTGATATTTTGGACAGTTTTTTTTATCCCATCAATTGAAAGGATGTTTGGGGATGATGACATAATTTTTCAAGATGATAATGCATCCTGCCATAGAGCAAAAACTGTGAAAACATTCCTTGAAAGAAGACACATAAGGTCAATGTCATGGCCCGTAAATAGTCCGGATCTCAATCCAATTGAAAATCTTTGGTGGAAGTTGAAGAAAATGGTCCATGACAAGGCTCCAACCTGCAAAGCTGATCTGGCAACAGCAATCAGCGAAAGTTGGAGCCAGACTGATGAAGAGTACTGTTTGTCACTCATTAAGTCCATGCCTCAGAGACTGCAAGCTGTTATTAAAGCCAGAGGAGGTGCAACAAAATACTAGTGATGTATTGGAGTGTTCTTTTGTGTGTTTGTTTTTCAAGATTCCATAATTTTTTCCTCAGAATTGAGTGATTCCATAATTTTTTCCCTCTGCTTGGTCTGAAAAAAATTACCTTTACTGAGTACCACATTTTTAATCTTGATTTCTTTTAGTGTTTCTTAAAGCCCTAAAGTTGCCATTTGAAATGACTTTAGTTTTGTGCCATGTCTGTGATCTGCTTTTTTTCAACAACATTAAACAACTGAATGAACATCCTCCGAGCCCGGTGATTCCATAATTTTTGCCAGGGGTTGTACAAACAAGGTGCTCGTCACCCTTTTTAATATATCACTCGAGTTGGATCATGTACAACTCTTCTTCAATATCACAATGTAGGAAGGCTGTTTTGACATCAAAATGCCTCACTGTCATCCGTTGAACTGCAGCTACGGACATTAAAGTGCTGAATGTGGTTTGCTTCACAACTGGAGAAAATATAGCATCATAATCTTCACCATATTTTTGCGAGTACACTTTTGCGACCAATCTTGCCTTAACCCCTTACTTACCGGGGACGTATTAGTACGCATATTTGCGTACTGCCCGTTCAGTGAGGGCTGCTGCGCTGAGCCCTCACTGAACGGAGCACATGTCAGCTGATTCTTACAGCTGACATGTGCCCGCAACAGCCGCGGGTGGAATCGCGATCCACCCGCGGCTGTTAACATGTTAAATGCCGCTGTCAATCTCCGACAGCAGCATTTAACGCGCGCTTCCGGGTAGCGCGTCATAAGCCCCGCCCACCGGCGACCCTGTCACGTGATTGCGGGTCGCCGATGGGCGTGCATGACAACCCAGGGTCTGCAGCAGACGCCTGTGGTTGTCATGATCTTGTCGCTATGAGCGCCACCTAGTGGTCGGCGCTCATAGCACAGGACCATTTCTGCTGCATGCAGGGGACCTGCTCGTCCCCTGTATGTAGCAGAGGCGATCGGATAGTTGCTGCTTCTAGTCTCCTATGGAGACTATAGAAGCATGCAAAAAGTAAAAAAAAAAAGTTTTTAAAAATATAAAAAAAAATAAAAAAATATAAAAGTTTAAATCACCCCCCTTTCGCCCCATTCAAAATAAAATATATATAAAAAAAAAACCCACATACACATATTTGGTATCGCCGCGTTCAGAATCGCCCGATCTATCAATATAAAAAAAGAATTAATCCGATCAGTAAACGGCGTAATGAGAAAAAAATTCTAAACGCCAGAATTACGTTTTTTGGTCGCCGCAAAATTGCAATAAAATGCAATAACGGGCGATCAAAACATCGGATCTACCCCAAATGTTATCAATAAAAACGTCAGCCCGGCATGCAAAAAATAAGCCATCAACCAGCCCCAGATCACGAAAAATAGAGACGCTACGGGTCTTAGAAAATGGCGCTATTTTTTTATTTATTTTTTTACCAAATTTTGGAATTTTTTTTCACCACTTAAATATAAAAGAACCTATACATGTTTGGTGTCTATGAACTCGTAATGACCTGTAGAATGAGATGGGCAGGTCAGTTTTAGCATTCAGTGAACGTGGTAAAAAAAATAAATAAAAAACAACTGTGGTATTGCACTTTTTTTGCAATTTTACCACACTTGGAATTTTTTTCCCGTTTTCCCGTACAGGATATGGTAAAACTAGTAATGGCGTTGAAAAGTACAACTCGTCCCGCAAAAAATAAGCCCTCACATGGCCATATTGACTAAAAAATAAAAACGCTATGGCTCTGGGAACAAGGGGAGCAAAAACGAAAATGCAAAAACGAAAAATGCTCCGGGGCTTAAGGGGTTAAACCGGTGAACTTTACCTTCTGAGTCATATTTGTTTTTGAAGACCCACTTACATCTGATAGCTCTTTTTCCTTGTGGTAGCTCCTTAAGCTCCCATGTCTGGAGTTGGTGAAGGGATTCCATCTCTTCATTAGCGGCATTTATCCACTTCGGCTTCTCGTGGATAGGCAGTTTTTGCATCTCTTGCCATGACTGTGGCTCTGGCTCAGGAAGTGTTCTGACCATATAAGAAAGGCGTCTACCTGGGATACCTTTGTTTGGTCTTTCTGATCTCCTGACTGGAGGCTGACTTGGTTCTTCTGTTTCTTTCTTGCTGGCTTCAGTGCTTATCCAGACTTCAGTGTTTTCTTTTTCAGTGTCTGGGTTTGGTGATTGAGATTCTTGTTCTTGTTTGTTGGCTTGAATGATTGGTGTAACTTCATGGAATTTCAGTGAGTTCTCATCAATCACTACTCTGATGATTGTTACTGTGTTGGTCTCTGGGTGCAAGATTCTGTATCCCTTTTGAGTTTCGCTATAACCCAGCAGGACTCCTTGCTTTGCATGTGATTCCCACTTAGAACGTTTTTCTTTGGGAACATACACAAACGTTTTGCTTCCAAATATCCTTAGGTGCTTCAGGTTAGGCTTCTCACAGTTCCATAGCTCATATGGAGTTTTATTTGTGGCTTTACCTGGCAGTCTGTTTTGAAGATAGCAAGCTGTCGTGATGGCTTCTCCCCAATACGTTGTAGGTAGATTCGCATCAAACAACATTCCACTTTCACAGAGAGTGCGGTTCTTTCTCTCTGCAATTCCGTTCTGTTCTGGGTTGTATGGAATGGTAGTCTGGAACACGATTCCATTCTTTTTCAAAATGGCTTGCACCTTACCACTAGAGATGAGCGGTGTTCGACTCGAACTGTTCGCCAATCTCAAATTCGAGCTGTTTTGAGCGGTGTTAGAGCCGTTCGGCGAATCCGAACGATTTAAAAAAAATTCGGCTGTTCGAGGTTATGTTCGATA
Organism: Phyllobates terribilis; assembly: GCF_046119375.1. Taxonomy (NCBI): domain Eukaryota; kingdom Metazoa; phylum Chordata; class Amphibia; order Anura; family Dendrobatidae; genus Phyllobates; species Phyllobates terribilis. The sequence goes on along the minus strand of NW_027362762.1, from coordinate 826,615,889 downwards.
ACTGTTCGTGCACCAAAATCATAACTGGATTTTTTCTCAGTAATGCTAACAATTAATGTTAATACGCAGTTTGAGTGTACAGCGGGGCGGGGGGAGGGGCGGGGGATGGATCTCTGCAGAAATAATGAAGATCTCCATTTTTTTTCTCTTTCCCGCATTTACAGTGGGGAGGTGCAATCTGTCAGCCTATCAGCAGCGCACACACGGAGCGAACTGCTTTTTTTCACACAAGCAAGGGCATGTGTTATTGGCAGTGTATGTCACATGTCCTTGCCCTATAAGACCCAGCCATCTTCCCCGTCGCCACCATTTTCTCACTGCTGCAGCTGCGTGTTAGACGGCACCGCTGTTGCTGTGTGCGCTATAATTTGTTAATTTGAAGCCAATTTTCGCACAAATCTACAGATAGCTTGGGAGTAGGGAATAATTGTAATTGCAGTCCTTTTCAGGGCTAGGTTACATCAGTTCCTATCACTTTTTGCCAGGCAGGTCTGTGCCAGTGCCATGCAAGTTTTTTTCACAGCATTTGCCTAAATCTAGCAAAGCAAATCCTTTTTGTCCACTTCCAGTGTGTGTTAGTCAGTGGAGAAGCCTATTTGTGTTGCAAGCTACACCACCTGTGTATAGAATACCAATTTTTTTACTGCACCTAGTGAAGTAAAACCTTTTGGGCATAGCATCATTCTATTAGTCCATCTATACTAACCTCCAGCAGGTTGCAAATTCAAAATATTTTTTATCTGCATCTAGCTCTGAAAAAATATTTGGGCTTCGGCTTGTAGCAGTGTGTGGGACTTGTTCTATTAGTCCATCTATACTAACCTCCATCAGGTTGCAAATTCAATATAATTTTTTTCTGCATCTAGCTCTGAAAAAATATTTCGGCTTGTAGCAGTGTGTGGGACTTGTTCTATTAGTCCATCTATACTAACCTCCAGCAGGTTGCAAATTCAAAATAATTTTTATCTGCATCTAGCTCTGAAAAAATATTTGGGCTTCGACATGTAGCAGTGTGTGGGACTTGTTCTATTAGTCCATCTATACTAACCTCCATCAGGTTGCAAATTCAATCTAATTTTTTTCTGCATCTAGCTCTGAAAAAATATTTTGGCTTGTAGCAGTGTGTGGGACTTGTTCTATTAGTCCATCTATACTAACCTCCAGCAGGTTGCAAATTCAAAATAATTTTTATCTGCATCTAGCTCTGAAAAAATATTTGGGCTTCGGCTTGTAGCAGTGTGTGGGACTTGTTCTATTAGTCCATCTATACTAACCTCCAGCAGGTTGCAAATTCAATATAATTTTTTTCTGCATCTAGCTCTGAAAAAATATTTTGGCTTGTAGCAGTGTGTGAGACTTGTTCTATTAGTCCATCTATACTAACATCCAGCAGGTTGCAAATTCAAAATAATTTTTATCTGCATCTAGCTCTGAAAAAATATTTGGGCTTCGGCTTGTAGCAGTGTGTGGGACTTGTTCTATTAGTCCATCTATACTAACCTCCACCAGGTTGCAAATTCAATCTAATTTTTTTCTGCGTCTAGCTCTGAAAAAATATTTTGGCTTGTAGCAGTGTGTGGGACTTGTTCTATTAGTCCATCTATACTAACCTCCATCAGGTTGCAAATTCAATATAATTTTTTTCTGCATCTAGCTCTGAAAAAATATTTCGGCTTGTAGCAGTGTGTGGGACTTGTTCTTTTACTCCATCTATACTAACCTCCAGCAGGTTGCAAATTCAAAATAATTTTTATCTGCATCTAGCTCTGAAAAAATATTTGGGCTTCGGCTTGTAGCAGTGTGTGGGACTTGTTCTATTAGTCTATCCATACTAACCTCCACCAGGTTGCAAATTCAATCTAATTTTTTTCTGCATCTAGCTCTGAAAAAATATTTTGGCTTGTAGCAGTGTGTGGGACTTGTTCTATTAGTCCATCTATACTAACCTCCATCAGGTTGCAAATTCAATATAATTTTTTTCTGCATCTAGCTCTGAAAAAATATTTTGGCTTGTAGCAGTGTGTGGGACTTGTTCTATTAGTCCATCTATACTAACCTCCAGCAGGTTGCAAATTCAAAATAATTTTTATCTGCATCTAGCTCTGAAAAAATATTTGGGCTTCGGCTTGTAGCAGTGTGTGGGACTTGTTCTATTAGTCCATCTATACTAACCTCCACCAGGTTGCAAATTCAATCTAATTTTTTTCTGCATCTAGCTCTGAAAAAATATTTCGGCTTGTAGCAGTGTGTGGGACTTGTTCTATTAGTCCATCTATACTAACCTCCATCAGGTTGCAAATTCAATATAATTTTTTTCTGCATCTAGCTCTGAAAAAATATTTCGGCTTGTAGCAGTGTGTGGGACTTGTTCTATTACTCCATCTATACTAACCTCCAGCAGGTTGCAAATTCAAAATAATTTTTATCTGCATCTAGCTCTGAAAAAATATTTGGGCTTCGGCTTGTAGCAGTGTGTGGGACTTTTTCTATTAGTCCATCCATACTAACCTCCACCAGGTTGTAAATTCAATCTAATTTTTTTCTTCATCTAGCTCTGAAAAAATATTTGGGCTTCGGCTTGTAGCAGTGTGTGGGACTTGTTCTATTAGTCCATCTATACTAACCTCCAGCAGGTTGCAAATTCAAAATAATTTTTATCTGCATCTAGCTCTGAAAAAATATTTGGGATTCGGCTTGTAGCAGTGTGTGGGACTTGTTCTATTAGTCCATCTATACTAACCTCCACCAGGTTGCAAATTCAATCTAATTTTTTTCTGCATCTAGCTCTGAAAAAATATTTTGGCTTGTAGCAGTGTGTGGGACTTGTTCTATTAGTCCATCTATACTAACCTCCATCAGGTTGCAAATTCAATATAATTTTTTTCTGCATCTAGCTCTGAAAAAATATTTCGGCTTGTAGCAGTGTGTGGGACTTGTTCTATTAGTCCATCTATACTAACCTCCAGCAGGTTGCAAATTCAAAATAATTTTTATCTGCATCTAGCTCTGAAAAAATATTTGGGCTTCGGCTTGTAGCAGTGTGTGGGACTTGTTCTATTAGTCCATCCATACTAACCTCCACCAGGTTGCAAATTCAATCTAATTTTTTTCTGCATCTAGCTCTGAAAAAATATTTCGGCTTGTAGCAGTGTGTGGGACTTGTTCTATTAGTCCATCTATACTAACCTCCATCAGGTTGCAAATTCAATATAATTTTTTTTTGCATCTAGCTCTGAAAAAATATTTAGGCTTGTAGCAGTGTGTGGGACTTGTTCTATTAGTCCATCTATACTAACCTCCAGCAGGTTGCAAATTCAAAATAATTTTTATCTGCATCTAGCTCTGAAAAAATATTTGGGCTTCGGCTTGTAGCAGTGTGTGGGACTTGTTCTATTAGTCCATCTATACTAACCTCCACCAGATTGCAAATTCAATCTAATTTTTTTCTTCATCTAGCTCTGAAAAAATATTTGGGCTTCGGCTTGTAGCAGTGTGCTGGACTTGTTCTATTAGTCCATCTATACTAACCTCCAGCAGGTTGCAAATTCAAAATAATTTTCATCTGCATCTAGCTCTGAAAAAATATTTGGGATTCGGCTTGTAGCAGTGTGTGGGACTTGTTCTATTAGTCCATCTATACTAACCTCCACCAGGTTGCAAATTCAATCTAATTTTTTTCTGCATCTAGCTCTGAAAAAATATTTTGGCTTGTAGCAGTGTGTGGGACTTGTTCTATTAGTCCATCTATACTAACCTCCATCAGGTTGCAAATTCAATATAATTTTTTTCTGCATCTAGCTCTGAAAAAATATTTTGGCTTGTAGCAGTGTGTGGGACTTGTTCTATTAGTCCATCTATACTAACCTCCAGCAGGTTGCAATTTCAAAAGAATTTTTATCTGCATCTAGCTCTGAAAAAATATTTGGGCTTCGGCTAGTAGCAGTTTGTGGGACTTGTTCTATTAGTCCATCTATACTAACCTCCACCAGGTTGCAAATTCAATCTAATTTTTTCTGCATCTAGCTCTGAAAAAATATTTCGGCTTGTAGCAGTGTGTGGGACTTGTTCTATTAGTCCATCTATACTAACCTCCACCAGGTTGCAAATTCAATATAATTTTTATCTGCATCTAACTCAGCCAATACTTTTGGGCTAATACCACAGTTTGGCCACTCAGCTCTGCTCGGTTCCGATCGATTGTTTTTTTTGTGTAAACAACTCCAGAGTTGTGAATTAGTTAACCACCAAAATGAGTGGAAAAAGGCCTGCTGCTGGTGGGAAGGGGAATAGGCATGTTGGGAAGGGAAAAAAAGGTTGTGTCCGTGGGGTAGGTGTTAAAGCAACAGTAACATCTGCATAAGAAAGACCATCTTCCAGCCAAACTAAGATGTCTACTTCTTTTAGTGGACAATGTGATAAGATCCCTTTCTTACAGCCACGCCAATCGCTACAAATTCCAGATGAGGCACAAAAACAGCAGGTGCTTCAACGGATATCAAGTGCTCCTTTAAGTGGGCTCTCCTCCACCTCAACTTCAACATCACAAATACTCCAGTCCTCAGAGGTGTCACCCCAATCGCACTTGCTTCCTCACAGCTCCCAAGTCTCCAGCTGCCCGTCTGAGTATGGGGTAGAACAGATGGTTGAGTCTGCAGAGCTGTTTACTCATACTATAGCCTGGGAATCAGAGGTCGGCTCCAGAGCTTCTGTGAATCCAGACGAGGAAATGATCTGCACTGATGCCCAGAATCTTTATGAGTCGGATCCAGGACCAGACGCAGAAGGTTCTGACCATAATGTAGACCCTCGTTCCCAAACTGTAACTCCTGTTGGTGGAGACAATGAGGAAGATGATGATGAGACTCAAATACCTGATTGGAGCGACAACTTTAGATTTTTGTCAGGGCAGGAACAGGTTGGCTCTGAGGACGACAGGTGTGATAACACACAGGGTGATGATGACGAGGTTGGAGATCCCACTTACTGTCAACCCACAGTCAGCCAAGAGATGAGGTCAGCAGAGGAGGTGGAGGAGGATGCTAGTGACGACGAGGTCAGGTTGCGCCTTCCTGGACAGAGACGTAGTACTGGAAGCACGTCAACAACTGCATCCTCAAACACAACTCTGCCTCTGACCACAAGTCGTGGTGGCTCTTCAGGTCGCATGGGTGCTAAGCCTTGCATAGCCTGGCCATTTTTTCAGATCGATAAATATGACCCAACTCGTATTATCTGTAACATTTGTCAGCAAAAGCTAAGTAGAGGCCAAAAAATACATAGTTTGAGTGCTTCATGCATGAACCGGCACTTGGATATGAAGCATAAGTTGCAGTGGGAAGCTCACTGTGCTACAATGCGGCCTAGCCGGCCGGGCCAACCACCGTCTGCCACATCTTGTGCATCCGCGGCCTCTTCATCCTCTGTGACTGGGGGGACAGCAGTCACACCTGTTTTGGGACGCAGACCTGCCACCTCTTTACCCGCAACAGCCAGCGTGATTGGCAGGTCATCATTTTCTTTGGAGGTGGAAACACCAGCTGGTGCTCAGCGCTGTCCGACATCGATAGCACCACCTTTGGATCAAGGCAACCTAACATGTCCGCCTGCATCTTCCTCACAGACCGGCAGTTTGCCGGGGACACCTTTATCAACCCCATCTAAGCACAACAGCCAGCCCTCGGTCCCTCAGATGTGGACAAGTAAAAGACCATTTCCTCATAACCATGAGAAAGCTAAGAGGTTGAATTTCACCATCTGCAAGCTCTTGGCTACAGAAATGCTTCCTTTCCGCCTGGTGGACACAGAGGATTTTCGAGACCTTATGTCCATCGCAGTGCCCCAGTACCAGATGCCCAGTCGGCACTACTTCTCAAAGAAAGGTGTGCCTGCGCTCCACCAGCATGTCGCACACAACATCACCGCTTCTTTGAGAAACTCTGTGTGTGACAGGGTGCATTTCACCACAGACACTTGGACGAGTAGGCATGGACAGGGGCGTTACATGTCGCTGACTGGGCACTGGGTAACTATGGTGACAGCAGGACAAGGGGCTGCTGTCCAAGTCTTGCCATCCCCACGAGTTGTGCGTCAATCCTCTTTATCTCAAAGTTCCTCCACTGCTTCTGCCTCCTCAACCTCCTCTCAGTCCTCCACCAGCACCCAAAGCCTGTCTGGTCATGCCACAAGCTTTCTAACTGCGCAGAAGGGATCCTGCACACCTCCTTACTATGCTGGCAGCAGGGTTCAACGTCATCAGGCGGTTTTTACTTTGAAATGTCTGGGAAATGTGAGTCACACAGCTGAGGAGTTGTAGTCAGCTCTGGAGAACCAGTTTCATGAATGGTTGTCTCCACTGGACCTGAAACCAGGGAAGGCCGTGTGCGACAATGCTGCAAACCTCGGTGCGGCCCTTCGCCGGGGCAGTGTCACACACGTGCCTTGTATGGCTCACGTGTTGAACCTGGTTGTCCAGCAATTTTTAGCCCACTATCCCGGACTAGATGGCCTTCTGCAGAGGGCACGGTCTCTGTGTGCTCACTTCCGCCATTCGCATCCCGCAGCTCAGCGACTTACATCTCTACAGAAGTCGTTGGGCCTGCCACTTCACCGGCTAAAATGCAATGTGCCTACCCGGTGGAATTCAACTCTGCACATGTTGCAGCGACGGTGGCAGCACCGACAAGCCCTGGTGCAATACGTTGTGACGTATAGCCTGGGCCAACGAGATCCAGAGGTGGGGCAAATCACGCTGGAGGAGTGGTCTCAGATCAGGGACCTATGCACCCTTCTGCACAGTTTTGAAATGGCGACGAAGATGTTTAGTGCTGATGATGCCATTATCAGCATGACTATTCCGGTGATTTACATGCTGGAGCACATGTTAAACAGAATTCGGAGTCAGGTGGTGGCACAAGAGGAGGCGGAGGAAGTAGAGGAGGAGGAGTTGTATGCAGAAGGGCTAACATCTGCAAGGTCCAGACGGTCGGCAGCACCAAGGCGGCAGGCATGTGAGGGTGGGGGAGATAGTTTTACCAGGGCTCATGGTAGCAGCCAAACTAGTGAGTAAGGTGCAGGAGCCCAGGAAGAAGTGGAGGACGAACTGATGGAAGACTCATCAGATGAGGGAGACCTTGATCACATTTCTGTTGTGCGAGGTTGGGGGGAGAGGGCAGAGGAAGGAAGCATGATTGTTACCTCGCCACCAACACAACAGGGACTTGGTGCTCCTGGATGCGAAAGACACACGAGTGCCTTCTTGCTGCACTACCTGCAACATGACCCTCGAATTGTGAGAATTAGAAATAATCCTGACTACTGGGTTGCCACACTCTTAGATCCACGCTACAAAAGTAAATTTGCAGAAATTATTCCTGCCATAGAAAGAGATGCACGCATGCAGGAGTATCAGCAGAGACTGTTGCAGAATCTTACATGTGCTTTTCCCCAAAACACTAGTGGTGCACGTAGTGAATCTCACAGTTCCAACTTGCCAACCGTGGGACCGTCGAGTGTCCAGCACTCAAAGCGTAACAGAAACACAGTATCTGCTGGTAACATCAATTTTGCGGAATCATTTCACCACTTTTTTAGCCCATTCTTTGCAAGGCCACAGGAGACAAGAAGTCTGACACATAGTCAACGCCTAGAGACGATGGTACAGGAGTATCTCCAAGTAAACATTGAAGCCATGACTGTGTCACTGGACCCTTGCTCTTTTTGGGCTTCCAATCTGGATAAATGGCCGGAGCTCGCCACTTACGCCTTGGAGATCTTGTCATGCCCCGCAGCCAGCGTTCTGTCTGAACGTGTGTTCAGCGCTGCTGGTGGTGTGCTGACAGATAAGCGCACGCGGCTCTCCACTGATAATGTAGACAGACTCACGTTCATAAAGATGAACAAATCATGGATCCGAAACGACTTTTCTACCCCTGTGTCATCCTGGGGAGAGTAAAAGCTTGATGATTTGTTAAAATCACCTCACCAACCGTTTTAAGCTTTCAAATTACTAATCATGTTTATCTGTATCTTGGCTGGAAAATAATTTGGGCCTTGTAGCAGTGTGCAGTACTGATTCTATTAGGCCATCTATACTAAACTCCACCAGATTTAAAATTACTAATCATGTTTATCTGTATCTTGGCTGGAAAATAATTTAGGCCTTGTAGCAGTGTGCAGTACTGATTCTATTAGGCCATCTATACTAAACTCCACCAGATTTAAAATTACTAATCATGTTTATCTGTATCTTGGCTGGAAAATAATTTGGGCCTTGTAGCAGTGTGCAGTACTGATTCTATTAGGCCATCTATACTAAACTCCACCAGATTTAAAATTACTAATCATGTTTATCTGTATCTTGGATGGAAAATAATTTGGGCCTTGTAGCAGTGTTCAGTACTGATTCTATTAGGCCATCTATACTAAACTCCACCAGATTTAAAATTACTAATCATGTTTATGACTCGCCCCCTGGGCCTTGGGGCACTCGGGACCGGGCTTCAGGGCAATGCTGGGAGTAGTAGTGGCGACCCGGTCCCGTGGCTCAGGGGGGTCAGACCAGTGGTAGTCTACTATGTGCTTTAGGTAATGTCCGACTACGCCACCCGTGGATTGCGGCTATTATGAACCGCCGCTGCAAGGCAGTCCCCTGAGGCTGATGGTGTGTGCAGCTGAGATGGTATAACTCCCCACGGGGAGAGTGTAGACCCAGGGAAATGTAGTAGATGGTGGGGGTGATGGTGCAGGGAGTCCCAGTACCGTTAGTGCTGGCGAAGTAAGAAGCACAAAGACAACATGTTGCAGTCCAGGGTCTTTTACTCACAGTTTGTATACTCCAAGCCACTTCTGCACAGGTAGTGACTGCCCGAGCCGTGCCGTGTCCACCAGGTGAGGGGCTTGGTCAACCCCCAGGCAATTCCGGAGTATGGCACAGGACTCCCTTCTATCCTTCCTCTGGCTCGTGCCCCACCAGTGACCAAGTTTTTGTCCAGCTGCCGCAGATCTACGCGGGTAAACGTGGGCCCCGTTTCCCGCTATCCTATATGGTGCCTTCCTAGCAAGGTTTAGTAGGGGGTCGCACCAAATAATGATCACGACTTCCGGTTCATGGCTGAGGGTAGTTTCTCCTCCACCAATTTGGGATCCGGTACCCTTTTCTCGCCTGACCCGTCACCCGTAATTTCCTGGGTCCTTAGGGTCCCTTCTGCCTTCTTGCTCCTGAGCCCTTCTACACTTTGGGTACTTCTCTTCCTTTTCTGTTTCTGTTCCTTTCTGTTCCTGTTCTCCTCTCCTCTCTGGCTCTGGCCTTCACCCTAGGCCTGCCAAGTGGAGCTGGGCCCAGACTGAGCCACAGCTACCTGTCAGCCCTCTCTGGCTGAACTCCTTCTCTCACTGAACTCAACCCAGAACTAAGATGGTGCCCACCTTATATACCCCCCCCAGTGTGTGAGCTCAGGTGACCAGCAACCAATGAGCTCCTACCTATACTCAGAAACCATCCCCTCCTGCTCCTACATCACTGGGTTTTCCTCCCCCCTCCCCACTCCAGCCAGGGACATAGTCTGTCGTGCCTGCATTACTATATAAATGGGAGTACCGTTGAGCTGTCCCCTGGAAATGGGGTTTGCGTGATGCATGCAGCTAACTGAGCCCTGGTCCATACTCCATCCTTACATGGGAGTGGAATATCACACCTCTGGCAGAGGTGCAATACCCCTGTAGAGGCCGAACCCTCAGGGCGCTACATTTATCTGTATCTTGGCTGGAAAATAATTTGGGCTTTGTAGCAGTTTGCAGTACTGATTCTATTAGGCCATCTATACTAAGCTCCACCAGCTTTCAAATTAATAATAATTTTTAGCTGCATCTAGCCCGGAAAATAATTTTGGGGCTCCTAGATGCGCAAGACACATGAGTGCCTTCATGCTGCACTACCTGCAACATGACCCTCAGATTGTCAGAATTCGAAGTAATCCTGACTACTGGGTTGCCACACTCTTAGATCCCCCACACTCTTCGATCAACCTTTTCATTTTAATAAAGAACAAAAAAATGGTCATTTTTGAAATGATAAGCATTAGCAGGTTATTAGAAACTGAAATCAAACAGTTTTCAACTCAAAACTTTATTCTAGGTGATGTTACATTTGCACATAGGACCCCTTGTTCGAAAGGAGCTTCTGAACTCTCTCGTCCATTGAATTTGTCAGGTTTTGGATGGTTTCTGCTTCAATTGTTTTGCATAAGGACAGAATACCCTCCCAGAGCTGTTGCTTAGATGTGAACTGCCTCCCGCCATCATAGACACTCCTTTTGATGATGCTCCAGAGGTTCTGAATGGGGTTGAGGTCAGGGGAGAATGGGGGTCACACCATAAGTTTGTCCCCTTTTATGCCCATATCAGCCAGAGATGCAGATGTGTTATGTGCAGCATGAGACGGTGCATTATCATGCATGAAAATGATCTTGCTGCGGAATACACGGTTCTTCTTCTTGAACCATGGCAGGAAGTGCTGTTTGAGAAACTCCACATACATTATGGAGTTCATCTTTACCCCTTCAGGGATCTTAAAGGGGCCGACAATCTCTCTCCCCATGATTCCAGCCCAAAACATTACTCCACCTCCTCCTTGTTGGCGCCGTAGCCGTGTTTGCATGGGGTGTCCATCAACCAGCCATCCTCCACTCCATCCATCTGGACCATCGAGCGTTGCACGGCACTCATCGGTGAACAAAACAGTTTTGAAGTCAGTCTTCATGTATTGTTTGGCCCACTGGAGCCGTTTCTGCTTGTGTGCAGTGGATAGAGGAGGTCGACAGGATGGCTTACGCACAGCTGCAAACCTCTGAAGGACTCTGCATCTTGTTGTTCGGGGGACATTGGAGGCACCAGCAGCTTCAAAAACTTGTCTGCTGCTATGACAAGGCTTTTTTGCCGCGGCTTTTTTGCCGCTGCTCTTTTAACCTGACGTAATTGCCTGTAGGAAAGAGTCCTCAGTTTTCCCTTATCAGCACGCACATGTGTGTACTGTGAATCAGCTACATACTTCTTGATTGTGCGATGATCAGGATGAAGTGTCTTGGCAATGTTGATTGTAGTCATGCCTTGACCTAAACACTCCACAATTTGTTGCTTCTCAGCAGCCGACACATCCTTTTTTTTTCCCATTTTAGTAGAAAATGTAGGCTGCTTAATAATGTGGGACAGCCTTCTTAAGTAGTCTTGCCTTTCATTGGACACACCTGCCAAACTAATTAGCACAGGTGTCTGCAATTGCTTACAGTGATATAAAGAGCCCTGACACACATCACCATCAATGAGTTTAACTGACAAAAAAATTCTTACCTTATCACTCCTTAACTTATCGGCCGATATTCGCGGTATCGGAATTCCGATACTTAATTCCGATACTTTTGCAATATCGTATACCGGAATCGGAAGTTCCCATAATGCAATGAGCCATTTTCATTTTATTCAGCCAATGAGGATCCTAAGAAGTGTGGGCACATCCTGTTAGGCATGTAGGCATCTTAACTAATGGCATGGCTGTTATTGGCTGCTGAAATGATGTCATGATGCACTATAAAAGCCGCCGCCGCCATTTTGAGCTCACTCTGCTGTGAATTCAGTTAGGGATAGGATGCTGTTGTTCTGAGGGACAGTTTTAGCTACCTATTTGGTCTATTCTGCTTTACCCAAGCTACTTTATAAATCGCTGTGCCTTGCAGTGCTAGTGCACAGTTCTCTGTGCTGTTCACTGCTTTCTGCAAGGTCTCTGTGTGTGAGTGCAGCTCACCCTGTAGTGTGTGCTTCAGCCACGTCTGGTTATAGTGCACTCAGTGTGTGTCACTGCCTCATACATTGTCCTTTTTTGCCAATTCATAATTTTTCCTGATATCTCCTATTAGTGTGGTGGTTCCATCCGTATTCAGCTAAATTTGTTCCAAACACACTATATAGGAGTAGATAGAGACATATTTTGGTCTTGCAGCGCTAGTGCACAGTGCTCTGCATCTGTACTGTTCACCGCTGTCTGCAAGGTCTGGTGTGTGAGTGCAGCTCACCCTGTAGTGTGTGCTTCAACCACGTCTGGTTGTAGTGCACTCAGTGTGTGTCACTGCCTCATACATTGTCCTTTTTTACCAATTCATAATTTTTCCTGATTTCTCCTATTAGTGTGGTGGTTCCATCCGTATTCAGCTAAATTGGTTCCAAACACACTATATAGGAGTAGTTAGAGGAGCCTTTCTGCAGCATTGGGCCCTGCAGCCCCAGCCAGATTAGTATTAGCCTATGTTTTGCAGCCTCATCTATTGCATTGTAGGTTACCTTCCTACATTGTAATAGCTACAAAAAGTTTGTGATACTATCGTTATTACATCTTTAGGCACATCCAGTGTCTTTTTGTGACAAAAAAAACCTAAATAAAGTTCACCAAACACTCCACTTTACAGTTGTGTAGGCCACATTAGCTCATATTAAAGTCTAGTCCACACTTTATAAAATTAGTGTTTCTTATACCTGTTAGCAGCTGTTCAGGAATAAGCACACTAAGCCCTTAGTACTTTTCTGCCTATCTTTATCAGTCTACCAAGATGAAGAAGGCAGGGAGTAAGGCATGTGGTCGTGGGCGTGGGCGTAGAGTTTCTGCAGGGAGAGGACGTGAGGATTCTGTGCCTGCAGGGAGAGGACGTGGGGATTCTGTGCCTGCTGCGGGCACCAGTGACTCAGCATCCCCCAGTTTTACCAGGGAACAGTCCTTTATGCGCAGCTTTGTAGGAGCTAGCCGTACCCCACTGCTGCGGGAGGACCAAATTGAAGCCGTTGTCGGATGGATGGCAGCTAACACATCGACTTCAATTAGTTCCAGATCCTCTCAGGTCCTGAGCACTGAAGAGCACCCATCTGTCTCTTCACCACCTGCCAAATTGCTCAGGCAGTCTGAGAGCCCTGGACAGGAGCCATCTCTACTTCTGTTCTCTGAATCTCTTGGCTTGGAAAGAGGGGGCCAGCCAAGCAGAATTCGAGAATTTGAAGAAGAGGTAGTATGCAGTGATGCGCAACCGTTTTGTCTCTCTGAATCTGAAGAGGCAGGTGGGCCAGTGCCTATGGTCAGCAGCACACCTCAGTACGCATCTGATGATGAGACTCAGGTGCCACTTTCTGGTGCGTACTGTGCTGTCGAGACTACCCAGGAGAAGCAGTTGTTTGAAGAGGGTGGTGTAGATGATGAGGTCCTTGACCCATCATGGCGTGAGGGACAGGAAGGTGGTGGGAGCAGCTCTGAGGAAGAGATTCCCCGAACAGCCCAAAAAGGAGGGAGAGGGAGGGGGCAGACTTGGTTGCCTGTAGCCTCCACTTCGGCACCCATTAGGAGCATGGATCTTCCAAAATCCAAAGCGGGCGCTCCCAAGACTTGCAGTGCCTGGTCATTTTTTGACACAGTTGCAGATGACATTTGCTTTGTCAAATGCAAGCTGTGTAATCAGAAGGTGAAAAGAGGGAAAAGTGTCAGCAACCTCAATACCACAAATATGTGGAAACGTGCGGACCAAGCACGTGGTGGAGTTACAAAAACACACTGAAGACCTAGGCCAACCTACAGCGCCACCTACCACCTCTTCAGCTCGTGTTGTAGCCTCTTCCTCCAGCTCACACACAGCTGGTTCGGCTTCCTCACAGGATCGCCATGGAAGAATCTCTGGCACTGTTGTACAGAGACACAGTGTAATTCCACCCACAGCACCACTTTCCCAGTCATCCTCACACTCCCAGGCCAGTCTACAGCCATCGTTAGCACAGGCATGGGAAAAAAGGCGCCCATACTCGGCAAACCACCCCCGAGCACAGGCTCTGAATGCTGGCATTGCTAAACTACTGGCCCTTGAAATGCTATCATTCAGGCTGGTGGAGACTGACACATTCCGTAACTTTATGGCATTGGCAGTCCCACAATACAACGTGCCCAGCCGATTTTATTTCAGCAGGCAAGCCGTCCCTGCCCTGCAACATCATGTGGAGGGAAAAATTAAACATGCGCTACAAAACGCCGTCAGTAGCAAGGTCCACCTGACCACCGATGCGTCGACCAGTAAGCATGGACAGGGACGATACCTTTCCCTCACTGCCCATTGGGTAAATGTTGTGGAGCCGGGTACAGATCTTGAGAGTGGCGCTGTACATGTTCTGCCAACTCCAAGGATTGCAGGAATTTAGTCTGTACACATTGACTCCTCCTCATACTCCAGTTCCTCTGAATCATCGCTGCAGGAGCCGTCACGGTCTACCTCCACATCGACCCGTGAACGGTTACCTGTTATGGTGACCAATATGAGCATAGCCGTGGCCAAACGTCAACAGGCCGTATTAAAATTAATTTCTTTGGGGAATCGAAGCCACACAGCGCAGGAGCTCTGGAATGCCATCAAGCAGCAGAGCGACGTGTGGTTTGTGCCAGCGAATCTCCAGCCAGGCATGGTAGTGTGTGACAATGGCCAAAATCTGGTGGCAGCTCTGGGCCTAGGCAACCTCACTCACATCCCATGTCTGGCACATGTGCTCAACTTGGTCGTGCAGAGTTTTTTGAGGGACTATCCGGATCTTGATGCACTGCTTCACAAGGTCTGCATAGAGTGCGCTCACTTGCGGCGTTCCAGCAATGCAAGATCACGCATTGCAGCTCTGCAGCGCCGATTACGTCTTCCGGAACATCGCATCATATGTGACCTACCCACCAGGTGGAATTCAACGTTACATATGTTGGAGAGGTTGTGTGAGCAGCAGGCAGCAGTAATGGAGTACCAGCTGCAGCAGGCGCAAACAAGTCGCAGTGCGCGCCGTTCACACTTCACCACCACTGAGTGGGCCTCTATGAAGGACATTTGCCACGTTTTGCGTGCCTTCGATTATTCCACGCGGATGGCGAGTGCAGATGATGCACTAGTCAGCATGACTATCCTCCTTATCTGCCTGCTTGAAAAAACACTGCAAGCACTAAGGGACGAGGTTTTGGAAGAGGTGGAGGATGAGGAGTCACAAATGCCATCTGCTTCTCTACAGTCTGCGCAACGTGGTTCCTCACAAAGGCCTAGGCAGGGGACACTTTGTGAGGAGGATGAGGAGGAGTCAATGGATGAGGAAGACATCTGTCCAGAGGAGGGAGGTACACAATGCTCTAGTAGTCAGTATCTAGAACGAGGGTGGGGTGATGCAGAGCAGGCAGAGATCACGCCACAAGCAGGGGACAGCGTTTCTTGGCCAGTTGGCAGTCTGCAGCACATGGTTGATTTCATGATGCAGTGCCTGAGAAACGACCGCCGCATCGCCCACATTCTCAACACGGCTGATTATTGGGTGTCCACCCTCCTAGATCCTCGTTACCGGGACAACTTACAAAGCCTCATAACACCGTTGAACCGGGAGCGTAAAATGCGGGAGTACCAAGACGCACTGGTGCATTCCATCATGTTCTCCATTTCAACCGAGAGCAGTGATGCTAGTACTTTACAAAGCAGCTCAGTGCGTCGAGGCAGTGGAGGAAGCTCTGCACAAAGAGGGAGCAGAAGTAGCGCCTCAGCACAAGGCAAGACCAGTATGGCCGAAATGTGGCAAAGTTTTGTGTCCCCGCCGCCACAAATGTCTACACCATCACAGACGGCTCCAGTCAGCAGGAGGCAACGTTTCCGTCAGATGGTGACAGACTACATGTCTTGCCCTCTTAGTGTACTCCCAGACGGCTCTTCTCCCTTCAAGTTTTGGGTCTGTAAGCTAGATACATGGCCAGAGCTAAGTCAGTATGCATTGGAGGTGCTAGCTTGCCCTGCTGCTAATGTATTATCGGAACGCGTCTTTAGTGCCGCAGGTGGTGTACTAACAGACCGTCGCATGCGACTATCCTCCGATAACGTTGACCGGCTTACTTTTCTCAAAATGAACAAGGCCTGGATCTCTCATGAATTTGCCAGTCCTCTTCCAGAATAAATAATTGTTGGCAAAAGTATCCAGGTCTCCTGTTCTGTTCATGTTTCTACCACCTGAACTGTAATCCCTGAGCTCCAACACCGCCAGTTGGCGCTCGGAAGTGCCGTCTGCACAGTCAACACTTGCTGCCGTGTCATTGGGGTTCAGTAACGTCAGCTGTTCCCCGGCTGTGCGGACGGCAATTTCTCCTGCTCTGTCCACATTCTCACTACTACAGATTTTAAAGTTGCTCCAATTACACCTCTGGCTCCTCTGTTTTCAGTATTATCCCTGAGCTCCAACACCGCCAGTTGGCGCTCGGAAGTGCCGTCTGCACAGTCAACACTTGCTACCATGTCATTGGGGTTCGGTAACGTCAGCTGTTCCCCTGCTGTGCGGACGGCAATTTCTCCTGCTCTGTCCACATTCTCACTACTACAGATTTTAAAGTTGCTCCAATTACACCTCTGGCTCCTCTGTTTTCAGTATTATCCCTGAGCTCCAACACCACCAGTTGGCGCTCGGAAGTGCCGTCTGCACAGTCAACACTTGCTGCCGTGTTATTGGGGTTCAGTAACGTCAGCTGTTCCCCTGCTGTGCGGACGGCAATTTCTCCTGCTCTGTCCACATCCATTGTACTACTGATTTAAAACCTCCTCCAAATACACCTCTGGCTCCTCTGTTTTCAGTATTATCCCTGAGCTCCAACACCGCCAGTTGGCGCTCGGAAGTGCCGTCTGCACAGTCAACACTTGCTGCCATGTTATTGGGGTTCGGTAACGTCAGCTGTTCCCCTGCTGTGCGGACGGCAATTTCTCCTGCTCTGTCCACATTCTCACTACTACAGATTTTAAAGTTGCTCCAATTACACCTCTGGCTCCTCTGTTTTCAGTATTATACCTGAGCTCCAACACCGCCAGTTGGCGCTCGGAAGTGCCGTCTGCACAGTCAACACTTGCTGCCGTGTTATTGGGGTTCAGTAACGTCAGCTGTTCCCCTGCTGTGCAGACGGCAATTTCTCCTGCTCTGTCCACATCCACTGTACTACAGATTTAAAACCTCCTCCAAATACACCTCTGGCTCCTCTGTTTTTAGTATTTACCCTGGGCTCCAATACCGCTAGTTGCTGCTCAGAAGTGCCGTCTGCACAGTCAACGCTTGCTCCAGTGTTATTGGGGTTCAGTAACGTCAGCTGTTCCCAAGCTGTGTGTCCGGCAAATTCTCCTGCTTTGTCCACATCCACTGTACTACTGATTTAAAACTTGCTCCAATTACACCTCTGGCTCCACTCTGTTTTTAGTATTTACCCTGGGTTCGAGCACCGCCAGCTGGTTCTCGGTAGTTCCATTTGCTCTTGTACCTTCTACTACCCATCCGGGTTCCAGTAGCGTCAGCTGGTTCTCGGCAGTGCCTTTGGATTAGGTGCCTCCTTCTCGGTATCCAAGTTCCACCAACGTCTGCTGGTTCTTGGTAGTGCTTTCTGGCACAGGTACCTCCTGCTTAGTAACCGAGTTCCAGTACCGTCAGCTGGTCTTCGGCAGTTCCATTGGCTCTTGTACCTTCTGCTACCCATCCGGGTTCCAGTACCGTCAGCTGGTCCTCGGTAGTTCAATTTGCTCTTGTACCTTCTACTACCCATGCGGGTTCCAGTACCGTCAGCTGGTTCTCGGCAGTGACTTTGGCACGGGTACTCCCTCCTGCCCAGCCTGGTTCCAGCACGCCAGCTGTTTCCGGGTAGTGTCAACGTCACTTTGCCTCCAATGCGTTGTCCTGTCGTGTTGCGGTCGGGTTAGCCGACTCTATGGTGCCTGCAGTTTAGGTGACTCCTATGTGGGCTGCGGGATCTGGCAATGAAGGCTGGTTCCATAGTGCCAATAGGACAAGCACCCCCTGTAGGACTGTGGGTTTTGGTAACTGCGGCCGGCTCGCGGCCTTGAACTTTTTTTTACATGGGTACCTTCTGCTACCCATCCGGGTTCCAGTACCGTCAGCTGGTTCTCGGCAGTGCCTTTGGATTAGGTGCCTCCTTCTCGGTATCCAAGTTCCACCAACGTCTGCTGGTCCTTGGTAGTGCTTTCTGGCACAGGTACCTCCTGCTTAGTAACCGAGTTCCAGTACCGTCAGCTGGTTCTCGGCAGTGTCTTTGGCACGGGTACTCCCTCCTGCCCAGCCTGGTTCCAGCACGCCAGCTGTTTCTGGGTAGTGTCAACGTCACTTTGCCTCCAATGCGTTGTCCTGTCGTGTTGCGGTCGGGTTAGCCGACTCTATGGTGCCTGCAGTTTAGGTGACTCCTATGTGGGCTGCGGGATCAGGCAATGAAGGCTGGTTCCATAGTGCCAATAGGACAAGCACCCCCTGTAGGACTGTGGGTTTTGGTAACTGCGGCCGGCTCGCGGCCTTGAACTTTTTTTTACATGGGTACCTTCTGCTACCCATCCGGGTTCCAGTACCGTCAGCTGGTTCTCGGCAGTGCCTTTGGATTAGGTGCCTCCTTCTCGGTATCCAAGTTCCACCAACGTCTGCTGGTCCTTGGTAGTGCTTTCTGGCACAGTTACCTCCTGCTTAGTAACCGAGTTCCAGTACCGTCAGCTGGTCTTCAGCAGTTCCATTGGCTCTTGTACCTTCTACTACCAATCCGGGTTCCAGTACCGTCAGCTGGTTCTCGGCAGTGTCTTTGGCACGGGTACTCCCTCCTGCCCAGCCTGGTTCCAGCACGCCAGCTGTTTCCGGGTAGTGTCAACGTCACTTTGCCTCCAATGCGTTGTCCTGTCGTGTTGCGGTCGGGTTAGCCGACTCTATGGTGCCTGCAGTTTAGGTGACTCCTATGTGGGCTGCGGGATCTGGCAATGAAGGCTGGTTCCATAGTGCCTATAGGACAAGCACCCCCTGTAGGACTGTGGGTTTTGGTAACTGCGGCCGGCTCGCGGCCTTGAACTTTTTTTTACATGGGTACCTTCTGCTACCCATCTGGGTTCCAGTACCGTCAGCTGGTTCTCGGCAGTGCCTTTGGATTAGGTGCCTCCTTCTCGGTATCCAAGTTCCACCAACGTCTGCTGGTCCTTGGTAGTGCTTTCTGGCACAGGTGCCTCCTGCTTAGTAATCGAGTTCCAGTACCGTCAGCTGGTCTTCGGCAGTTCCATTGGCTCTTGTAACTTCTGCTACCCATCCGGGTTCCAGTACCGTCAGCTGGTCCTCGGTAGTTCCATTTGCTCTTGTACCTTCTACTACCAATCCGGGTTCCAGTACCGTCAGCTGGTTCTCGGCAGTGACTTTGGCACGGGTACTCCCTCCTGCCCAGCCTGGTTCCAGCACGCCAGCTGTCTCCGGGTAGTGTCAACGTCACTTTGCCTCCAATGCGTTGTCCTGTCGTGTTGCGGTCGGGTTAGCCGACTCTATGGTGCCTGCAGTTTAGGTGACTCCTATGTGGGCTGCGGGATCTGGCAATGAAGGCTGGTTCAATAGTGCCTATAGGACAAGCACCCCCTGTAGGACTGTGGGTTTTGGTAACTGCGGCCGGCTCGCGGCCTTGAACTTTTTTTTACATGGGTACCTTCTGCTACCCATCTGGGTTCCAGTACCGTCAGCTGGTTCTCGGCAGTGCCTTTGGATTAGGTGCCTCCTTCTCGGTATCCAAGTTCCACCAACGTCTGCTGGTCCTTGGTAGTGCTTTCTGGCACAGGTACCTCCTGCTTAGTAACCGAGTTCCAGTACCGTCAGCTGGTCTTCGGCAGTTCCATTGGCTCTTGTAACTTCTGCTACCCATCCGGGTTCCAGTACCGTCAGCTGGTCCTCGGTAGTTCCATTTGCTCTTGTACCTTCTACTACCAATCCGGGTTTCAGTACCGTCAGCTGGTTCTCGGCAGTGACTTTGGCACGGGTACTCCCTCCTGCCCAGCCTGGTTCCAGCACGCCAGCTGTTTCCGGGTAGTGTCAACGTCACTTTGCCTCCAATGCGTTGTCCTGTCGTGTTGCGGTCGGGTTAGCCGACTCTATGGTGCCTGCAGTTTAGGTGACTCCTATGTGGGCTGCGGGATCAGGCAATGAAGGCTGGTTCCATAGTGCCAATAGGACAAGCACCCCCTGTAGGACTGTGGGTTTTGGTAACTGCGGCTGGCTCGCGGCCTTGAACTTTTTTTTACATGGGTACCTTCTGCTACCCATCCGGGTTCCAGTACCGTCAGCTGGTTCTCGGCAGTGCCTTTGGATTAGGTGCCTCCTTCTCGGTATCCAAGTTCCACCAACGTCTGCTGGTCCTTGGTAGTGCTTTCTGGCACAGGTACCTCCTGCTTAGTAACCGAGTTCCAGTACCGTCAGCTGGTCTTCGGCAGTTCCATTGGCTCTTGTACCTTCTGCTACCCATCCGGGTTCCAGTACCGTCAGCTGGTTCTCGGTAGTTCCTCAGCTTTCTTGTACCTTCTGCTACATTTCCAAGTTCAAGCTTTTTGAAATGGTTCTTGGTAATCACTCTGGATCTCCCTGACGAGGACCCTGATGACGAGGACCCTGAAGACCAACCCTAAGAAGACGAGGACCCCGAAGACAACGACCCTGAAGACGAGGACCCTGAAGACCACCCCGAAGAAGACGAGGACCCTGAAGACCACCCCGAAGAAGACGAGGACCCTGAAGACCACCCCAAAGAAGACGAGGACCCTGAAGACAACCCCAAAGAAGACGAGGACCCCGAAGACGAGGACCCAGAAGACCAACCCGAAGAAGACGAGGACCCCGAAGACGAGGACCCCCAAAGACGACGACCCTGAAGACCACCCTGAAGAAGACCAAGAAGATGACCCTGAAGAAGTTGACCAAGAGGACAAAGAAGAGAAGACAAGCACCAAGATACAGAAAACCAAGAAGCAGAAATACAAGAAGCTGCAGAACAAAAAGCGGAAGAACATTAAGCATAAGACTAAAAATCAGAGCAAAAGATAATATCTAAATTATAAGCAGAAGATGACTAAGCAGTGTATGGGGGTGAGTCCGTTCCTCCTCGTGGTGCCCCTGGAAAAGACCTGCTGCTGCAGGCCAAACTGAACGCGGACAAATCCTGTTGTAAATCTTTTGTAACGGACAGAACGAAAGGTTTAATGTCCAACCTTTTATAGATAACAACTACAGGAATGCCTGTCACAAATAAGAATATGATGAAGAAGAAGAATATGAAGAAGATGAAGAAGTAGAATATGAAGAATGTAAAAAAAAAGAATAATGCGAAGAAGGTGAAGAAGAAGAAGATGAAGAAGGTGAAGAAGAAGAGGATGAAAAAGATGCTGAGGATGATGAAGGAGAAAGTGTGGGAGAAGTAAAAAAGAAGGTGAAGAGCATGGAAGTAGTGAAACATAAATATCTGACAAAATATAAAAATACTTAACATAGTCAATATTTCCGTAACTCAGAACGTCTTAAAAAAAATATTAATTCCTGCTATTCCATTTGATTGGGCTAAACCTCTATGCCTTTATTGTCTCCCCCACCTCCCCCAATACATTCTACATTATTCTTAGTTGTTTTCCTTCATGTAGAATTAACCTACAAGGAAAGAAAGGGTTTATTTTCATTCCGATATTTCTGTCCCATTGACTTGCATTGGTTTCCGGTATCGGAATCGGCGATATCCGATACTTTTTCGGTATCGGTCCGATCCAATCCGATCCGATATTTCACGATATCGGAAGGTATCGCTCAACACTAGTGGTGACTAGTGTTGAGCATTCCGATACTGAAATATCGGGTATCGGCCGATATTCGTGGTATCGGAATTCCGATACTTAATTCCGATACTTTTGCAATATCGTATACCGGAATCGGAAGTTCCCATAATGCAATGAGCCATTATCATTTTATTCAGCCAATGAGGATCCTAAGAAGTGTGGGCACATCCTGTTAGGCATGTAGGCATCTTAACTAATGGCATGGCTGTGATTGGCTGCTGAAATGATGTCATGATGCACTATAAAAGCCGCCGCCGCCATTTTGAACTCACTCTGCTGTGAATTCAGTTAGGGATAGGATGCTGTTGTTCTGAGGGACAGTTTTAGCTACCTATTTGGTCTATTCTGCTTTACCCAAGCTACTTTATAAATCGCTGTGCCTTGCAGTGCTAGTGCACAGTTCTCTGTGCTGTTCACTGCTTTCTGCAAGGTCTCTGTGTGTGAGTGCAGCTCACCCTGTAGTGTGTGCTTCAGCCACGTCTGGTTATAGTGCACTCAGTGTGTGTCACTGCCTCATACATTGTCCTTTTTTGCCAATTCATAATTTTTCCTGATATCTCCTATTAGTGTGGTGGTTCCATCCGTATTCAGCTAAATTTGTTCCAAACACACTATATAGGAGTAGATAGAGAAATTTTTTTGGTCTTGCAGCGCTAGTGCACAGTGCTCTGCATCTGTACTGTTCACCGCAGTCTGCAAGGTCTGGTGTGTGAGTGCAGCTCACCCTGTAGTGTGTGCTTCAACCACATCTGGTTGTAGTGCACTCAGTGTGTGTCACTGCCTCATACATTGTCCTTTTTTGCCAATTCATAATTTTTCCTGATATCTCCTATTAGTGTGGTGGTTCCATCCGTATTCAGCTAAATTGGTTCCAAACACACTATATAGGAGTAGATAGAGAATTTTTTTTGGTCTTGCAGCGCTAGTGCACAGTGCTCTGCATCTGTACTGTTCACCGCTGTCTGCAAGGTCTGGTGTGTGAGTGCAGCTCACCCTGTAGTGTGTGCTTCAACCACGTCTGGTTGTAGTGCACTCAGTGTGTGTCACTGCCTCATACATTGTCCTTTTTTGCCAATTCATAATTTTTCCTAATTTCTCCTATTAGTGTGGTGGTTCCATCCGTATTCAGCTAAATTGGTTCCAAACACACTATATAGGAATAGTTAGAGGAGCCTTTCTGCAGCATTGGGCCCTGCAGCCCCAGCCAGATTAGTATTAGCCTATTTTTTGCAGCCTCATCTATTGCATTGTAGGTTACCTTCCTACATTGTAATAGCTACAAAAAGTTTGTGATACTATCGTTATTACATCTTTAGGCACATCCAGTGTCTTTTTGTGACAAAAAAAACCTAAATAAAGTTCACCAAACACTCCACTTTACAGTTGTGTAGGCCACATTAGCTCATATTAAAGTCTAGTCCACACTTTATAAAATTAGTGTTTCTTATACCTGTTAGCAGCTGTTCAGGAATAAGCACACTAAGCCCTTAGTACTTTTCTGCCTATCTTTATCAGTCTACCAAGATGAAGAAGGCAGGGAGTAAGGCATGTGGTCGTGGGCGTGGGCGTGGAGTTTCTGCAGGGAGAGGACGTGAGGATTCTGTGCCTGCAGCGAGAGGACGTGGGGATTCTGTGCCTGCTGCGGGCACCAGTGACTCAGCATCCCCCAGTTTTACCAGGGAACAGTCCTTTATGCGCAGCTTTGTAGGAACTAGCCGTACCCCACTGCTGCGGGAGGACCAAATTGAAGCCGTTGTCGGATGGATGGCAGCTAACGCATCGACTTCAATTAGTTCCAGATCCTCTCAGGTCCTGAGCACTGAAGAGCACCCATCTGTCTCTTCACCACCTGC
Organism: Phyllobates terribilis; assembly: GCF_046119375.1. Classification (NCBI taxonomy): domain Eukaryota; kingdom Metazoa; phylum Chordata; class Amphibia; order Anura; family Dendrobatidae; genus Phyllobates; species Phyllobates terribilis. The sequence goes on along the minus strand of NW_027362762.1, from coordinate 826,592,365 downwards.
CAAATTGCCCAGGCAGTCAGAGAGCCCTGGACAGGAGCCATCTCTACTTCTGTTCTCTGAATCTCTTCGCTTGGAAAGAGGGGGCCAGCCAAGCAGAATTCGAGAATTTGAAGAAGAGGTAGTATGCAGTGATGCGCAACCGTTTTGTCTCTCTGAATCTGAAGAGGCGGGTGGGCCAGTGCCTATGGTCAGCAGCACACCTCAGTACGCATCTGATGATGAGACTCAGGTGCCACTTTCTGGTGCGCACTGTGCTGTCGAGACTACCCAGGAGAAGCAGTTGTTTGAAGAGGGTGGTGTAGATGATGAGGTCCTTGACCCATCATGGCGTGAGGGACAGGAAGGTGGTGGGAGCAGCTCTGAGGAAGAGATTCCCCGAACAGCCCAAAAAGGAGGGAGAGGGAGGGGGCAGACTTGGTTGCCTGTAGCCTCCACTTCGGCACCCATTAGGAGCATGGCTCTTCCAAAATCCAAAGCGGGCGCTCCCAAGACTTGCAATGCCTGGTCCTTTTTTGACACAGTTGCAGATGACATTTGCTTTGTCAAATGCAAGCTGTGTAATCAGAAGGTGAAAAGAGGGAAAAGTGTCAGCAACCTCAATACCACAAATATGTGGAAACATGTGAGGACCAAGCACGTGGTGGAGTTACAAAAACACACTGAAGACCTAGGCCAACCTACAGCGCCACCTACCACCTCTTCAGCTCGTGTTGTAGCCTCTTCCTCCAGCTCACACACAGCTGGTTCGGCTTCCTCACAGGATCGCCATGGAAGAATCTCTGGCACTGTTGTACAGAGACACAGTGTAATTCCACCCACAGCACCACTTTCCCAGTCATCCTCACACTCCCAGGCCAGTCTACAGCCATCGTTAGCACAGGCATGGGAGAAAAGGTGCCCATACTCGGCAAACCACCCCCGAGCACAGGCTCTGAATGCTGGCATTGCTAAACTACTGGCCCTTGAAATGCTATCATTCAGGCTGGTGGAGACTGACACATTCCGTAACTTTATGGCATTGGCAGTCCCACAATACAACGTGCCCAGCCGATTTTATTTCAGCAGGCAAGCCGTCCCTGCCCTGCAACATCATGTGGAGGGAAAAATTAAACATGCGCTACAAAACGCCGTCAGTAGCAAGGTCCACCTGACCACCGATGCGTCGACCAGTAAGCATGGATAAGGACGATACCTTTCCCTCACTGCCCATTGGGTAAATGTTGTGGAGCCGGGTACAGATCTTGAGAGTGGCGCTGTACGTGTTCTGCCAACTCCAAGGATTGCAGGAATCCAGTCTGTACACATTGACTCCTCCTCATACTCCAGTTCCTCTGAATCAGCGCTGCAGGAGCCGTCACGGTCTACCTCCACATCGACCCGTGAACGGTTACCTGTTATGGTGACCAATATGAGCACAGCCGTGGCCAAACGTCAACAGGCCGTATTAAAATTAATTTCTTTGGGGAATCGAAGCCACACAGCGCAGGAGCTCTGGAATGCCATCAAGCAGCAGAGCGACGTGTGGTTTGTGCCAGCGAATCTCCAGCCAGGCATGGTAGTGTGTGACAATGGCCAAAATCTGGTGGCAGCTCTGGGCCTAGGCAACCTCACTCACATCCCATGTCTGGCACATGTGCTCAACTTGGTCGTGCAGAGTTTTTTGAGGGACTATCCGGATCTTTATACACTGCTTTACAAGGTCCGCATAGAGTGCGCTCACTTCGGCGTTCCAGCAATGCAAGATCACGCATTGCAGCTCTGCAGCGCCGATTACGTCTTCCGGAACATCGCATCATATGTGACCTACCCACCAGGTGGAATTCAACGTTACATATGTTGGAGAGGTTGTGTGAGCAGCAGGCAGCAGTAATGGAGTACCAGCTGCAGCAGGCGCAAACAAGTCACAGTGCGCGCCGTTCACACTTCACCACCACTGAGTGGGCCTCTATGAAGGACATTTGCCACGTTTTGCGTGCCTTCGATTATTCCACGCGGATGGCGAGTGCAGATGATGCACTAGTCAGCATGACTCTCCCCCTTATCTGCCTGCTTGAAAAAACACTGCAAGCACTAAGGGACGAGGTTTTGGAAGAGGTGGAGGATGAGGAGTCACAAATGCCATCTGCTTCTCTACAGTCTGCGCAACGTGGTTCCTCACAAAGGCCTAGGCAGGGGACACTTTGTGAGGAGGATGAGGAGGAGTCAATGGATGAGGAAGACATCTGTCCAGAGGAGGGAGGTACACAATGCTCTAGTAGTCAGTATCTAGAGCGAGGGTGGGGTGATGCAGAGCAGGCAGAGATCACGCCTCAAGCAGGGGACAGCGTTTCTTGGCCAGTTGGCAGTCTGCAGCACATGGTTGATTTCATGCTGCAGTGCCTGAGAAACGACCGCCGCATCGCCCACATTCTCAACACGGCTGATTATTGGGTGTCCACCCTCCTAGATCCTCGCTACCGGGACAACTTACAAAGCCTCATAACACCGTTGAACCGGTAGCGTAAAATGCGGGAGTACCAAGACGCACTGGTGCATTCCATCATGTTCTCCATTCCAACCGAGAGCAGTGCTGCTAGTGCTTTACAAAGCAGCTCAGTGCGTCGAGGCAGTGGAGGAAGCTGTGCACAAAGAGGGAGCAGAAGCAGCGCCTCAGCACAAGGCAAGACCAGTATGGTCGAAATGTGGCAAAGTTTTGTGTCCCCGCCGCCACAAATGTCTACACCATCACAGACGGCTCCAGTCAGCAGGAGGCAACGTTTCCATCAGATGGTGACAGACTACATGTCTTGCCCTCTTAGTGTACTCCCAGACGGCTCTTCTCCCTTCAAGTTTTGGGTCTGTAAGCTAGATACATGGCCAGAGCTAAGTCAGTATGCATTGGAGGTGCTAGCTTGCCCTGCTGCTAGTGTATTATCGGAACGCGTCTTTAGTGCCGCAGGTGGTGTACTAACAGACCGTCGCATGCGACTATCCTCCGATAACGTTGACCGGCTTACTTTTCTCAAAATGAACAAGGCCTGGATCTCTCATGAATTTGCCAGTCCTCTTCCAGAATAAATAATTGTTGGCAAAAGTATCCAGGTCTCCTGTTCTGTTCATGTTTCTACCACCTGAACTGTAATCCCTGAGCTCCAACACCGCCAGTTGGCGCTCGGAAGTGCCGTCTGCACAGTCAACACTTGCTGCCGTGTCATTGGGGTTCAGTAACGTCAGCTGTTCCCCGGCTGTGCGGACGGCAATTTCTTCTGCTCTGTCCACATTCTCACTACTACAGATTTTAAAGTTGCTCCAATTACACCTCTGGCTCCTCTGTTTTCAGTATTATCCCTGAGCTCCAACACCGCCAGTTGGCGCTCGGAAGTGCCATCTGCACAGTCAACACTTGCTGCCATGTCATTGGGGTTCAGTAACGTCAGCTGTTCCCCTGCTGTGCGGACGGCAATTTCTCCTGCTCTGTCCACATTCTCACTACTACAGATTTTAAAGTTGCTCCAATTACACCTCTGGCTCCTCTGTTTTCAGTATTATCCCTGAGCTCCAACACCGCCAGTTGGCGCTCGGAAGTGCCGTCTGCACAGTCAACACTTGCTGCCGTGTCATTGGGGTTCAGTAACGTCAGCTGTTCCCCTGCTGTGCGGACGGCAATTTCTCCTGCTCTGTCCACATCCACTGTACTACTGATTTAAAACCTCCTCCAAATACACCTCTGGCTCCTCTGTTTTCAGTATTATCCCTGAGCTCCAACACCGCCAGTTGGCGCTCGGAAGTGCTGTCTGCACAGTCAACACTTGCTGCCATGTTATTGGGGTTCGGTAACGTCAGCTGTTCCCCTGCTGTGCGGACGGCAATTTCTCCTGCTCTGTCCACATTCTCACTACTACAGATTTTAAAGTTGCTCCAATTACACCTCTGGCTCCTCTGTTTTCAGTATTATCCCTGAGCTCTAACACCGCCAGTTGGCGCTCGGAAATGCCGTCTGCACAGTCAACACTTGCTGCCGTGTTATTGGGGTTCAGTAACGTCAGCTGTTCCCCTGCTGTGCGGACGGCAATTTCTCCTGCTCTGTCCACATCCACTGTACTACTGATTTAAAACCTCCTCCAAATACACCTCTGGCTCCTCTGTTTTTAGTATTTACCCTGGGCTCCAATACCGCTAGTTGCTGCTCTGAAGTGCCGTCTGCACAGTCAACGCTTGCTCCAGTGTTATTGGGGTTCAGTAACGTCAGCTGTTCCCCTGCTGTGCGGACGGCAATTTCTCCTGCTCTGTCCACATCCACTGTACTACTGATTTAAAACCTCCTCCAAATACACCTCTGGCTCCTCTGTTTTTAGTATTTACCCTGGGCTCCAATACCGCTAGTTGCTGCTCTGAAGTGCCGTCTGCACAGTCAACGCTTGCTCCAGTGTTATTGGGGTTCAGTAACGTCAGCTGTTCCCCTGCTGTGTGTCCGGCAAATTCTCCTGCTTTGTCCACATCCACTGTACTACTGATTTAAAACTTGCTCCAATTACACCTCTGGCTCCACTCTGTTTTTAGTATTTACCCTGGGTTCCAGCACCGCCAGCTGGTTCTCGGTAGTTCCATTTGCTCTTGTACCTTCTACTACCCATCCGGGTTCCAGTACCGTCAGCTGGTTCTCGGCAGTGCCTTTGGATTAGGTGCCTCCTTCTCGGTATCCAAGTTCCACCAATGTCTGCTGGTTCTTGGTAGTGCTTTCTGGCACAGGTACCTCCTGCTTAGTAACTGAGTTCCAGTACCGTCAGCTGGTCTTCGGCAGTTCCATTGGCTCTTGTACCTTCTGCTACCCATCTGGGTTCCAGTACCGTCAGCTGGTCCTCGGTAGTTCAATTTGCTCTTGTACCTTCTACTACCCATCCGGGTTCCAGTACCGTCAGCTGGTTCTCGGCAGTGACTTTGGCACGGGTACTCCCTCCTGCCCAGCCTGGTTCCAGCACGCCAGCTGTTTCCGGGTAGGGTCAACGTCACTTTGCCTCCAATGCGTTGTCCTGTCGTGTTGCGGTCGGGTTAGCCGACTCTATGGTGCCTGCAGTTTAGGTGACTCCTATGTGGGCTGCGGGATCTGGCAATGAAGGCTGGTTCCATAGTGCCAATAGGACAAGCACCCCCTGTAGGACTGTGGGTTTTGGTAACTGCGGCCGGCTCGCGGCCTTGAACTTTTTTTTACATGGGTACCTTCTGCTACCCATCCGGGTTCCAGTACCGTCAGCTGGTTCTCGGCAGTGCCTTTGGATTAGGTGCCTCCTTCTCGGTATCCAAGTTCCACCAACGTCTGCTGGTCCTTGGTAGTGCTTTCTGGCACAGGTACCTCCTGCTTAGTAACCGAGTTCCAGTACCGTCAGCTGGTCTTCGGCAGTTCCATTGGCTCTTGTACCTTCTACTACCCATCCGGGTTCCAGTACCGTCAGCTGGTTCTCGGCAGTGTCTTTGGCACGGGTACTCCCTCCTGCCCAGCCTGGTTCCAGCACGCCAGCTGTTTCCGGGTAGTGTCAACGTCACTTTGCCTCCAATGCGTTGTCCTGTCGTGTTGCGGTCGGGTTAGCCGACTCTATGGTGCCTGCAGTTTAGGTGACTCCTATGTGGGCTGCGGGATCAGGCAATGAAGGCTGGTTCCATAGTGCCAATAGGACAAGCACCCCCTGTAGGACTGTGGGTTCTGGTAACTGCGGCCGGCTCGCGGCCTTGAACTTTTTTTTACATAGGTACCTTCTGCTACCCATCCGGGTTCCAGTACCGTCAGCTGGTTCTCGGCAGTGCCTTTGGATTAGGTGCCTCCTTCTCGGTATCCAAGTTCCACCAACGTCTGCTGGTCCTTGGTAGTGCTTTCTGGCACAGGTACCTCCTGCTTAGTAACCAAGTTCCAGTACCGTCAGCTGGTCTTCGGCAGTTCCATTGGCTCTTGTACCTTCTACTACCCATCCGGGTTCCAGTACCGTCAGCTGGTTCTCGGCAGTGACTTTGGCACGGGTACTCCCTCCTGCCCAGCCTGGTTCCAGCACGCCAGCTGTTTCCGGGTAGTGTCAACGTCACTTTGCCTCCAATGCGTTGTCCTGTCGTGTTGCGGTCGGGTTAGCCGACTCTATGGTGCCTGCAGTTTAGGTGACTCCTATGTGGGCTGCGGGATCTGGCAATGAAGGCTGGTTCCATAGTGCCAATAGGACAAGCACCCCCTGTAGGACTGTGGGTTTTGGTAACTGCGGCCGGCTCGCGACCTTGAACTTTTTTTTACATGGGTACCTTCTGCTACTCATCCGGGTTCCAGTACCGTCAGCTGGTTCTCGGCAGTGCCTTTGGATTAGGTGCCTCCTTCTCGGTATCCAAGTTCCACCAACGTCTGCTGGTCCTTGGTAGTGCTTTCTGGCACAGGTACCTCCTGCTTAGTAACCGAGTTCCAGTACCGTCAGCTGGTCTTCGGCAGTTCCATTGGCTCTTGTACCTTCTGCTACCCATCCGGGTTCCAGTACCGTCAGCTGGTCCTCGGTAGTTCCATTTGCTCTTGTACCTTCTACTACCCATCCGGGTTCCAGTACCGTCAGCTGGTTCTCGGCAGTGACTTTGGCACGGGTACTCCCTCCTGCCCAGCCTGGTTCCAGTACGCCAGCTGTTTCCGGGTAGTGTCAACGTCACTTTGCCTCCAATGCGTTGTCCTGTTGGGTTAGCCGACTCTATGGTGCCTGCAGTTTAGGTGACTCCTATGTGGGCTGCGGGATCTGGCAATGAAGGCTGGTTCCATAGTGCCAATAGGACAAGCACCCCCTGTAGGACTGTGGGTTTTGGTAACTGCGGCCGGCTCGCGACCTTGAACTTTTTTTTACATGGGTACCTTCTGCTACTCATCCGGGTTCCAGTACCGTCAGCTGGTTCTCGGCAGTGCCTTTGGATTAGGTGCCTCCTTCTCGGTATCCAAGTTCCACCAACGTCTGCTGGTCCTTGGTAGTGCTTTCTGGCACAGGTACCTCCTGCTTAGTAACCGAGTTCCAGTACCGTCAGCTGGTCTTCGGCAGTTCCATTGGCTCTTGTACCTTCTGCTACCCATCCGGGTTCCAGTACCGTCAGCTGGTCCTCGGTAGTTCCATTTGCTCTTGTACCTTCTACTACCCATCCGGGTTCCAGTACCGTCAGCTGGTTCTCGGCAGTGACTTTGGCACGGGTACTCCCTCCTGCCCAGCCTGGTTCCAGCACGCCAGCTGTTTCCGGGTAGTGTCAACGTCACTTTGCCTCCAATGCGTTGTCCTGTCGGGTTAGCCGACTCTATGGTGCCTGCAGTTTAGGTGACTCCTATGTGGGCTGCGGGATCAGGCAATGAAGGCTGGTTCCATAGTGGCAATAGGACAAGCACCCCCTGTAGGACTGTGGGTTTTGGTAACTGCGGCCGGCTCGCGGCCTTGAACTTTTTTTTACATGGGTACCTTCTGCTACCCATCCGGGTTCCAGTACCGTCAGCTGGTTCTCGGTAGTGCCTTTGGATTAGGTGCCTCCTTCTCGGTATCCAAGTTCCACCAACGTCTGCTGGTCCTTGGTAGTGCTTTCTGGCACAGGTACCTCCTGCTTAGTAACCGAGTTCCAGTACCGTCAGCTGGTCTTCGGCAGTTCCATTGGCTCTTGTACCTTCTGCTACCCATCCGGATTCCAGTACCGTCAGCTGGTTCTCGGTAGTTCCTCAACTTTCTTGTACCTTCTGCTACATTTCCAAGTTCAAGCTTTTTGAAATGGTTCTTGGTAATCACTCTGGATCTCCCTGACGAGGACCCTGAAGACGAGGACCCTGAAGACCAACCCTAAGAAGACGAGGACCCCGAAGACAACGACCCTGAAGACGAGGACCCTGAAGACCACCCCGAAGAAGACAAGGACCCTGAAGACCACCCCGAAGAAGACGAGGACCCTGAAGACCACCCCGAAGAAGACGAGGACCCCAAAGACGAGGACCCAGAAGACCAACCCGAAGAAGACGAGGACCCCGAAGACGAGGACCCCTGAAGACGACGACCCTGAAGACCACCCTGAAGAAGACCAAGAAGATGACCCTGAAGAAGTTGACCAAGAGGACAAAGAAGAGAAGACAAGCACCAAGATACAGAAGAACAAGAGACAGAAAACCAAGAAGCAGAAATACAAGAAGCTGCAGAACAAAAAGCGGAAGAACATTAAGCAAAAGACTAAAAATCAGAGCAAAAGATAATATCTAAATTATAAGCAGAAGATGACTAAGCAGTGTATGGGGGTGAATCCGTTCCTCCTCGTGGTGCCCCTGGAAAAGACCTGCTGCTGCAGGCCAAACTGAACGCGGACAAATCCTGTTGTAAATCTTTTGTGACGGGCAGAACGAAAGGTGTAATGTCCAACCTTTTATAGATAACAACTACAGGAATGCCTGTCACAAATAAGAATATGATGAAGAAGAAGAATATGAAGAAGATGAAGAAGTAGAATATGAAGAATGTAAAAAAAAAGAATAATACGAAGAAGGTGAAGAAGAAGAAGATGAAGAAGGTGAAGAAGAAGAGGATGAAAAAGATGCTGAGGATGATGAAGGAGAAAGTGTGGGAGAAGTAAAAAAGAAGGTGAAGAGCATGGAAGTAGTGAAACATAAATATCTGACAAAATATAAAAATACTTAACATAGTCAATATTTCCATAACTCAGAACGTCTTAAAAAAAATATTAATTCCTGCTATTCCATTTGATTGGGCTAAACCTCTATGCCTTTATTGTCTCCCCCACCTCCCCCAATACATTCTACATTATTCTTAGTTGTTTTCCTTCATGTAGAATTAGCCTACAAGGAAAGAAAGGGTTTATTTTCATTCCGATATTTCTGTCCCATTGACTTGCATTGGTTTCCGGTATCGGAATCGGCGATATCCGATACTTTTTCGGTATCGGTCCGATCCAATCCGATCCGATATTTCCCGATATCGGAAGGTATCGCTCAACACTACTTATCACTCCTAAACACTTTTTGCATAATAATTTGGAACACAGTGTACATGTGCTTTCCCACAAAACACCAGTGATTCACGTAGTGAATCTTACAGTTCTAACTTGCCAACCATGGTCTGTATGGAGTTGTTCAATAAAGGGCCCAAAATTAAGATAACATAGACGGGAGAGGTCTCTATGAATACGAATTCCTAAGTATTTGATACCCTGTGAGGGCCAGGCAAAGGGAAAGTTGAACTGGATGGAATCCTGTATGGATTTGGGGAGGGAGACATCGAGGGCCTCAGACTTCGCTGCATTGATTTTAAAATTTGACCATGTAACAAAGTGATTTATTTCAGCCATAACAGCAGTGATGGATATATGTGATTGAGTGATATATACTAGGACATCATCAGCAAATGCAGAGCACTTGTACTCGGTGCCTCCCACCTCAATCCACCTAATATTGGGGTTATGGCGAATTGATGAGAGCAGGTGCTCCGTCACTAGGATGTATAAGAGAGGGGACAGAGGACATCCCTGCCTTGTCCCATTGGTGATTATGAAAGGTGATGAAAATGTTCCATTTATCTTCAGCCTAGGTGACGTATTGCGATACAGGGCCGTGATTTTGCCTATAAAAGGGTCCCCTAGACCCCTACCCCAAGCTTTTTAAGAGAATAATATATGGCGTGCCAGGAGACTCTATGGAATGCTTTCTCAGCATCCAACGAGAGTATCTAATTACAAATTTTTAACTGCATCTAGCCCAGGAAATACTTTGTGCCTAGTAGCAGTGTCTGCTAGTCAGCGGATTATCCCAGCTGTTAAGCAAGCTACACCACCTGTAGTTTGGACACTTAATTTTTTCAAAGGAAATGGTTCGGACCCCCGGGACACTCAGTGAAGAGCATCGGGGAGGCACCCCAAGGCATAGGGGCTGGGACTGGCGGTAGGACGCCTTGCGTTGGACCGCCGAGCTCGATCCTTATAAAAGCTTTTTAACTGCAGCAGCTTTAGTGGACGCTACTGGAGCTGGAATTACGCGGCTGCTGGCATGAGACTTGCCCTCCAATAGATCCTTGTAAAAGGATTTAAAGTGTACTCATTCAAATTAGGGAGACAATTTAAATTAAAAAGATTAGAGCTGCCTCCACCACAGGGGGGCTCGCTCGACCCACCAGCGGACAGGCACCAGTATTGGGAGAGGGGGGCTGGCCGTCAGGGTCCACCGCGGCTCTGGCACAAACCCGGCGACGCGGAGGTCGCACGGGCAGGAACGGACTGGCCGTGTCAGCTTCGCACTTTTTTGGTTTTAGAAGGGCATGACATGCCTATATCTGTGTCTCCCCCTCCTTTTACTCCTCCACCTCTTTTCTTTTCGCATGACTATATGTACTTGTCACTTTTCCATGTGTTAGTTGTGTCTTCTGAGCAGTTTGTCAGCTTTTGGACACCTTTGAAGGTGTTTTCTATGTGTTTCTATGTGTTTTTGTTTGCCTGCCATTGGTTTTAACGGTGTTCGAAGGTGTTCGACGAACAGTTCGACGAACAGTTCGGCGAACATACGGGTGTTCGACGAACCGAACCGATCTCGAACACTACGGGGGTGGCTCAACACTACCACTTGTATATTCAGTCCCATTATGTGCACGCAGGGCTTTAGGCATTCTTCCAAATTTGTTAAATACTACGGCAAGATATTCTTCAAGTTTCTGTGGAACTTCATCCTTACTGTGAAGCAGGTAGGCGACTGTATATCTGTAGTAGTCATCAATAAATGTGAGAAAATATCTCTTCTTGCTTGGAGTTTGAACACTCATTGGACCGCAAACATCTGTGTGTATCAAATCCAGTGGCTGTGCAGATCTAGTGGTGCTTACTTTAGGAAAGGATTTGCTGGACATTTTCCCTTTAAGACAGCTAGTGCACTTCATCATTTGACTACATTGCTTGATTTCCACACCATTTGAAAATTGACCTAGCTTCCTTATTACTTCTGGGTCTCTGTGCCCAAGACGTCTGTGCCATATATGGATACAGTTCTTATGCAGATCTTGTCTAGTACTGTACACTCTTCATTTGCATTTTAGCTGATAAAGTTCATTTTGGATTTTTCCTTCTGCAAGAGTGTGACCCTTCTTTTATATAATGCAGCAGTTGTCTTTAAAAGTAACTACATTCCCTTTTTGCGTAAGCTTCTTTACTGACAGAAGATTGCTTTCAAGACTGAGAACATAGAGAACATCCTTTACTGTGATCTTTCTGCTTTGTGCTGAGGAAACTGGACAGTAGAGGTAGCTGTCTCCTACTCCTTCTGAAGTCATATATTGACCATTAGCTAAGATGACCTTTTCTGACTTGATTTCATCAAGGTCAGTGAAGAAATCCTTGCTATTCGTCATATGGCTGCTAGCACCAGAGTCTATACACCACATATGCTTTGCAGATGAGCCTGTACTGACATTAAATGCAGTTTCAACACATGCAGATTTTTCCTCTACAGTTGTTTTCACCTTTTGATCACTGTTCTGCTTTTTAAGCTAACTCATTCTTGCTTTCCAAATTCTGCAGTCTGCTTTAAGGTGGCCAGGCTTTCTACAGACAAAACATTCACGAGTTTCCCTTAGATTGCTCTTATTTTTAGGAAAGTCCTGTGTCTTTAATGCTGTTTCTGATCTAGATCCATTACTGCTGCTTACATTGTGTGTTTTTCGCTTGAATTCATCTACAAGCTTGCCTTTAACATATTCTAGTGTGAGCTCATCAACTGGCCATGCATTTAGTGCAGTGACAAGTGTGTCATAACTTTCTGGAAGACCAAAATGAAAGTCTTTAATTTCTTCTCCAATGCCCCTGAGACCCTCCACAATCTCTAGGGTGTTTCTTATATAGTCCTGCATATTCTGGCCATCACTTAGCTTAGATTGATACAGTTTTCTCATGAGATAAAGCTTATTGCTGAGATTTGATCTCTCATGCACTTTCTGTAATTCATCCCACATCTCTTTCGCAGTTGCACATTTGCATATATACACAATCTGATCATCATCTACACTGAGGGAGATAGTGCTTTGTGCTTTCTGATCCTTCTCTTGCCAATCATCTGGTAATGGATGAGGCACTTGTTCCTGCGTATATTTCCACGTACCTTCTCTTATGAGCAGCATTTTCACCTTAAATTTCCAAGATTGATAATTCTGATTGGTGAGACTTTGCACTGAGAACTTCCAGTGATCCCTGCTTGTGGACATCTTCTCTGTTGCTCTGTGCTGCTTTTGCTTTGGACTTCTGTTGCTGTATTACTCTTCTGTGTCACTCCTGGGGTTCTGCGTCACGCTGGAGTTCTGTGTCACGCTGGGCCCATAACCTGTTGGCAGCAGTTCATTCAGGATACTCTCAAAACGTGTTGACAACAGAACAAAGCTTTAATTAGCTATAAACAGGTACAGATATGATAGGCTTTGTGGAAACAGGAATATACATATCTTAAGTGTCTCTGTGCAGCATCAGCAGGCTGCTTCTCCTCTCATGCACAAACACAGGAAACTGAACACAGTCACATGGTCTTTTCTGTGTGTGAGCCTCTGGGAGTTTTTTTTTTAAACTTTATAGACAATACACAAACCTAGCAATAGAACACTTACATGCACAGGAATGGAGTTGTTGCATTAAACATATTCCAACAACTCTATAGACAACAAGGGTAGACAAACAGGGGGGAATTGCTTAGCTTTAGACGACTCCAAACAAATGCGCACATAGCCTCAAGCTCCTGAGAGGAAGAAGTACTGCTTTTGCTAAAGCCTCACTAGTAGTAATGAATATCGCCGGCATCTCCCTCTCAGACATACCAGGTATTTATACACCCAGGTCAGGGAGCTAGTTAGCCAGAGGGAGGTAGCCGCTGGGTCCTAGAGACAGCCAGCCTCTAAGCAGGCCTATAATTTGCAGGCCTCCTTGAATACAAAAAACTTGCCCCTACCTCCAGAAAAGCTGTCCGGGAGGGCAACCTTGGGTTCAGGCTGGGCAGGTCTACCTGCAGAGACCTCCAAAATGGCAACCTGTAGCCGCTGATGCAGCTGCTGTACCTCACCGCAGAGGTCATTCACCTCCAGAGACAGCCTGTGCAGCCACTCTGCAAGCTCTGCAACTGAACCCATACCAAAGGAGAAAGGAAAAAAAAAGGTCCACACCCAAAAACACAGAGAGAAAAAAAAAAAGTCAGTTTTTTTTTTCCTCTTTAAAACGTGCTTGGCCGGCGATAATGTCACGTAAGGTGTGGGAAAGACTTAGTGCAACACAGAGGGAAGCGGGAAAGGGAGCCCAGACACTAGGGAAAGGGGGGAGTGGAGACTTCCTAGTCTGGTCTAGTGTCACTCTGTATCAACTACCGTCCCTATATTGGCTCTTCACCAATTGCCGCACGCGTGCCTCGCCCTGACTTTCCCTGGCGTATGGCTAAGGTTAGGGAAGGAGATGATCCCTACTAAACTCTATAGACAACAAGGGTAGACAAACAGGGGGGAATTGCTTAGCCTTAGACGTCTCCAAACAAATGTGCATATGGCATCAAGCTCCAGAGAGGACGAAGTACTGCTCTTGCTAAAGGCTCACAAGTAGTAATTATTATCGCTGGCACCTCCCTCTCAGACACACCAGGTATTTATACACCCAGGCCAGGGAGCTAATTAGCCAGAGGGAGGTAGCCACTGGGTCCTAGAGACAGCCAGCCTCTAAGAAGCTGTCTGTAATGCCAAACGTAGAGATCTCCTGCAACCAACTGCAAGTTGACTGTCTGTCACCTCTGACACACCCGTGACATCGGGTCAGGAAAGCCGCTGGCCAGTCTGAGTAATGTGATGTGATTGTCATCTGTGTTATACGGCCATCTGACTACGTACTTTGATTGTTAATATCTCCGCAATAGAGGTAAAATTAAAAAATAAACATGTTTTATTCTGCTCTGCAGTGCCTATTACATCTTGTGTCCATCTCAACATGAAAAATGTTGTGAAAAGTCTTCTTTAAGATCTTCTAAGTACCAGATGTTTTTTTTATTATGTCATGATATGTAAAACCATAGAATTTAACCCATTCACCACCTTGCGATTTTCTGCTTTTGCGATTTCGTTTTTTTGTTCCGCTTTTTTTATTTTGTCCGTCGATTTAGCTATGTGAGGGCTTGTTTTTTGCGGGATGAGCTGTACTTTTGAATGGCACCATTGATTCAACCACACAGTGTACTGCAAAATGGGAAAAAAGTCCAAGTGCGGTGGTGAAATTGCAAAAAAAATGCAATTCTACAGTGTTTTTTTTTAATTTCCAAATACTAAAACTGACCAGACAGTATGATTGTCCAGGTCAGTATGAGTTTGCAGATACCAAACATGTATAGTTTCTTTTTTATTTAAGTGGTGAAAAATAATCCACAGTTTGTAAGAAAAAAAAATGCTGCCAAGACCCGTAGCTTATTTTTTAGCGCCCCAAGCTAATGCTTTTATTGATACCATTTTGAGGTTGATGTTTTGATTATCTGTTGTTCCATTTTATTGCAATGTTGTAAGGGCCAAAAAAACGTAATTCTGGCGTTACGATTTTTTTCGTTACGCCATTTACTGATTGGACTAATTTAGTCTATATTTTAATAGATCGGGCATTTCTGAAAGCGGCGATACCAAGTATGTGTATTATTTTTATTGTTTTATTCTTAATGGGGCAAAAGTGGGGTGATTTGAACTTTTGTGTTTTTTTTTTTTAATATGTTTTAAAACTTTTTTTTTCACTTTTTACTTGCTTCAGTTGTCCCCTTAAGAGACTTTAAGCTGCGATCGTCTGATTGCCTGTGCTACACAAGGCATAATCTTCTATGAATGCCGGCCACGCGCCGGCATTCATAGAATATTTATAGTGACAGGCACGGGGGTCTATTGTTGATTCCCAGCTGTCATAACAACCCATCGGCGCCCCGAGATCATGTTACAGGGGTGCCAATGGACAGGTCTTGTGACGCGCTTCCGCTGGGCGTATGTTAAATGCCACTGTCAGAGATTGACGTACCTATACTTCCAAAGTCGTTAATTAAAGTGGGTATACAGAGACTGTATATTCTCTTATGCAAACACACAGGAAATATGACTGAAGATTACTCCTCATCGTTTTGGATCCACATGAAAAATTGCAGTGGTGTTAAAAAAAAGAAAGAAAAAAAAACGTAGTGTGAAAATACGTTATAGAAGCCTTATCTATGTGTGAAACAACCTGCCAGGATATTATGATGCACCCCCTGGGCCATGTTTGGGGAATACCCGGAGCCGGATCCGTTGGGGGTGGTAGTCCTCGTGGCGGTGACCCGGTCCGTGCCCAGGGTGTCAAACTAAGTGGCGATGTTTTTAGTGGCAGATGTGATATTGTTCGACTACGCCACCCGTTGAATGCGGTTACGAAACCGCCGCTGCAGGGCAGACCGCTGAGGCCGGTGGTACAGTTGTGCAGCGTGGGTAGTATAACCCCCAACGGGAGGGGTATGGCCTCAGGGCAGCGGACGTGGATGATGGGGATGGTAGAATTGCACGCAGGCACCAGGAACCACTCAGAGACGGTGCGGTGTAGTTCAGGGTCTTTACTGGTGACAAAGATAGACCCTCCCGGGAGTACTGGCTAGCGGTCGGGGTCTGGTCAGTCCGTGAGCAGACAGGATCTCCCCTGGCCAGGCGGAGTTGTAGGCCTCCCCAACTAACTGTACTCTTCTTGGCTACCTTGCTAGAAGCGGGTAAAAGTAGCCCACGTCCCTGAGTGTACCGTGTGGTGCTCACCCGTATGACCGGTGACTCGGGGCCTTCTGGTAGCCTCCGCTCCACGACGGCGGTGCTGGTCCCTTGTGTGTGACCGTGCCTTCGGGTTTCTTGGCCAGAGGACCTGAAATCCCCTGCCGGTCGGTTTCTGCTGCTGGGTATGGAACAGTCCCCACAGCCTCGGACTCCGTGTCCGGTGAGATCTCTTCAGCCAAGGCGAGCTATCTAGCTTCCAGCCTCTGGCACTCACTCCTGCTCCTACAGGGCTCCTGTTGTCACTTTCCCTGCAACTGCTCCACACCAGACCAGACTGTGTCTCTGTCTCTGTCTGTGTTCTTTTTTTTTTTTTCCTAACCCCACCTCAGCCCCAGTTTATATAGGGGAAGTTCTTCCCCTCCCAGGACTGGGCAGGAGGTGTGGCATGCTTAGGATTCCTGACCAGGAGACCTCCCACCTGCTCACAGACGTAATATTGCTATTACTGTGGTAACCAGACCCCTGGGGTTCCACAATTACACCTGTGCAATCTCCTCATATAGCATTGTGGCTTTTTTTGTATCCTACTGGAAATTAGTTTTTAACCTGCCCATATATCAGTATAGCTGATCTTTTTGTGTGATTTTATTCACATCTGATCTCATTTTCTGTGATTTATACCCTGCAGTAAATACAACATGGCAAGTAGCACAAGCTGCCAGGAAGGAAATCCAGCATGATACCAAATAAATTCATTTAAAATGACTGCAGTAGATAAGAAAAAATCTATTAAATACAATAATAATAATGTCTGCCATTGTGTGCCAAGTCTGCATTAAGCAGAAGATCTAAATGATCAGGCACAGACTGCTAGCTAAGAATATAGCGCCTGATGCATTATGTATGATTTTTTTTTGTCACATTTCTTTTTTTGTTTTGGTATTTGCTGATGTTTTTATGTGGTAAAATTAATCAAAATGACGCATGCGGTCATGAATTTTGCCCAAAATAAAAAAAATGTTCTTTAGTTTTATCTTTAATTTGTTTTAAAGCTTTTTAGTTCAAAAAGTTGCATGTTCTGCTAAAATGTCTTATAATTTGTGGCAAAGTTTTAGGCGTGCATAAAATTACTCCATTGGAGGACTGGAGTACATTTGTGACTTTTTCAAAAGTCGCAAATGATGAGTCAGGTGAAAAAATCTGAAGACCCTAAACTCTGCCTACCGCGGAGAACTATTAAAAAAAACAGACGTAGACAGAAAAAAATACTTTTGAAACAGAAGCGAATGGAAAGATGAATTTGGCGCAAACAATAAGAAAGGCCCAAAACACCAAACACTCGGCAAAAAACAGGCATAAATGCAATAATGAATCAAGCCTATAGTGCCTGTCAACAACATGCCAACAGTGGCTGTATCTGTTAGGTGTTGTTTCCATAACAACCAGTCTGTCTCAGTTGTTAGGTCAAAGCTCGACAATGTTCTGAAAGTTGACGATGGAAAACACAGTTTGGAATCAGTATGGGTGCGCTTATACTATAGATGTGCCAAGGGTTGACTGACAACTTGCTTGCCGGTCAGCGGTTGTTTAATAGCCTGCGTACACAGGCAAACCACTTTTCAACTTTTCAGATGCGCACTGAATGATCTTTAATAGATTGTTCAGTGCGCATAGGCTGCCATTGTGCTTGGCAGCGCAAGTCCTGTTCACACATGGTGATGCGCTGCTGAGAACAAATATCTTTTGTGCAGCACAAAAGATCATTTCACCCAATTAACGAACGTTTTACTCATTTGTTGGGTGATCGGCATCCTGTTTAGACTGCACTATTATCATTCATCATAATCTGGCAGTGTAATTTCACCACCTTATCCAAACCCCCCCCCCCCCAATTTATTTGTTCATGTAGCTCTTTCAAAAATAAGTTCAGAAATACCTTTACATGGTCAGTCCATTCCTCCGTTACTGAGAAATCAGCGTTTCATTTTATATGTAAATGAGACTGTATTTGAAGCCTCTGTCACTCCGGCTCTATTTCCCGCCCAGCACTGCCTCCTTCTTGACTGACAGCCTCTATGCTGTGTGAGTTCAAGCAAAGGAGCCATCAGTCAAGCAGGAGGAGGCAGCGCTGGGCGGGAATTAGGCTGACATGACAGAGGCTTCAGATCTACAACTTCCTTTGCATATCAATTCAAATCCTGATTTCTCAGTAACGGAGAAACGGACTGGCCATGTAGAGGTATTGCTGGACTTGTCTTTTGGAAGAGCTGCATGTACACATGAATAGCTTTGGGGGTAAAATCCTGTTGACAGATTCCCTTTAAGAATTTTGAAAGATTTAAGAAATTATTGTAACAATTTCTCTATGGTTATATGCACATCTTATATTCCATTGTATTTAGTTTCACTATGGATGTTACACTGTAGTGGACTGATTTAATACAAAATTCTGTTCTTAAAGGGGTTGTCCACTAATTTGATATTGATGATCTATCTGTGACATGCAGAAGTAGTACTGTTGCAGAGTGTGACATGCTGAAGTAGTGTTGTTGCTTAAAAAGCATTCAGCAACTATAGAAGTAAAACAAGCACAACAGACAGGAGGTGTTTTGCTTCAGAAGCATCCAGCAACTAGAGGTTTTAACACAGTCACAGGAGAAGGGGAGTGTTTTAGCAGAGCCCCAGGGGGATTGTGGGGAAGCTGTTTTCTGTCTGGCTGGAGCCGAAGAGAAAGGTGGCTTATGATCTGTATCTCGCAGAAGGCAAGTGAAAAGGATTCAAGTCAGGAGTGAAGCTAAGCACAGGACAGGTAGAGTTCCTGAACTAGCAGTGCAGAGTATTGTCAGGCAGAAAGATAAGGACTAGAAGAAATGGTGTCACAGGGATCATCTCCCTCAGCAAACCCTCCCCACTCCTCCATTTCACTGTGCTTTAAGGAATGCTGTGTTCATTAAGGTGCCTTTGCATTAGAACTGTGCTGTCCTGTACTACTGGGAAGACTGTGAACTGCTGCGCTGCTAAGGAAACTGTATTGTTTGTCACTGGAGCCTGTTGCTCATAAGACTTAACTTGCACTGGCTGTGCGGTCTCTGATAAAGTGCTACTGTTTATGATGATTCTAGTCATCACTTGCTGACCAGACTCTGTGTCTGGTCAGCAAGTGAAACAACCTATGTGTGCCTGAGGGTCAATACCCCTGTGTGCCTGAGAGAAGTTGCAGCATATGGTCTATGGTTGCCCTGAGTAATGGTTTCCCCAGGATTCCAAAGAATTCATGTAACCTGTCTCGCCACTATCTGAACCTAGCGGCGTGTGTGTAACATTGGTGGCCCATACGGGGAGTCCTGAGCAGGAATTAGCATGTAGAGGGAGAAGAGGGAGAAGAGGAAAAATGTCTGGAAAAACACAGCAGAACAGCACCTCAACTCAACTCTGCTACACCAGTTAAAGGGGACCAGCCCTAAAAAAAATTCACTAGCAGGAATGGATGTGGTAATACAAATGGACAGCATTAGTGAGCTGCTTCTTCAGTTAACCTGTGAAGAAGTGAGAACAGTAGCAGAACATATAAAGTTCTCAGTAGAACAGATTTCCGAAGCACACAACCGCAGGCAACTGTTAGCTGCCATTAATGCAAAAATGGATGAGCTGGGGGAGAAAGAAGCTGAAGACATCATGGGGACATTCCTCCAGGAACAGTTTCTAACCAGGTTGAAGTTGGAAGATGGAGGGGCGGAACAGACTGAACTACAGGAATAGAAAGAACAATTCAAAGCCCTAACAGCCCTGCAGGAATCGACCAAAATCTCTGAACGGGTGATAGACTCAGACAGGACCTTTAACCTGCTCGGGTTAGATAAATCAGGGAGAAAGTCCTCTCTAACACCACAAATCACCATAAGGAAAGAATTCAAGATCCTGGGACAGACTGGAGAGTGTGAACAGAAAGAGAGACTGTCTTATAGGAACTTGTTGCACCAGATCGATGCAGGCTTACAGAAAGGCTACCAGCCAGATGAGATCATTGAGGGGATGGTGAAAGCGGGCAGCCCAGGACTGAACCTCCGTAGTATGCTAGAAATGAAAAGTCAATTGATTTTGCAACAGCTGAAGATGATTTTAAAAGGGCACTATAAAGAAGAGAGTACTTCAGAATTGTTCCACCGACTCATTAACCTCTCACAGAAAAATAATGAATCACCCCAAAATTTCTTGTTCAGAGCAATTGAACTAAAGGATAGACTGTTGTTTGCATCCAGAGATGTAGAAGCGGAAGAGTAGTTTGATGCTGGACTAGTCCAGAAGAAGTTCTTGGGATCATTGGGAACGGGATTGATCAGCAAAGATATCAAGTTGCAGCTGAAACAGAAGATCCTGGCATTTTGGACGAAGTCATAATTGAAAAAATGAATGAGGCCGCTAGTTTGGAGTCAGAGAGCGAACAGAATTTAAAGAAAGGCACTGCTCCTAAAATCACCAAAATGAGTCAGCTGAAGTTGGAGACCCCCGTTGGCCAGTTTGAAGAGCATCATAGAGACCCTCCAGTGCCACCTCCGAGAGGGAACCTTCAATCACCAATAAAACAGAGGACCGCCAGCGCTGACTGGGAGGCAGTAATAGGAGAACTGTGATTGTGTTGATTGAATTTAAAAAGTTGATTCGTTCCAGGCCAGAACCGGTATCCCCCAGAACCAGGAGTGGGCTCCAAAACAGAAGATATCCGGATTGTGAAGCGTGCCGTTCATAAAATCAGAGTATGGTGTGTGTCCACTGTCTAAGATGTGGTGAGGAAGGACATTATGCCAAAGAATGCCAATGGTCACGGTCGTTTGGGTCAAAAGACAGGACGTTTCAAGTGCGGGGTGACTGGTAACCGCGACACGGGGGAGGCCCCAGAAGCAAATCCAAATCTCACCAAACCCCAGAACGGTGCATGAGGTAAAATGGCTGCGCCAGTACTATCCCCCAGTGTGTTCCCGTCTACAACAGCTGCAAGGGAGACAGGGGAATCAGTTACTTAATGCCCAGTGCGGAGGTCAAACGATGTACTCCTGGGAGGAGGATTCCTCGGTCAGTAAAGATAGCCTCATTAGCCTAATCAGTAAAAGGTGCTCTATACAGTGTCAGCTAGATGGACTCCTAGTAAAAGCATTGTGGGACACAGGAGCCCAAGCGAGCCTTTTAAATGAAGAATGGAGAAAGCGCTACCTGCCACACACTTGCCTTAGGTCACTAAAAGAACTCTTGGGACCAGTGGAACTCCACGGCAAAGCCGTCAGCCAGACCAAAATCCCTTTCATAGGCTGGGTGGAAGTGACTTTCCAACTCCGGCCACGAAGAACAGCAACACCATCGAGCTTTTGGTACCTTTTCTCGTGACCAGTGATCAGAACGTGGCAGAGGATCTCATCCTGGGTTATAATGTAATCAGTGAGGTAATCATGAAACACAAGGCAGGGGCGCTGGTGGTGGATGCAATCGCCACATCGCTCGCCATACCCAACATCGTGGCGGAAAACATCATTCATAGAGTAAAGAAAGCACAGAATACAATGGACCTAAAAGAAGTCAAGGTAGGCTTGCGCCCAACCATCATCCCTGCAAACCAAATGGTGGGGGTGAGGTGTGGAGTCCGGGTAGAACCGGGAAGAAAAGTCCAGAAAAGACGGTTCTTGCCAAAAGACTCCTCAGAACTTCTGGAAGGCCTAGTTGAAGGTGACACTGTGCTTACAATTCCTACTGGTGGGTGTGCTCGAGTGACAGTACCAGTGATGAATACTACAAAACACGAAATTAGACTGGATCCAAAGACTGTGTTAGGTCACATCGAAACCGTTAAAAAGGTATATCCAGCCAGTGTGAGACCAGTCCAGGGGTGAATTCAGTCTCCCCACCAAGGAACAGGAGTTGCCCAGGGGAGGAAATTGCGAAACCCACCTCAGCGTCCTGGGGTCCCCCAGTACCCCTGGAACACTTGTATGCTGGAGATCTAGAGGTAGCAAAACAGATGCTGAGAGAAGAGTGTCATGCATTCTCCAAAGATTACTCTGATATAGGCTGTATCCCGTCATTGCATTTGAAAATCAATTTGAAAGACACGACCCCAGTATCCAGAAGTTACATGTCTGTGCCAAAACCATTATATCGTGAAGTGAAAGAATATTTATGAGATCTCATCAACAGAGGTTGGGTCCAAAATTCAAAGTTGTCTTATTCCTCTCCTATTGTCTGTGTTAGGAAGAAGGACGGTACGTTGGGACTCTGTTGTGATTACCGTGAACTAAACCGAAAGTCAGTACCTGATCGACACCCGATACCAAAGATCCAAGATATGCTGGATAGCCTATCAGATAGCACCTGGTTCTCTGTCCTCGATCAGGGTAACGCATACCACCAAGGGTTTGTTGAAGAGTCCAGTAGACCCTTGACAGCATTCATCACACCGTGGGGATTATATGAGTGGATCCGCATACCGTTTGGGCTCAGTTCAGCTCCAGCAGAATTCCAAAGGAGCATGGAGACATGTTTAGAAGAATTGAGGGACGATATCTGCCAGCCGTACTTGGATGACAATGTGGTGCACAGCAAAACCTTCCGGGAACATGTTGAACATGTGAGGAACGTGTTACAATGGTATCAACAACACAGAGTTATGATGACCACAAAAAAGTGTGAACTGTTCAACTGACAAGTCCGATTTCTAGGGAAAATTGTGTCCGGAGAAGGATATTCCATGGACCCAGCAGAAATCGCTTCGGTACTGGCCTTAAAAGACAAGCGGCGCTCTACCGTCGGGGAGTTGAGGCTGATATTAGGATTCCTCTCCTACTATCATACTTACGTTCGGAACTTCTCCAGGATTGCCGCCCCACTATACCTCCTCTTGGGGGGGATGACAGAGACAACAACATCCATGGAGAAAAAGAAAAACACAGGTAGAACTGGGCTTAAAAGAAACAACGCCGTTTCTTCCCAACAGCCCATTCTCTGGACAGCAGACCACCAGGAGGTATTAGAAGAACTAGTAGACTACCTGGTAAAACCACCCATCTTGGGATATCCTGATTTCAATTTACCATTTGTTCTTCATTGTGACGCTTCTCAAGTTGGATTGGGAGCTGCCCTGTATTAGCATCAAGATGGAAAAATGAGAGTCATCGGTTACGGTTCTAGAACGTTGACTGACGCTGAGAAGAATTACCATCTACATTCCGGAAAATTGGAGTTCCTGGCATTGAAATGGGCTATCTGTGAACGATTTTGAGATTATCTCTACTACAGCAAAGAGTTTGAGGTATACACTGACAACAACCCTTTGCCCTATGTCCTTACTACAGCCTAACTGTATGCAACAGGTCAGGGATGGGTCTCTGAACTAGCTGACTTCAATTTCAGCATCAAGTACAGGTCAGGAAAATGCAATGCAGATGCTGACGGATTGTCAAGAATGCCACTAGAGCCTGAGGAGTTTATGCAAGAATGCTTGGAGAAAGTCAGTCTATAAGCAATTGAGATCACTACCCAAGCAGTACAAGCTTATCAAGAGGAAGACACACCATTGTGGTGTCCGTTGACGGTGGAAACCACCATAAAAGCGAGTGAACAAGATCACCCCCGGTCTATTCAACAACTACCAAAAGGGAAAATCCGTAGAGCACAACAGAAAGATCAGATAATTGGTAAAATACTACTTTATGTGGACCAAAATCGGTTTCCAAATAAACGAGAGAGAGACAATGAGTCACCAGCAGTATCTGTTTTAATTATAGAATGGACAAAGCTCTACCTCAGTGAAGACGGTATCCTGTATAGTAAAGGAGGACGAAACCGGCAGTTGGTACTACCCAGAGTATTCTGTAGGTTGGTCTTCAAAGAGCTCCATGAAAACATGGGACACCTGGGAGTGGAAAGGACAACAAATTTGATCCATGAACGTTTCTTCTGGCCGTACATGCAGAGAGATATTGAGAGGTACGTGACCAGGGAGTGTGGGTGTCTGAAAGATATATGCCCCAACACATCAACCCGGGCACCTATGGGCAACATTCAAACTATGTATCCGTTTGAGATGGTCTCAATAGACTTTCTACATCTCGAGATGTGCAAGGGTGGTTACGAATACATCTTGGTGGTGATGGACCATTTCACTCGATTTGTTCAAGCATATGCCACCACCAATAAATCGGGTCGAACAGCGGCAGAGAAGATCTTCAATGATTTTGCTTTGAGGTTTGGGTTCCCTACGACGTTACACCATGACCAAGGAAGATAATTTGAGAACCAGCTCCTTGCAAAGCTAGGAAAGTACTGTAGAATTTAGAGATCCCACACAACGCCCTATCACCCAGAGGGTAATACAAAAGTGGAATGTTTTAACCGGACATTATTGTCTATGTTGCGCACTTTAACAGCTGATGAGAAGAAAGACTGGAAGAGTTCTCTGTCAAAAGTGGTACATGCCTATAACTGTACAAAGAGCGATGCAACGGGTTACTCACCCTTTTTCATATTGTTTGGACGATCGCCAAGACTGCCAATCGACATTATGTTCGATACTCCGGTGTCAAAGACTTACAGAACGTACCCGGAGTACGTTCAGAAATGGAAGGAAAGGATGGCAGAGGCATACAACATAGCGTCCAAAGTGGTTACGCAAGGACAGAGCAAGTGTAAGGAGTACTATGATCGAAAATGTTATGGAGCAGAATTGGCACCAGGAAGCCAGGTGCTAGTCAAGAACGTACGTGAGAAATGCGGTCCAAGAAAACTTTGTTCGTACTGGGAAGACAAGGCGTATGTGGTCGTAAGGAGGAAAGCTGACGACAGCCTAGTGTATGAAATCCGATTGGAAGCGGGAGACAAGAAAACCAGAATAGTCCATCGGAATTTACTCCTACCCTGTGATTATCTCCCACCACAACAAGACTTCCCAGAAGCAGACCGGCATTGTCCGAGATCAACTAAGGGACCACCACAGACTGAAGCTCCGGAGGTGGATAGTGACCATGAAAGTTTCAATGGAGAAGAACACACCGTTGTATTCCTCGGACCGGCAAGGAGAGGGATGTACCATCCTCAGGAGAGTGAACTAAGTCCTGAGGCTTTAGAGTTCGTACCAAGGAGTACAGATGAAGTCCAATTCAGATCTGATGATCGAACACCAGCCCCTGAAGAGACCGATCGACACTTAGGAGGAGCGGAATTCCACACCATGCCGAAACAAGCGACTCAGGAGAAGTACAGGAACTTACAGAGGCAGCTCCAAGAACATCTGAGAAAGCACAGGAAATGAGTGCGGCAGAAGAAATTTCTGTGACCGAAGAACCCACCAGGAGGATGTCGACTCGAGAAGTGAGGAGGCCCGTGATGCTGACGTATGAGACTCTTGGTGAACCGAGTCAAGTGCCAAGGTAAGCCCACTTGAGTCTTATTCACCACCGAGAGGCAGTATGGAAAATGTTGCGTGGTGGAAAGACTTATTTCCGCGTCTTCCACTCCCACACTACCTCCTCATTCTGCCCCCTCTCTGTTGGAGTCCCTCTAGGCTTTGTCCTAGGACCCCTACTCTTCTCCATCTACACCCTTTGCCTGGGACAGCTCATAAAGTCCCATGGCTTCCAGTACCATCTGTACGCTGATGATACTCTGATCTATCTCTCTGGCCCAGATGTCACCTCCCTGCTATCCAGAATCCCAGAGTGTCTATCAGCCATACTCTCCTTCTTCTCCTCTCACTTCCTAAGGCTCAGTGTGGACAAATCTGAACTCATTATCTTTCCTCCATCTCACCTAACTCCCCTACCTGATCTGTCTATCTCTCGCAATAAATGACATCACGCATTCCCCTGTACCGAAAATCTGCTGCCTCGGAGTAACCCTTGACTCTGCCAGGTCCTTCAAACCCCACATCCCCGCTCTCGCCACCTCCTGTAGCCTCCAGCTTAAAAATATTTCCAGAATCCTTCCCTTCCTAAACCCTCAATCTACTAAAATGCTTGTGCATGCTCTAATCATCTCCTGCCTCGACTACTGCAACATCCTCCTCTGTGGCCTACCTTCTAACACTCTCGCACCTCTCCAGTCCGTCCTTAACTCTCCTGCCCGACTAGTTCCTCTCTCTCCTCACTAGTCCTCTGCTTCTCCCCTTTGCAGATCCTTTCATTGGCTCCCAATTCCCCAGTGTACCCAGTTCAAACTACTAACACTGACCTACAAAGCCATCCATAACCTCTCTCCTCTGTACAGCTCCGAACTAATCTCCCAATATCTTCCCTCATGTAATCTCCGGTCCTCCCAAGACCTCCTTCTCTCCTCCACACTTATTCGTTCCTCACCCAATCGCCTCCCAGTCTTCTCCGAATATCGCCCATCTTCTGGAAAATTGTGTTTTTCGACACTTCTAATTAGCCACCACACTCGGATTGCTCAGACAGAACTTGAAAACCAATCTCTTCAAGAAAACCTATAACCGGCAATGAACACACTGCCACCTCAACTTCATCGAAGCTACTGCAAACCCCCAACCTACTATCTCCTTCCCTATCATCCTGCAGAATGTAAGCCCGCAAGAGCAGGTCCTCTTCCCTCTGTCCCAGTCTATCACTGTTAGTCATTTACTGTAAGTGATATCTGTATTTTGTATGTAACCCCTTCTCATATACAGCACCATGGAATCAATGGTGCCATATAAATAAATAATAATAATCAGCAACAAAATATGTATGTGAAATTTACAGTGCCACAAGTCCATAACCCAATGGCTTGTTTAATAACCTCCATCTTTAAAATGAATTATCATTTAGTGCAGTGGCTGGGAACCTTTCTTTCTGCCGAGGGCCATTTAGATATTTACAGTCATGGCTGCCATGAAATTGTTCAAGAAAATGAAGTATTTCTCACAGAAGATTATTGCAATTACACATGTTCTGTTATTACACATGTTTATTTCCTTTGTGTGTATTGGAACAACACAAAAAAGAAACAGAGAAAAAAAAGGCAAATTGGACATCACTTCACACAAAACCCCAAAAATAGGCCAGATAAAATTGTTGAAATCCTCAACTTAATATTTGGTTGCACACCCTTTGGAATAAATAACTGAAATCAATCGCTACCTATAACCATCAACCATCAACAAGCTTCTTACCCCTCTCAACTGGAATTTTGGACCACTCTTCTTTTGCAAATTGTTCCAGGTCTCTCATATGTGAAGAGAGCCTGCTCCCAACAGCAATTTTAAGATGCTGACCCTTCAGAACTCTCCAGCACTTTGTTTCCACCCATTTCTGGGTGCTTCTTGAAGTATGTTTAGGGTCATTGTCCTGCTGAAAGACCCATGACCTAGAACGCAAACCTGACACTGGGCATTACATTGCGACTCAAAATCATTTGGTAATCTTCAGATTTCATGATGCCTTGCACACAGTCAAGGCACCCAGTGCCAGACGCAGCAAAACAACACTAAAACATCTTTGAACATCCACCATATTTGACTGTAGGTACTACCTGTCTACATAGGAGATGCCAGTTGCTATGGACATAATTCTATCTCAGTAATGTAACAATCTGTCTTCACTGAATACAGATTTTACCTCAGAGTTGAGACTTTTGATAATGACTGATCGATTTTGGCAGAGAAAGAAGCAGATTTCTCAGATGAGATATATTACAAAGTTGCTTATTTCATGTGTACTATTGATTTATGAAATAAAAATTAAAACGACGGCTACTGTTAACCACTTCACGACCTTTGACGTACCCATACGTCATAGATGGAAAGGGGTTCCCGACCTCTGACGTATGGGTACGTCATGGTGATCGTGCGGACACAGGAGTTGTGCTCATGCGATCGCTGCCAAAAGTTCAGCTTAAGATAAAGCCGAGACCCAGCTAACAGTGCCAGGAGCGGCGCTTACACTGCCCCGTGTATTTTAACCCCCTAAATGCTGCGATCAATAGTATAAAATATTATACCAATAAATACATATTTATGTAATAAAAAAATAAACTAAAAAAGTACACATACTTGGTATCTCCACGTCAGAAATGACCTGCCCTATAAAACTGTCATATTAGTTAAACCCTTCAGTGGACACTGTAAAAAATTAAATAAAAAAATGTGGTAAAAAAACTATTCTTTTTCATCAAAGCAGAAAACAAAAAGTGGAAAAAAACGCGATCAAAAAGTCCAATGGCAATAAAAATGGTACCGCTGAAAATGTCATCTTGACCTGCAAAAAACAAGCCATCATACAGCTCTGTCAGTGGAGAAATAAAAAAGTTATAGAGCTCAGAATAAAGTGATGCGAAAACAATTATTTTTTATATAAAATAGTTTTTATTGCTTAAAAGCGCCCAAACATAAAAAAATGATATAAATGTGATATCGCTGTAATCGTATTGACCCATAGAATAAAGCTTCATTATCAATTTAACCACACACAGAACGGCATAAAAAAACTATTCCTGAATTGCTGGATTTTGTTTATTCTGCCTCCCAAAAATCGGAATAGAAAACGATCAAAAAATGTTTTGTAACCGAAAATGGTACAATTAAAAACGTCAACTCATCCCATAAAAAATAAGCCGTCACATGACTCTGTCGGCAGAAATATAGGAAAATGATAGCTCTCAAAATATGGTGTCTTTTAGTGTGTGACAGCTGCCAAACATAAAAAAAGTGGTATAAATCTGGTATCGCTGTAATCACACCGACCCAAGAATAAATCACTTATACCGCATGAGGAAAGGTGTAAAAAAATAAATTAAACCAATTCTTGACCTGTTGATGATTTGTTCATTCTGCCTCCCAAAGATCGCAGTAAGGCTTGGCTCATATTCATTCTGCACTCTGCGCTGAGCGCTTATACCGGGGTTTCTGTGTAAATCTCTAAAATACATGATTCAGACGTAACCTCTGGTGGAAGATTCCCTATAATGAGGCAGATGAGGGCACTGTGGACGCCGTCTGCCCTGTGATGCGGTGGTGTCCATCTTTTTAAGCATGTATAAAAGCACGGTTGGCCAGTTTTGTGCACCTCTGAGAAGAAGTACGACATTGAACAGAGGCCAAATGGAGTCCAGAGTAACTATGCTGCCTCATTACAGTGAAAGGATTCTTCAAGGGTTTCATCTGAATCACGACATTCAGAGGTTTAGATGGAAACCTCGATGTAAGTGCTCAGTGCAAGATAAACATGATGAAACCCTCGATGGTTGCCATGGCAACAATCGGGCCCTCGAGATGAAGTCGCAGGAGAGCTGATCGGAGGGGAGAGAGAGCCCCCCCATCTCCCTGCCTTCTAAATGCTGCGATCAATGTCGATTGCAGCATTTAGGGGATTAAAATGCACGGAGCGTTGCGGTCACCGCTCCTGGCACTGACAGCCAGGCCTCAGCTTTAACTTAAGCCGAACTCCCGGCACTGCACCTGTGCCCGCACGATCGCCATGACGTACCCATATGTCAAAGATTGGGAACCCTTTCATATACCCATATCTATGGGTATGTCACAGGTTGTGAAGGGGTTAACAAATGAAAATAAAAAATTGAGATGGGAAAGTTCACATTTTTCATTTAGTTGCATAATTCTGCACAATAATAGTTTCCCAATAATTATGCACACATATATATTCTCCTAAGAAAGAAAAAAACTCACTTTTACTCTTCTAAATATTCAGGATTCAGGTTTATTAACCTTTTGGACTGACCAACAGCACTGTAGTTGTTCAATAATAAAATTAATCATCAAAAATACAAACTGCCTAATAACTTTGGCGCACATTGTATATTTGTTCAAACATTTAATTAACTCACCCCTATGTGATGACTGGAACTGTTTTTCTTTGGTGAGATATGTGATGTTAGGTGGTATTGATGTGGCTAGTCTGGAGCATAGTTAACAGTTTGCGATAGCACGTTTTTAAAAGAACTGCTCGCAGGAGTAAGTTGTTCCGAACACAGATGCATACTTCCATGCATGTCTCCTCAAAGTGGGAAATTCATCACTGATCGTGTAACATTTATGGACAAGCAGTGGGAGGTCTGCAGTATCTACAGTGGGTACGGAAAGTATTCAGACCCCTTTAAATTTTTCACTCTGTTTCATTGCAGCCATTTGGTAAATTCTAAAAAGTTCATTTTTTTTCTCATTAAAGTACACTCTGCACCCCATCTTGACTGAAAAAAACAGAAATGTAGAATTTTTTGCAAATTTATTAAAAGAAAAAAACTGAAATATCACATGGTCATAAGTATTCAGACCCTTTGCTCAGACACTCATATTTAAGTCACATGCTGTCCATTTCCTTGTGATCCTCCTTGAGATGGTTCTACTCCTTCATTGGAGTCCAGCTGTGTTTAATTAAACAGATAGGACTTGATTTGGAAAGGCACACACCTGTCTATATAAGACCTCACAGCTCACAGTGCATGTCAGACCAAATGAGAATCATGAGCTCAAAGGAACTGCATAAGGAGTTCAGAGACAGAATTGTGGCAAGACACAGATCTGGCCAAGGTTACAAAAGAAATTCTGCATTACTCAAGGTTCCTAAGAGCACAATGGCCTCCATAATCCTTAAATGGAAGAAGTTTGGGACCATCAGAAGTCTTCCTAGACCTCGTCATCCAGACAAACTGAGCAATCGTGAGAGAAGAGCCTTGGTGAGAGAGGTAAAGAAGAACCCCAAGATCACTGTGGCTGAGCTCCAGAGATGCAGTAGGGAGATGGGAGAAAGTTCCACAAAGTCAACTATCACAGCAGCCCTCCACCAGTCGGGCCTTCATGGCAGAGTGGCCCGACGGAAGACTCTCCTCAGTGCAAGACATATGAAAGCCCGCATACAGTTTGCTCAAAAACACATAAAGGACTCCCAGACTATGAGAAATAAGATTCTCTGGTCTGATGAGACGAAGATAGAACTATTTGGTGATAATTCTAAGTGGTATGTGTGGAGAAAACCAGGCACAGCTCATCACCTGAATGCGGCTAAGTACAGAGATATCCTGGATGAAAACCTCTTCCAGAGTGCTCTGGACCTCAGACTTAGTCGAAGGTTCACATTCCAACAAGACAATGACCCTAAGCACACAGCTAAAATAACAAAGGAATGGCTTCAGAACAAATCTGTGACCATTCTTGACTGGCCCAGCCAGAGCCCTGACCTAAACCCAATTGAGCATCTCTGGAGAGACCTGAAAATGGCTGTCCACCAATGTTCACCATCCAACCTGACAGAACTGGAGAGGATCTGCAAGGAAGAATGGCAGAGGATCCCCAAATCCAGGTGTGAAAAACTTGTTGCATCATTCCCAAGAAGACTCATGGCTGTACTAGCTCAAAAGGGTGATTCTACTCAATACTGAGCAAAGGGTCTGAATACTTATGATCATGTGATATTTCAGTTTTTCTTTTTTAATAAATGTTCAAAAATTTCTACATTTCTGCTTTTTTTCAGTCAAGATGGGGTGCAGAGTGTACTTTAATGAGAAAAAAATGAACTTTTTAGAATTTACCAAATTGCTGCAATGAAACAAAGAGTGAAAAATTTAAAGGGGTCTGAATACTTCCCGTACCCACTGTACATCAAATCGGAGACACAGACTGCTTTATGTGCAACACATACGAGACACTAAATCTGCTGTATACATCACACAGGAGACGATGTGACTGCTGTATACATTAAATAGGACACACTGAGACTGCTGTTTACATCACACCGGAGACACTGAGACTGCTGTATACATTACATAGCAGACACTGAGACTGCTGTATACATCACACAAGAGACACTGAGACTGCTGCAGACATCTCATAAGAGACACTGCAACTACTATATACAGTTGTGCTCAAAAGTTTACATACCCCAGCAGAATTTTTCCTTTCTTGGCCTTGTTTCAGAGAATATGAATGATAACAAAAAACTTTTTCTCCACTCATGGTTATTGGTTGGTTGAAGCCATTTATTGTCAAACTACTGTGTTTTCTCTTTTTACATTTTAATGACAACCAAAAACATCCAAATGACCCTGATCAAAAGTTCCCATCCCCAGTTCTTAATACCGTGTATTGCCCCCTCTAACATCAATGACAGCTTGAAGTCTTTTGTGGTAGTTGTGGATGAGGTTCTTTACTTTCTCAGATAGTAAAGCTGCCCATTCTTCTTGGCAAAAAGCCTCCAGTTCCTGTCAATTCCTGGGCTGTCTAGCATGAACTGCACACTTGAGATCTCCACAGAGTGGCTCAATGAAATTATCATATATAATATATGAGGTATTGGTCGATATTTTGGCCAAAATACGCAAGCTCGTAACCCACGTCAAGGGTCCTCATGCTTACGAGTCCCTACGCTAAACACAAAAAGCAAAGCCACAATAAGAAGAATTAATATTCCCCCAATATTCAAGAAAAAAACACAGCAAAAAAAGCAGCAGTATTTACCTGCTCATTTCTTCAGACCTAATGCACTACCAGGATGCAGCAAACTCATATAACAAAGATGAGTGGTGGAGGCGGAGCCTGCCGTGTGCTGCAAGAGTTGTGCTGTGTGTGGAGAGAGCTCCTGGGAAGGGAGGAGAGCCAGGCGGAGGTGACCGAGCGGACCGGGAGGACCAGTAGGAGGCGACCGGAGGGACGAGCGCAAGAGAGCGCTGTGGCAGCGTGCAGTGCCGGCCAGCGGAGGGTGCCAGGTGGTGGTGACCAGGAGGTGATCAGGAGGACCGGTAAGAGGCGACCGGAGGGACAAGCGCGCTGTGATAGCGTGCAGCGTCCCTAGAGGAGGTGAGTGAGGGGCAGGAGGCCGCGATAAGCGGCCCTACTGAACCCAAGTGTGTACTGTACTGTATTGTATTTGTATCTGTATTGTAATTGTATTGTATTCCCTAGTCCATATTTAATTGATTACCCCCCCGTCCATATTTAATTGATCACCCCCGTCCATATTTAAATTGATTCCCCTGAACACCCCCGTCCATATTTAACTGATCCCTCTGACCACATTAAATTGACCCCCCGTCCTCATTTAATTGATCCCCGACCACCCCCCGTCCATATTAAAGTGATCCCCCTGACCACATTTAAATGATTGACCCCCCAGCCCATAACTGATTGATCCCCCTTGTCCTATTTAATAGACTCCCCTTGTCCACTTTTACTCATCCCCAGTCCCTATCTATTTGCCTTATCCCCCACCATATTTAATTAACCCCTGTCCATAATTAATTGATTGATTTCCCAGACCACAATTAATTATTTCCCCAGTCCATATTTATTGATATTATTGATACTTATTGATCCCCCGTCCATACTTAACTGATCCCGCGCCGATATCTAATCGATACACTTGCACATCCCTAATTGATCCCCGTCCATACACCTATATATAAATAATTGTGTTTTGTACTTGTACATATATACTGACTGTATCCCCATATTTAGAATGACGTCCATGTTGGCCGGAGCCGTGCAGTGTACATCTTGCGCAATGTATGCATTCCCTGAGCTACCGCTCAGGGATCCATACTGCTGCGAGAGATGTGAGCATATCGTGCACTTGGAAGCCCAAATCCTGGATCTAAGTGCTCAGATAGCGGTACTGAGGAGCATCGACAACATGGAACGGAGTTTGCTGCTCACCGAGCAGACACTCAATGGGTCAACACTGGGGGTGGAGCTTAGTCGGGAAGCGCAGGCTGAACAGGCAGGGAGCTGGGTAACAGTTAGAAGGGATAGAGGGAAGAAGTATAGGAAGGCTGGTTCAGAACCGGCATTATTGGAGCACGACAGATCCTCTGACCGCCGGGGGAGTGTATGCTCCAGTAATGAGGGGGAGGGGGGAAGTGTAGGGCAGGCTAGACAGGTCCTGGTAGTGGGTGACTCTATTATTAGGGGGACAGACAGGGCAATCTGTCACAAAGACCGGGATCGCCGAACGGTGTGCTGCCTCCCTGGCGCTCGAGTCCGGCACATCGCGGATCGGGTTGACAGGTTACTGGGTGGGGCTGGCAAAGACCCAGCGGTCATGGTCCACATTGGCACCAATGACAAAGTGAGTGGTAGATGGAGGGTCCTTAAAAATGATTTCAGGGATCTAGGTAGGAAGCTTAGGGCAAGGACCTCCAAGGTAGTTTTCTCAGAAATACTACCAATCCCGCGAGCCACACAGGAGCACCAACGGGAGGTTAGGGAGGTGAATAAGTGGCTAAAGAGTTGGTGCAAGGCAGAAGGGTTTGGGTTCATGGAGAACTGGGCCGACTTCGCTGTCGGCTACAGGCTCTACCGTAGGGACGGGCTGCACCTCAATGGGGAGGGTGCAGCGGTGCTGGGGAAGAAGATGGCTAATAGGTTGGAGGAGTTTTTAAACTAGAGACAGGGGGGGGGGAACCAAGGAAATAGGTGGGATGTGAGGCAAGCAAGGGGGAAGGGGAGAAGTGAATATAATGAGGGTGGAGAGGGGGGTGGGGATAGTACAGTTAGATCGTTAGAGAAGAATAGGATGCTAAATAACCCCAAAGTTTTATCTTGCATGCTGACCAACGCAAGAAGCCTGACCAATAAGGCGGATGAGCTGCAGGCGCTTATATCGGAGGAGAGGTATGACATCGTAGGTATAACAGAGACTGGGCTAGACGATAGCTACGACTGGGCGGTAAATTTAACAGATTATAGTTTATTTAGAAGGGACCGGAAACAGGGGAAAGGCGGAGGAGTCTGCTTATATGTAAAGTCATGTCTAAAACCCAGACTAAGGGAAGATATAGGAGAGGGAGAAGAGGGGGTCGAGTCCATGTGGGTAGAGATAGAGGGGGCAAAAAATAATAATAAAATATTACTGGGGGTCTGCTATAAGCCACCAAATATAACAGAGGAGAATGAGAAACTGCTATTAGGACAAATAGATAAAGTAGCAAAACATAATGAAGTGATTGTTATGGGGGACTTCAACTACCCGGATATTGACTGGGAAACAGAAACCTGTAGATCTCAGAAAGGAAAAAGGTTCTTGACAAATATTAAGGATAATTATCTCTCCCAACTAGTGCAGGAACCAACGAGAGGGAAGGCCGTGTTG
This sequence comes from Phyllobates terribilis, assembly GCF_046119375.1. NCBI lineage: Eukaryota > Metazoa > Chordata > Amphibia > Anura > Dendrobatidae > Phyllobates > Phyllobates terribilis. Next base: position 826,557,579 of record NW_027362762.1, on the reverse strand, counting down.
GACTTAATATTGACTAATAGGCCTGATAGAATAACTGAGGTACAGATAGGGGGGCACCTAGGTAATAGCGACCATAATATTATCAATTTCAAAATGCCCTTCAGTAGGGTTATCAATAAGGGAACAACTAAAACATTAAACTTTAGGAGGGCGAAGTTTGATCAGCTGAAAGAAAACCTTCAACTTATAGACTGGGACAAAGTACTTAATCAATGGAATACGAATAGTAAATGGGAAACCTTCAAAAGAATTCTGAATACTCAGTGCGAGAGGTATATACCGTATGGGAATAAAAGGGCCAGAAATAAGAGGAAACCAATATGGTTGAACAAGAACGTAAAAGGGGCGTTAAATAGCAAAAAAGAGGCATTCAAGAGATTAAAACAGGAAAACAGTAAGGAGGCACTAATGTGTTACAAGGAAAAAACGAGAACCTGTAAAAAACAAATAAAAATAGCGAAGGAGGAAACAGAGAGACGTATTGCTAGGGAAAGTAGATCAAATCCCAAACTGTTCTTTACGTATATAAATAGTAAAAGGATTAAATCGGATAATATTGGACCGATAAAAAGTGATGAAGGCAAAATCATAGAGAAAGATGAGGATAAAGCTAATCTATTAAATACATTTTTTTCGTCAACTTTCACAAAGGAAAAAGAACTAACAGGCGAAATGAGAAGTGACAAGCTTAATCCTCCACTAAGTATGACAAATCTAACCCAAGCTGGGGTACAGAAACGCCTCAGTAACATTAAAATAAACAAATCACCAGGACCTGATGGCATACACCCACGGGTACTAAGGGAACTAAGTAATGTGATAGACAGACCGTTATATCTTATATTTAAGGACTCTGTTGAGACTGGGTCTGTACCACTTGATTGGCGACAGGCGAATGTAGTGCCAATATTCAAAAAGGGAGTGAAAAGTGACGCCGGAAACTATTGGCCGGTGAGTCTGACGTCCGTTGTGGGCAAAATTTTTGAAAGCTTCATTAAAGAGGCAATTACGGAGCATCTTGATGCTAATAATCTATTAACCCCGAACCAACATGGATTCATGAGGAATCGCTCCTGCCAAACAAACCTGATTGACTTCTACGAGGAGGTTAGCTCTCGAGTAGATCAGGGGGAACCAGTGGATGTCGTGTATCTCGACTTCTCAAAAGCGTTCGATAGCGTGCCACATAATAGGTTGGTATACAAAATGAGAATGATGGGGCTGGGGGAAAATGTCTGCAAGTGGGTAGCTAACTGGCTAAAGGATAGAAGGCAGAGGGTGGTTATAAATGGAATATACTCAGATTGGGTAAGCGTCACTAGTGGGGTACCACAGGGGTCTGTACTAGGCCCAATGTTATTTAATATCTTTATTAACAACATAGTCAACGGGATAAATAGTAAAATATCAATATTTGCAGATGACACAAAGTTATGTAAAACAATTAATACAAAAGAGGACAGTGCAGACCTACAGAGGGATTTGGATAAGCTGGGTAGGTGGAGCATTAAATGGCAAATGAGGTTTAACGAGGAGAAATGTAAGGTCATACATATGGGAAGGAAAAATGGAAGTCACCAGTACTCACTGAATGGGAAATCATTGGGGAATTCAGAGATGGAGAAGGACTTTGGCATCTTGATTGATAGCAAACTAAATTGGAGTGCCCAAAGTCAGGCGGCTGCTGTAAGGGCAAACAGGGTAATGGGATGTATCAGAAGAGGTATAGCTGCAAAGGAGGAGAACATTGTTCTTCCACTGTACAAAGCACTGGTCAGACCACACTTGGAATACTGTGCTCAGTTATGGGCCTCAATATATAGAAAGGATATAAATGAGCTTGAAAAGGTACAAAGGAGGGCAACAAAATTAATAAGGGGAATGGAGGGACTGCAATACCCAGAGAGGTTGGCAAAACTAGGACTATTCAGCCTGGAAAAGAGAAGGTTGAGGGGGGACATAATAAATGTGTACAAATATGTTAGGGGACAGTATAGAGACCTTGCCCGGGATTTGTTCAAAAGGAGGGATATTACGGTAACAAGAGGGCATTCACTAAGACTGGAAGAGAAAAGGTTTCAGCACCAGCATAGGAAGGGGTTCTTTACGGTAAGAGCAGTGAGAATATGGAATTCACTGAGTGAGGAGACGGTAATGTCGGATTCACTAAACCAGTTCAAGCGGGGACTGGATGCATTTCTAGATACCAGGCAGATTTCAGCGTATACTTAAAAATAAAATAAAATAGTAGGTTGATACAGGGATTTATTCTGACTGCTGGTTTCAGAGTCGGGAGGGAATTTTTCCTCAGGTGAAGATTGGCCAAATCATTTGGGGTTTTTGCCCTCCTCTGGATCAACTTTAGCAATTACAGAACTAACAGGTCGAACTTGATGGACGCAAGTCTTTATTCGGCTTTACTAACTATGTAACTATGTAACTATGTAAAGATGGCGGCTCTACAGGTGCAAAATACTGATGAGACAACCACTCACAACCTACCATTTCATGGAGGGGGTGATTGCTTAGTATTAGAATTGCATACAAAATGGCTTGTATAGGGCGCTTTTCACACCTGGGCAGTGCACAGTATCCAGCTTACAGCATGCAGTAGTGCATTAGGTCTGAAGAACTGAGCAGGTAAATACTGCTGTTTTTTTGCTGTGTTTTTTTTCTTGAATCTTGGGGGAATTTTAATTCTTTTAATTGTGGCTTCGCTTTTTGTGTTTAGCGTAGGGACTCGTAAGCATGAGGACCCTTGACGTGGGTTATGAGATTGCGTATTTTGGCCAAAATATCGATCAATACCTCATATATTATATACCGTATATACTCGAGTATAAGTCGACTTTTTCAGCCCATCTTTTAGGCTGAAAAAGCCCCCCTCGGCTTATACTCGAGTATATACTCGAGTAGATACTTATATTCCGGTAGTGGATAGTGGGGGGGTTGCGGCGGTGCAGGAGCTGGCACAGGCAGTAGCCGCTGCTGCAGCTACCACTTGTGCCCGCTGCTAAAGGGAAATGAATATTCACCCTTCTTCTTGCCCATGGGAGTGAAGAGGGGTGAATATTCATTTCTGTAATAGCGTGCGCACAGTGTCAGCAGCTACCACTGCGGCTCAGTGGTCTTCTGTGCCCGCTACTAAAGAGAATGCATATTCATCCTTCTCCACGTGGAAAAGAGTGAATATGCATTCTCTTTAGTAGCGGGCACACAAGACAGCTGAGCCGCAGCAGGAACTGCGGCGCTGCTGACACTGTGCGCACACCATTAAAGAACAGGCATATTCACTCTTCTCCACGCACATAGTCCTGGCGTAAAGAGGAGTGAATATCCCCACAGCTCACCTCGGCGTCTTAGTGCATGGCAGTGACGTCATGCGCTGCTCAGATGCAGAGGCAAGCTGCTGCTGGCAGAACAGGAGCAGTGCTGGTGCAGTGGGGAAGAAGGTGAGTATGAGTGTTTATTTTTTTTAATGTGTGCAGTGATGGGGGGGCCATACATACCTGAACTGGTCCTAAGGGGGCCATGCATACCAAGATTGGGTCTAAGGGGGCCATACATACCAGGACTGGGTCTAAGGGGGCCATGCATACCAGGATTGGGTCTAAGGGTGCCATACATACCAGGATTGGGGATAAGGGGTGCCATTCATACCAGGATTGGCGATGATGGGGCCATGCATACCAGGATTGGGGATGATGGGGCCATGCATACCAGGATTGGGGATGATGGGGCCATGCATACCAGGATTGAGTATGATGGGGCCATACATACCAGGATTGGGGATGAGGGGGCCATACATACCAGGATTGGGGATGATGGGGCCAGGCATACCAGGATTGGGGATGAGGGGGCCATGCATACCAGGATTGGGGATGAGGGGGCCATGCATACCAGGATTGGGGATGAGTGGGGAATACTTACCAGGATGGGGAAATTTACCAGTAGCTGCTGCATTTTCCACCCTAGGCTTATACTCGAGTCAATATGTTTTTCCAGTTTTTTGTGGTAAAATTAGGTGCCTCGGCTTATATTCGGGTCGGCTTATACTCGAGTATATACGGTATATATTTTTGCACTTTTTTATTCCAGGGTGCAGCCAAGTCCATCAGTGCTGGCATTGTAAACTTGAGTGTCTGTTCTCATGGGGTGCAATTAGATAGTACCGGACGGCCCGCCTAATCTAATAGTAGGGGCGTAACTAATATGCTGTAAACCGGATACTGTGCACTGCCCAGGTGTGAACAGCGCCCTATACAAGCCACTTTGTGTATAATTCTTATGCTAAGCAATCACCCCCTCCATGAAATGGTAGGTTGTGAGTGGTTGTCTCATCAGTATTTTGCACCTGTATAGCCGCCATCTTTATTATATGGGTTTGCTGCATCCTGGTAGTGCATTAGGTCTGAAGAACTGAGCAGTTAAATACTGCTGCTTTTTTTTTTTGGAAGGTACTTTCCCCTCGGCCGAGAAAGAAGAAACTCATGGCGCAGCTGAAGCAGCAGCCGCAACAGGGCCAGAAGGCGGTGAGGAGCGTCTTCCCTTGTGGCTGGTTCCGTTAGCGACGCCTGCAGTAACAATTTCCAGTGGGGCGATGGACACTCCAGGGCCCACAGGAGGCGAGTCAGAGGTGAGAGCATCCAAGAGGAAAGCCTCAGACGTCAACTGGTGGCAAATGGCGCAGGACGTGTTGAATACACCACCTGCTAAGCGTCACTCTGAGTACAGGCCAACGCAGCTGATGGTGCATAATCCCCCGATGACACTTCGGGAGCACCTGAGGTGGACCGAACCTTCCTATGGGGCTGGCTGGAGTCAGTGGAGGATTCTCGGACCCGGGGCCGGTTGATTGAGTTTAACATTAAAAAGGGCTACGGATTGCTGGAAGAGGAGTGCACGGGCGACAAAGTTTATTTTAGTCTGGACATCGTCAAGCGCAAGAACCTGCCCTCCCGGCTCCACAACTAGAGATGAACGTGGTTCGACTCGAACTGTTCGCCAATCTCAAATTCGAGCTGTTTTGGGCGGTGTTCGAGCCGTTCGGCGAACACGAACGATTTGAGAAAAATTCGGCTGTTCGAGGTTATGTTCGATAACTGTTCGTGCACCAAAATCATAACTGGATTTTTTCTCAGTAATGATGAAAATTAATGTTAATACGCAGTTTGAGTGTACAGCGGGGTGGGGGGAGGGGCAGGGGATGGATCTCTGCAGGAATAATGAAGATCTCCATTTTTTTTTCTCTTTCCCGCATTTACAGTGGGGAGGTGCAATCTGTCAGCCTATCAGCAGCGCACACACAGAGCGAAGTGCTTTTTTTCACACAAGCAAGGGCATGTGTCATTGGCAGTGTATGTCACATGTCCTTGCCCTATAAGACCAAGCCATTTTCCCTGTCGCCACCATTTTCTCACTGCTGCAGCTGCATGTTAGACGGCACCACTGTTGCTGTGTGCGCTATACCTTGTTAATTTCAAGCCAATTTTCGCACAAATCTACAGATAGCTTGGGAGTAGGGAATAGTTGTGATTGCAGTCCTTTTAAGGACTAGGTTACAGCATTTCCTACGACTTTTATCAGGCAGGTCTGAGCTCTTAAATAGATAGATTGTGGGAGTAAAGACTAATTGTAATTGCAGTCCTTTTCAGGACTAGGTTACATCAGTTCCTATCAGTTTTTGCCAGGCAGGTCTGTGCCAGTGCTGTGCAAGTTTTTTTCACAGCATTTGGCTGAATCTAGCAAAGCTAATCCTTTTTGGCCTATTGCAGAGTGTGTTAGTCAGTGGAGTAGCCTATCTGTGTTGCAAGCTACACCACCTGTGTATAGAATACCAATTTTTTTACTGCACCTAGTGAAGTAAAATCTTTTGGGCATAGCATCATTCTATTAGTCCATCTATACTGACCTCCATCAGGTTGCAAATTGAATATAATTTTTTTCTGCATCTAGCTCTGAAAAAATATTTGGCCTTCTAGCAGTGTGTGGGACTTGTTCCATTAGTCCATCTATACTGACCTCCATCAGGTTGCAAACTGAATATAATTTTTTTCTGCATCTAGCTCTGAAAAAATATTTGGCCTTCTAGCAGTGTGTGGGACTTGTTCTATTAGTCCATCTATACTGACCTCCATCACGCTGCAAATTCAAAATAATTTTTTGTCTGCATCTAGCTCTGAAAAAATATTTGGCCTTCTAGCAGTGTGTGGGACTTTCTCTATTAGTCCATCTATACTGACCTCCATCAGGTTGCAAATTAAAAATAATTTTCATCTGCATCTACCTCTGAAAAAATATTTGGGCTTCTAGCTGTGTGTGGGACTTGTTCTATTAGTCCATCTATACTGTCCTCCATCAGGTTGCAAACTGAATATAATTTTTTTCTGCATCTAGCTCTGAAAAAATATTTGGCCTTCTAGCAGTGTGTGGGACTTTCTCTATTAGTCCATCTATAGTGACCTCCATCAGGTTGCAAATTAAAAATAATTTTTCTCTGCATCTAGCTCTGAAAAAATATTTGGCCTTCTAGCAGTGTGTGGGACTTTCTCTATTAGTCCATCTATACTGACCTCCATGAGGTTGCAAATTAAAAATAATTTATATCTGCATCTAGCTCTGAAAAAATATTTGGCCTTCTAGCAGTGTGTGGGACTTTCTCTATTAGTCCATCTATACTGACCTCCATCAGGTTGCAAATTAAAAATAATTTTTTGTCTGCATCTAGCTCTGAAAAAATATTTGGCCTTCTAGCAGTGTGTGGGACTTTCTCTATTAGTCCATCTATACTGACCTCCATCAGGTTGCAAACTGAATATATTTTTTTTCTGCATCTACCTCTGAAAAAATATTGGGCTTCTAGCTGTGTGTGGGACTTGTTCTATTAATCCATCTATACAGACCTCCATCAGGTTGCAAACTGAATATAATTTTTTTCTGCATCTACCTCTGAAAAAATATTTGGGCTTCTAGCTGTGTGTGGGACTTGTTCTATTAGTCCATCTATACTGACCTCCATCAGGTTGCAAACTGAATATAATTTTTTTCTGCATCTAGCTCTGAAAAAATATTTGGCCTTCTAGCAGTGTGTGGGACTTTCTCTATTAGTCCATCTATACTGACCTCCATCAGGTTGCAAATTAAAAATAATTTTTTGTCTGCATCTAGCTCTGAAAAAATTTTTGGCCTTCTAGCAGTGTGTGGGACTTTCTCTATTAGTCCATCTATACTGACCTCCATCAGGTTGCAAACTGAATATATTTTTTTTCTGCATCTACCTCTGAAAAAATATTGGGCTTCTAGCTGTGTGTGGGACTTGTTCTATTAATCCATCTATACAGACCTCCATCAGGTTGCAAACTGAATATAATTTTTTTCTGCATCTACCTCGGAAAAAATATTTGGGCTTCTAGCTGTGTGTGGGATTTGTTCTATTAATCCATCTATACAGACCTCCATCAGGTTGCAAACTGAATATAATTTTTTTCTGCATCTACCTCTGAAAAAATATTTGGGCTTCTAGCTGTGTGTGGGACTTGTTCTATTAGTCCATCTATACTGACCTCCATCAGGTTGCAAACTGAATATAATTTTTTTCTGCATCTAGCTCTGAAAAAATATTTGGCCTTCTAGCAGTGTGTGGGACTTTCTCTATTAGTCCATCTATACTGACCTCCATCAGGTTGCAAATTAAAAATAATTTTTATCTGCATCTAGCTCTGAAAAAATATTTGGCCTTCTAGCAGTGTGTGGGACTTTCTCTATTAGTCCATCTATACTGACCTCCATCAGGTTGCAAATTAAAAATAATATTTTGTCTGCATCTACCTCTGAAAAAATATTTGGCCTTCTAGCAGTGTGTGGGACTTTCTCTATTAGTCCATCTATACTGACCTCCATCAGGTTGCAAATTAAAAATAATTTTTATCTGCATCTAGCTCTGAAAAAATATTTGGCCTTCTAGCAGTGTGTGGGACTTTCTCTATTAGTCCATCTATACTGACCTCCATCAGGTTGCAAATTAAAAATAATTTATATCTGCATCTAGCTCTGAAAAAATATTTGGCCTTCTAGCAGTGTGTGGGACTTTCTCTATTAGTCCATCTATACTGACCTCCATCAAGTTGCAAATTAAAAATAATTTTTTGTCTGCATCTAGCTCTGAAAAAATATTTGGCCTTCTAGCAGTGTGTGGGACTTTCTCTATTAGTCCATCTATACTGACCTCCATCAGGTTGCAAACTGAATATATTTTTTTTCTACATCTACCTCTGAAAAAATATTGGGCTTCTAGCTATGTGTGGGACTTGTTCTATTAATCCATCTATACAGACCTCCATCAGGTTGCAAACTGAATATAATTTTTTTCTGCATCTACCTCTGAAAAAATACTTGGGCTTCTAGCTGTGTGTGGGACTTGTTCTATTAGTCCATCTATACTGACCTCCATCAGGTTGCAAACTGAATATAATTTTTTTCTGTATCTAGCTCTGAAAAAATATTTGGCCTTCTAGCAGTGTGTGGGACTTTCTATATTAGTCCATCTATACTGACCTCCATCAGGTTGCAAATTAAAAATAATTTTTATCTGCATCTAGCTCTGAAAAAATATTTGGCCTTCTAGCAGTGTGTGGGACATTCTCTATTAGTCCATCTATACTGACCTCCATCAGGTTGCAAATTAAAAATAATTTATATCTGCATCTAGCTCTGAAAAAATATTTGGCCTTCTAGCAGTGTGTGGGACTTTCTCTATTAGTCCATCTATACTGACCTCCATCAGGTTGCAAATTAAAAATAATTTTTTGTCTGCATCTAGCTCTGAAAAAATATTTGGCCTTCTAGCAGTGTGTGGGACTTTCTCTATTAGTCCATCTATACTGACCTCCATCAGGTTGCAAACTGAATATATATTTTTTCTGCATCTACCTCTGAAAAAATATTGGGCTTCTAGCTGTGTGTGGGACTTGTTCTATTAATCCATCTATACAGACCTCCATCAGGTTGCAAACTGAATATAATTTTTTTCTGCATCTACCTCTGAAAAAATATTTGGGCTTCTAGCTGTGTGTGGGACTTGTTCTATTAGTCCATCTATACTGACCTCCATCAGGTTGCAAACTGAATATAATTTTTTTCTGCATCTAGCTCTGAAAAAATATTTGGCCTTCTAGCAGTGTGTGGGACTTTCTCTATTAGTCCATCTATACTGACCTCCATCAGGTTGCAAATTAAAAATAATTTATATCTGCATCTAGCTCTGAAAAAATATTTGGCCTTCTAGCAGTGTGTGGGACTTTCTCTATTAGTCCATCTATACTGACCTCCATCAGGTTGCAAATTAAAAATAATTTTTTGTCTGCATCTAGCTCTGAAAAAATATTTGGCCTTCTAGCAGTGTGTGGGACTTTCTCTATTAGTCCATCTATACTGACCTCCATCAGGTTGCAAACTGAATATATTTTTTTTCTGCATCTACCTCTGAAAAAATATTGGGCTTCTAGCTGTGTGTGGGACTTGTTCTATTAATCCATCTATACAGACCTCCATCAGGTTGCAAACTGAATATAATTTTTTTCTGCATCTACCTCTGAAAAAATATTTGGGCTTCTAGCTGTGTGTGGGACGTGTTCTATCAATCCATCTATACAGACCTCCATCAGGTTGCAAACTGAATATAATTTTTTTCTGCATCTACCTCTGAAAAAATATTTGGCCTTCTAGCAGTGTGTGGGACTTGTTCTATTAATCCATCTATACAGACCTCCATCAGGTTGCAAACTGAATATAATTTTTTTCTGCATCTAGCTCTGAAAAAATATTTGGCCTTCTAGCAGTGTGTGGGACTTTCTCTATTAGTCCATCTATACTGACCTCCATCAGGTTGCAAATTAAAAATAATTTTTATCTGCATCTAGCTCTGAAAAAATATTTGGCCTTCTAGCAGTGTGTGGGACTTTCTCTATTAGTCCATCTATACTGACCTCTATCAGGTTGCAAATTAAAAATAATTTTTATCTGCATCTAGCTCTGAAAAAATATTTGGCCTTCTAGCAGTGTGTGGGACTTTCTGTAACATACCTGGCGGCGTCCTTGCATGGTGGTCCATCTCCCACTGTGCAAGAGCGCGCACTTGATCTCCAGTCCAGAATGTCTCTCTGGCTTCCCTCCTTGCTGTCTGTTTGTCTGTTTTGGCTGCATAGGGCGACGCCCGCTGAACTTCCTGTTTCTTGTACCTGCTGCGGACACGCCCCCGTTGCACCTTCAGCCTATTGCTGTCCATCTTTGGGTATTTATACCACCTTCTTCCTCAAGATGGCACCTGAGCATTGTTTCTTGTCAGTTGGCTTCTGTCTCTGACATGCCAGGTCCTTTCCTGTTTTCCTGCCTGTTTTCCAGTTCTGTGTCTGAACTGTGGTCTGTTCTTGTGAACACGCTTCTTGCCTGTTCTTTCGCCTTCTAGAGGCCGTATTCCTAGATCTGCCTGTCTGTGCCTTGCGGTATCTGTTCCCGTCTGAACAGAGTCCTGTTTGTGTCTCTGCCTTGCGGTATCTGTTCCCGTCTGAACAGAGTCCTGTTTGTGTCCCTGCCTTGCGGTATCTGTTCCCGTCTGAACAGAGTCCTGTTTGTGTTCCTGCCTTGCGGTATCTGTTCCCGTCTGAACAGAGTCCTGTTTGTGTTCCTGCCTTGCGGTATCTGTTCCCGTCTGAACAGAGTCCTGTTTGTGTTCCTGCCTTGCGGTATCTGTTCCCGTCTGAACAGAGTCCTGTTTGTGTTCCTGCCTTGCTGTTTCTGTTCCCGTTCCTCTGTTCCCTGTTGTCTGTGCCTCGTTTCTACTTTAACCTTGTCTCCCTTTTCCCTCTGTCTGTTTTCTGCATCTTTCTGCAGAGTCTGAACTCGCTCCTAGCCTGTTCCTCCCGCCTTCTAGGGGCCGATTACCTAGACCCGCTCCTGTATCTTGTCTGTCCTGTCTGAACACGCTCCTTGCCTGTTCGTCCCGCCTCTCTGGGGGCCGTATTCCCAGACCCGCTCCTGTATCCCGCTGCAGTGTCGGTCTCTTCCGTACACTCAGTTCCAGTCTGAACTCTCTCCTATCCTTTACCTGTTTTGCCTCTATGTCCGTTCCTTTCCTTTTTCTGCAGAGTCTGAACTCGTACCTAACTCCTGCTTGTTGTCTCTGTACTCCCGTTTGTGAGTTTGTGGTCCACTTGCTACTTCACTGCAAATACCCTGTGGGTATCTGGCTCTGCCTTTCCCTTCCTGTCTGTTCCGTGTGAACAGAGCCCTGTCCGTCCTGCTCTGACTCCTTGCTCACTGCTCCGGCAGCCTTGCTCCGCTCTGACCCTTTTGCTCACTGCTCCGGCAGCCTTGCTCCACTCTGACCCTTTTGCTCACTGCTCCGGCAGTCCTGTCCTGCCCTGCTTCTGCCCGCTGCTCCGGCAGTCCTGTCCTGTCCTGCCCTGCTTCTGCCCGCTGCTCCGGCAGTCCTGTCCTGCCCTGCTTGTGCTCGCTGCTCCTGCAGCCCCGTCCTGCTCTGTTCTTGCCCACCGCTTCGGGCGTTCCCTCTCTGCTGTGGTTGTCTACCGCATCTGCGGTTCTGTGACCCAGTCTGTACTGGGTCTTAACCTTTCTGTGCTCCAGCCCGTCCTTTCGGCCAGTACCTCCCTGCCTGCATACTCGCCTGTATCCAACCATCTGCATACCTGCCGTGTTTGCTTACATCCACCAGTCTGTGCCAGCCTAACCTGCCTGTTCCAGTAATTCCAGTGTGGGTCAACCCCCGTGTCCGGAGTTTGACCTGGAGTAGCACCTGGTCCCTCTGCCCGGTTTCTCCCTGGTGCACTGGCGTCGTATGCCGTCGTGCCACCTTGGTCGGATCGGCCAGATACTTAGTCACGCCCCTCCAGGCACTCTCCGGTCCATGGTCCAGTGGAACCACAACACCCGCACACGCCAGTCAGTCCGGTCGTGTGCATAACAGCATGCTCAGGCCATGGTTCCCGTTGAGCCCCACGGCCTTCGCTCTCTGAGAAGTTTTCCAGCGAATACATGCATTAAAAATAAATAAATTTTTTTTTTTCTCAGCTGAGTTCCAGGCTAATTACGCATCCGTCCAGATGGATCTATCTGCTCTCGTTCCTGCGGATCCGCCACCTTTACTATGGGGATCCAAGACAAAGTCGTGCATTTGTGGAGCAATGCATGCTACACTTCAAGTTCTACCCTCTATGTTTTCCCACCGATCGGGTTAAGGTGGGATTCATTATGTCTTACCTGGCGGGTGATGCCTTGGAATGGATCAACCCCCTATATGAAACACAGGATCCGATCCTCCTGGACCTAATGGCCTTCCTGGTGGCCTTTCTAATGGTCTTCGATGATCCTAACCCGGAGGCTTCTGCTGAAGCTTCACCTCCCAATATCCCGGAGCAGCCCCGATGGGTAATGTGTGTGGGTAGCGCAATAGTCCTCCAGCCCAATGAGACTACTGCCCACCCAGAATCCTCACAGGGTGACTACGCTTTCCGGAATACTTATCCCAACCTCAAGAGGCAGTCCAGACGTGCTAGACGTAGAGGCAAGCCGTCACGCCAGGGTCTGTCCTCCCTGAGACCTCCTGACCCCAACCTTGAAGTCCCTACTGAAGCTTCATCTCCCTGTATCCCGGAGAAGCCCCAACGGGTAATGTGCGTGGGTAGTGCTCCGGTTCTCCTGCCCGAAGAGACTTCTGCCCATCCAGACTCCACACAGGAGAACTTCCTGCACCCGGCATCAGATGCTTCACCCACTTTAACCGGTGTGCATGTCCAAGGATGCTCCAAAGCTGTGGTTACCTCTGAGTCTGTGCACCTCTACTACCTGGTGGAGGACCCCCTGTTGCCTCCTGAATCCTCCGGGATACCACTCGATGACAAATGGAGAGAGACTTCTCTACACTCGGTACTCGATACTTTGTCCGCTTCGTCCTGTGAGCCTGACAATGGGTACCCCAAAGTGGTAGTTACCCCCGAGTCTCTACACCCCTCCGACCAGGCGGAGGACCTCCAGTTGTCTCCAGAACCCTTCGGGGTGCTACCTGGTAGCGAAAGGACAGAGACTCTCCTATACTCTGTACCTGATACCTCGCTCGCTTCGTCCAGTGAGTCCAACCTAGTGTACTCCGAAGCAGAGGTTACTCCCGAGTCTCTACACCACTCCGACCAGGCGGAGGACCTCCAGTTGTCTCCAGAACCCTTCGGGGTGCTACCTGGTAGCGAAAGGACAGAGACTCTCCTATACTCTGTACCTGATACCTCGCTCGCTTCGTCCAGTGAGTCCAACCTAGTGTACTCCGAAGCAGAGGTTACTCCCGAGTCTCTGCACCCCTCCGACCAGGCGGAGGACCTCCAGTTGTCTCCAGAACCCTTCGGGGTGCCACCTGGTGGTGAATGGACAGAGACTTTCCAATATCCTGGATCTGATACCTCGCTTGCTTCGTCCAGTGAGTCCGACCTTGTGTACTCTGAAGCAGAGGTTACCCTTGAGTCTCTACACCCCTCTGACCAGGCGGAGGACCTCCAGTTGTCTCCAGAACCCTTCGGGGTGCCACCTGGTGGTGAATGGACAGAGACTTTCCTATACTCGGTACCCGATACCTCGCCTGCTTCCTCCAGTGAGTCCGACCTAGTGTACTCTGAAGCAGATGTTTTCTCCGAGCCTCTGCACTCTTCTGACCCGGCGGAGGACCTCCAGTTGTTTCCTGAATCCTCCGGGGTACCACCAGATAACAAAGAGACAGTGACTTTTCCTCATTATGTACCTGATAACCCGTCTATTTCTTCCTGTGAGCTTGACAAGATGTACCTCGAAGCAGAGATTACCCCCAAGTCTCTGTCCCCCTCCAACCCGGTGAAGGACTTCCAGTTGTCTCCTGTACCCTCTGGGGTGCCACCTGAAAATTTGTGGAGAGAGACTTCCTTGTGTGCTGTTCCTGGTACTCCACCCGTTTCGTCTGTTGCTGAGGATGGCTGGATAGGAGGTAGCATCCTAGCTAACCAGATGAGATCAATTTTTCCTGTGGACAGTGGAAGTGATCTCCTTGAAGTGAACGACTGGTCCTCGAATTCCCTGCGGAAGATTCTGGCAGGCCTGAAGAAGAGGGGGCGTAAGGGGGGGGGTACTGTAACATACCTGGCGGCGTCCTTGCATGGTGGTCCATCTCCCACTGTGCAAGAGCGCGCACTTGATCTCCAGTCCAGAATGTCTCTCTGGCTTCCCTCCTTGCTGTCTGTTTGTCTGTTTTGGCTGCATAGGGCGACGCCCGCTGAACTTCCTGTTTCTTGTACCTGCTGCGGACACGCCCCCGTTGCACCTTCAGCCTATTGCTGTCCATCTTTGGGTATTTATACCACCTTCTTCCTCAAGATGGCGCCTGAGCATTGTTTCTTGTCAGTTGGCTTCTGTCTCTGACATGCCAGGTCCTTTCCTGTTTTCCTGCCTGTTTTCCAGTTCTGTGTCTGAACTGTGGTCTGTTCTTGTGAACACGCTTCTTGCCTGTTCTTTCGCCTTCTAGAGGCCGTATTCCTAGATCTGCCTGTCTGTGCCTTGCGGTATCTGTTCCCGTCTGAACAGAGTCCTGTTTGTGTCTCTGCCTTGCGGTATCTGTTCCCGTCTGAACAGAGTCCTGTTTGTGTCCCTGCCTTGCGGTATCTGTTCCCGTCTGAACAGAGTCCTGTTTGTGTTCCTGCCTTGCGGTATCTGTTCCCGTCTGAACAGAGTCCTGTTTGTGTTCCTGCCTTGCGGTATCTGTTCCCGTCTGAACAGAGTCCTGTTTGTGTTCCTGCCTTGCGGTATCTGTTCCCGTCTGAACAGAGTCCTGTTTGTGTTCCTGCCTTGCTGTTTCTGTTCCCGTTCCTCTGTTCCCTGTTGTCTGTGCCTCGTTTCTACTTTAACCTTGTCTCCCTTTTCCCTCTGTCTGTTTTCTGCATCTTTCTGCAGAGTCTGAACTCGCTCCTAGCCTGTTCCTCCCGCCTTCTAGGGGCCGATTACCTAGACCCGCTCCTGTATCTTGTCTGTCCTGTCTGAACACGCTCCTTGCCTGTTCGTCCCGCCTCTCTGGGGGCCGTATTCCCAGACCCGCTCCTGTATCCCGCTGCAGTGTCGGTCTCTTCCGTACACTCAGT
The DNA here is from genome assembly GCF_046119375.1 of Phyllobates terribilis. NCBI lineage: Eukaryota > Metazoa > Chordata > Amphibia > Anura > Dendrobatidae > Phyllobates > Phyllobates terribilis. The sequence continues at coordinate 826,542,418 of NW_027362762.1, read as the reverse complement.
TCCAGTCTGAACTCTCTCCTATCCTTTACCTGTTTTGCCTCTATGTCCGTTCCTTTCCTTTTTCTGCAGAGTCTGAACTCGTACCTAACTCCTGCTTGTTGTCTCTGTACTCCCGTTTGTGAGTTTGTGGTCCACTTGCTACTTCACTGCAAATACCCTGTGGGTATCTGGCTCTGCCTTTCCCTTCCTGTCTGTTCCGTGTGAACAGAGCCCTGTCCGTCCTGCTCTGACTCCTTGCTCACTGCTCCGGCAGCCTTGCTCCGCTCTGACCCTTTTGCTCACTGCTCCGGCAGCCTTGCTCCACTCTGACCCTTTTGCTCACTGCTCCGGCAGTCCTGTCCTGCCCTGCTTCTGCCCGCTGCTCCGGCAGTCCTGTCCTGTCCTGCCCTGCTTCTGCCCGCTGCTCCGGCAGTCCTGTCCTGCCCTGCTTGTGCTCGCTGCTCCTGCAGCCCCGTCCTGCTCTGTTCTTGCCCACCGCTTCGGGCGTTCCCTCTCTGCTGTGGTTGTCTACCGCATCTGCGGTTCTGTGACCCAGTCTGTACTGGGTCTTAACCTTTCTGTGCTCCAGCCCGTCCTTTCGGCCAGTACCTCCCTGCCTGCATACTCGCCTGTATCCAACCATCTGCATACCTGCCGTGTTTGCTTACATCCACCAGTCTGTGCCAGCCTAACCTGCCTGTTCCAGTAATTCCAGTGTGGGTCAACCCCCGTGTCAGGAGTTTGACCTGGAGTAGCACCTGGTCCCTCTGCCCGGTTTCTCCCTGGTGCACTGGCGTCGTATGCCGTCGTGCCACCTTGGTCGGATCGGCCAGATACTTAGTCACGCCCCTCCAGGCACTCTCCGGTCCATGGTCCAGTGGAACCACAACACCCGCACACGCCAGTCAGTCCGGGCGTGTGCATAACACTTTCTCTATTAGTCCATCTATACTAACCTCCATCAGGTTGCAAATTAAAAATAATTTTTATCTGCATCTAGCTCTGAAAAAATATTTGGCCTTCTAGCAGTGTGTGGGACTTTCTCTATTAGTCCATCTATACTGACCTCCATCAGGTTGCAAATTAAAAATAATTTTTTGTCTGCATCTAGCTCTAAAAAAATATTTGGCCTTCTAGCAGTGTGTGGGACTTTCTCTATTAGTCCATCTATACTGACCTCCATCAGGTTGCAAATTCAAAATAATTTTTTGTCTGCATCTAGCTCTGAAAAAATATTTGGCCTTCTAGCAGTGTGTGGGACTTTCTCTATTAGTCCATCTATACTGACCTCCATCAGGCTGCAAATTAAAAATAATTTTTATCTGCATCTACCTCTGAAAAAATATTTGGCCTTCTAGCTGTGTGTGGGACTTGTTCTATTAGTCCATCTATACTGACCTCCATCAGGTTGCAAACTGAATATAATTTTTATCTGCATCTAGCTCTGAAAAAATATTTGGCCTTCTAGCAGTGTGTGGGACTTTCTCTATTAGTCCATCTATACTGACCTCCATCAGGTTGCAAATTCAAAATAATTTTTTGTCTGCATCTAGCTCTGAAAAAATATTTGGCCTTCTAGCAGTGTGTGGGACTTTCTCTATTAGTCCATCTATACTGACCTCCATCAGGCTGCAAATTAAAAATTATTTTTATCTGCATCTACCTCTGAAAAAATATTTGGGCTTCTAGCTGTGTGTGGGTCTTGTTCTATTAGTCCATCTATACTGACCTCCATCAGGTTGCAAACTGAATATAATTTTTTTCTGCATCTAGCTCTGAAAAAATATTTGGCCTTCTAGCAGTGTGTGGGACTTTCTCTATTAGTCCATCTATACTGACCTCCATCAGGTTGCAAATTAAAAATAATTTATATCTGCATCTAGCTCTGAAAAAATATTTGGCCTTCTAGCAGTGTGTGGGACTTTCTCTATTAGTCCATCTATACTGACCTCCATCAGGTTGCAAACTGAATATATTTTTTTTCTGCATCTACCTCTGAAAAAATATTTGGGCTTCTAGCTGTGTGTAGGACTTGTTCTATTAGTCCATCTATACTGACCTCCATCAGGTTGCAAACTGAATACAATTTTTTTCTGCATCTACCTCTGAAAAAATATTTGGGCTTCTAGCTGTGTGTGGGACTTGTTCTATTAGTCCATCTATACTGACCTCCATCAGCTTGCAAATTGAATATAATTTTTTTCTGCATCTAACCCAGCCAATAGTTTTGGCCTAATACCACAGTTTGGCCACTCAGCTCTGCTCGGTTCCCATCCATTGTTTTTTTGTGCAAACAACTCCAGAGTTGTGAATTAGTTAACCACCAAAATGAGTGGAAAAAGGCCTGCTGCTGGTGGAAAGGGGAATAGGCGTGTTGGGAAGGGGAAAAAAGGTTGTGTCCGTGGGGTAGGTGTTAAAGCAACAGTAACATCTGCAGAAGGAAGACCATCTTCCAGCCAAACTAAAATGTCTACTTCTTTTAGCGGACAATGTGATAAGAACCCTTTATTACGGCCACGCCAATCGCTACAAATTCCAGATGAGGCACAAAAACAGCAGGTGCTTCAACGGATATCAAGTGCTCCTTTAAGTGGGCTCTCCTCCACATCAACTTCAACATCACAAATACTCCAGTCCTCAAAGGTGTCACCCCAATCGCACTTGCTTCCTCACAGCTCCCAAATCTCCAGCTGCCCGTCTGAGTATGAGGTAGAACAGATGGTTGAGTCTGCAGAGCTGTTTACTCATACTATAGCCTGGGAATCAGAGGTCGACTCCAGCGCTTCTGTGAATCCAGACGAGGAAATGATCTGCACTGATGCCCAGAATCTTTATGAGTCGGATCCAGGACCAGACGCAGAAGGTTCTGACCATAATGTAGACCCTCGTTCCCAAACTGTAACTCCTGTTGGTGGAGACAATGAGGAAGACGATGATGAGACTCAAATACCTGATTGGAGCGACAACTTTAGTTTTTTGTCAGGGCAGGAACAGGTTGGCTCTGAGGACGACGGGTGTGATAACGCACAGGGTGATGATGATGAGGTTGGAGATCCCACTTACTGTCAACCCACAGTCAGCCAAGAGATGAGGTCAGCAGAGGAGGTGGAGGAAGATGCTAGTGACGACGAGGTCAGGTTGCGCCTTCCTGGACAGAGACGTAGTACTGGAAGCACGTCAACAACTGCATCCTCAAACACAACTCTGCCTCTCACCACAAGTCGTGGTGGCTCTTCAGGTCGCATGGGTGCTAAGCCTTGCATAGCCTGGGCATTTTTTCAGATCGATAAAGATGACCCAACTCGTGTTATCTGTAACATTTGTCAGCAAAAGCTAAGTAGAGGCCAAAAAATACATAGTTTGAGTACTTCATGCATGAACCGGCACATGGACATGAAGCATAAGTTGCAGTGGGAAGCTTAGTGTGCTACAATGCGGCCTAGCCGGCCGGGTCAACCACCGTCTGCCATATCTTGTGCATCCGCGGCCTCTTCATCCTCTGTGACTGGGGGGACAGCAGTCACACCTGTTTTGGGGCGCAGACCTGCCACCTCTTTACCCGCAACAGCCAGCGTGATTGGCAGGTCATCATTTTCTTTGGAGGTGGTAACACCAGCTGGTGTTGAGCGCTGTCCGACATCGATAGCACCACCTTTGGATCAAGGCAACCTAACATGTCCGCCTGCATCTTCCTCACAGACCGGCAGTTTGCCGGGGACACCCTTATCAACCCCGTCTAAGCACAATAGCCAGCCCTCGGTCCCTCTGATGTGGACAAATAAAAGACCATTTCCTCCTAGCCATGAGAAAGCTAAGAGGTTGAATTTCACCATCTGCAAGCTCTTGGCTACAGAAATGCTGCCTTTCCGCCTGGTGGACACAGAGGATTTTCGAGACCTTATGTCCGTCGCAGTGCCCCAGTACCAGATGCCCAGTCGGCACTACTTCTCAAAGAAAGGTGTGCCTGCGCTCCACCAGCATGTCGCACACAACATCACCGCTTCTTTGAGAAACTCTGTGTGTGACAGGGTGCATTTCACCGCAGACACTTGGACGAGTAGGCATGGACAGGGGCGTTACATGTCGCTGACTGGGCACTGGGTAACTATGGTGACAGCAGGACAAGGGGCTGCTGTCCAAGTCTTGCCGTCCCCACGAGTTGTGCGTCAATCCTCTTTATGTCAAAGTTCCTCCACTGCTTCTGCCTCCTCAACCTCCTCTCGGTCTTCCACCTGCACCCAAAGCCTGTCTGGTCATGCCACAAGCTTTCTAACTGCGCAGAAGGGATCCTGCACACCTCCTTACTATGCTGGCAGTAGGGCTCAACGTCATCAGGCGGTTTTTACTTTGAAATGTCTGGGAAATGTGAGTCACACAGCTGAGGAGTTGTGGTCAGCTCTGGAGAACCAATTTCATGAATGGTTGTCTCCACTGGACCTGAAACCAGGGAAGGCCGTGTGCGACAATGCTGCAAACCTGGGTGCGGCCCTTCCCCGGGGCAATGTTACACACGTGCCTTGTATGGCTCACGTGTTGAACCTGGTTGTCCAGCAATTTTTAGCCCACTATCCCAGACTAGATGGCCTTCTGCAGAGGGCACGGTCGCTGTGTGCTCACTTCCGCCGTTCGCATCCCGCAGCTCAGCGACTTACATCTCTACAGAAGTCGTTGGGCCTGCCAGTTCACCGGCTAAAATGCGATGTGCCTACCCGGTGGAATTCAACTCTGCACATGTTGCAGCGACTGTGGCAGCACCGACAAGCCCTGGTGCAATACGTTCTGACGTATAGCCTGGGCCAACGAGATCCAGAGGTGGGGCAAATCACGCTGGAGGAGTGGTCTCAGATCAGGGACCTATGCACCCTTCTGCACAGTTTTGAAATGGAGACGAAGATGTTTAGTGCTGACGATGCCATTATCAGCATGACTATTCCGGTGATTTACATGCTGGAGCACATGTTAAACAGAATTCGGAGTCAGGTGGTGGCACAAGAGGAGGTGGAGGAAGTAGAGGAGGAGGAGTTGTATGCGGAAGGGCTAACATCTGCAAGGTCCAGACGGTCGGCAGCACCAAGGCGGCAGGCATGTGAGGGTGGGGGAGATGGTTTTACCAGGGCGCATGGTAGCAGCCAAACTAGTGAGGAAGGTGCAGGAGCCCAGGAAAAAGTGGAGGACGAACTGATGGAAGACTCATCAGATGAGGGAGACCTATATCACATTTCTGTTGTGCGAGGTTGGGGGGAGAGGACAGAGGAAGGAAGCATGATTGTTACCTCGCCACCAACACAACAGGGACTTGGTGCTCCTGGATGCGCAACACACATGAGTGCCTTCTTGCTGCACTACCTGCAATATGACCCTCGAATTGTGAGAATTAGAAATAATCCTGACTACTGGGTTGCCACACTGTTAGATCCCCGGTACAAAAGTAAATTTGCAGAAATTATTCCTGCCATAGAAAGGGATGCACGCATGCAGGAGTATCAGCAGAGACTGTTGCAGAATCTTACATGTGCTTTTCCACAAAACACCAGTGGTGCACGTAGTGAATCTCACAGTTCCAACTTGCCAACCGTGGGACCGTCAAGTGTTCAGCACTCAAACCGTAACAGAACCACAGTATCTGCTGGTAACATCAATTTTGCGGAATCATTTCACCACTTTTTTAGCCCATCCTTTGCAAGGCCACAGGAGACAAGAAGTCTGACACATAGTCAACGCCTAGAGACGATGGTACAGGAGTATCTCCAAGTAAACATTGAAGCCATGACTGTGTCACTGGACCCTTGCTCTTTTTGGGCTTCCAATCTGGATAAATGGCCGGAGCTAGCCACTTACGCCTTGGAGATCTTGTCATGCCCCGCAGCCAGCGTTCTGTCTGAACGTGTGTTCAGCGCTGCTGGTGGTGTGCTGACAGATAAGCGCACGCTGCTCTCCACTGATAATGTAGACAGACTCACGTTCATAAACATGAAAAAATCATGGATCCGAAATGACTTTTCTACCCCTGTGTCATCCTGGGGAGAGTAAAAGCTTGATGATTGGTTAAAATCACCCTACCAACCGTTTTAAGCTTTCAAATTACTAATCATGTTTATCTGTATCTTGGCTGGAAAATAATTTGGGCTTTGTAGCAGTGTGCAGCACTGATTCTATTAGGCCATCTATAATAAGCTCCACCAGATTTAAAATTACTAATCATGCTTATCTGTATCTTGACTGGAAAATAATTTGGGCTTTGTAGCAGTGTGCAGCACTGATCCTATTAGGCTATCTATACTAAGCTCCACCAGATTTAAAATTAATAATAATTTTTAGCTGCATCTAGCCCGGAAAATAATTTTGGGGCTCCGAGATGCGCAAGACACATAAGTGCCTTCTTGCTGCACTACCTGCAACATGACCCTCATATTGTCAGAATTCGAAGTAATCATGACTACTGGGTTGCCACACTCTTAGATCCCCCAAACTTTTCGATCAACCTTTTCATTTTAATAAAGACCAAAAAAATGGTCATTTTTGAAATTATAAGCATTAGCAGGTTGTTAGAAACTGAAATCAAACAGTTTTCAACTCAAAACTTTATTCTAGGTGATGTTACATTTTCACATAGGACCCCTTGTTCGAAAGGAGCTTCTGAACTCTCTCGTCCATTGAATTTGTCAGGTTTTGGATGGTTTCTGCTTCAATTGTTTTGCATGAGGACAGAATACCCTCCCAGAGCTGTTGCTTAGATGTGAACTGCCTCCCGCCATCATAGACACTCCTTTTGATGATGCTCCAGAAGTTCTGAATGGGGTAGAGGTCAGGGGAGCATGGGGGTCACATCATAAGTTTGTCCCCTTTTATGCCCATATCAGCCAGAGATGCAGATGTTTTATGTGCAGCATGAGATGGTGCATTATCATGCAAAAAAATGATCTTGCTGTGAAATACACGGTTCTTCTTCTTGAACCATGGCAGGAAGTGCTGTTTGAGAAAATCCACATACATTATGGAGTTCATCTTTAGCGCCTTCAGGGATCCTAAAGGGGCCGACAATCTCTCTCCCCATGATTCCAGCCCAAAACATTACTCCACCTCCTCCTTGTTGGCGCTGTAGCCGTGTTTGCGTGGGGTGTCCATCAACCAGCCATCCTCCACTCCATCCATCTGGACCATTGAGCGCTGCACGGCACTCATCCGTGAACAAAACAGTTTTGAAATCAGTCTTCATGTAATGTTTGGCCCACTGGAGCCGTTTCTGCTTGTGTGAAGTGGATAGAGGAGGTCGACAGGATGGCGTATGCACAGCTGCAAACCTCTGAAGGACCCTGCATCTTGTTGTTCGGGGGACGTTGGAGGCACCAGCAGCTTCAAAAACTTGTCTGCTGCTATGACAAGGCTTTTTTGCCGCTGCTCTTTTAACCTGACGTAATTGCCTGTAGGAAAGAGTCCTCAATTTGCCCTTATCAGCACGCACACGTGTGTACTGTGAATCAGCTACATACTTCTTGATTGCCAAGACACTTCATCCTGATCATCGCACAATGTTGATTGTAGTCATGCCTTGACCTAAACACTCCACAATTTGTTGCTTCTCAGCAGCCGACACATCCTTTTTCTCTCCCATTTTGGCAGAAAATGTAGGCTGCTTAATAATGTGAGACAGCCTTCTTAAGTAGTCTTGCCTTTCATTGGACACACCTGCCAAACTAATTAGCACAGGTGTCTGCAATTGCTTACAGTGATATAAAGAGCCCTGACACACATCACCATCAATGAGTTTAACTGACAAACAAACAAATTCTTCCCTTATCACTCCTAAACACTTTTTGCATAATAATTTGGAACACAGTGTACATGTGCTTTTCCACAAAACACCAGTGGTTCACGTAGTGAATCTTACAGTTCTAACTTGCCAACCGTGGTCTGTATGGAGTTGTTCAATAAAGGGCCCAAAATTAAGATAACATAGATGGGAGAGGTCTCTATGAATAGGAATTCCTAAGTATTTGATACCCTGTGAGGGCCAGGCAAAGGGAAAGTTGGACTGGATGGAATCCTATATGGATTTGGGGAGGGAGACATCGAGGGCCTCAGACTTCGCTGCATTGATTTTAAAATTTGACCATGTAACAAAGTGATCTATTTCAGCCATAACAGCATGGATGGATATATGTGATTGAGTGATATATACTAGGACATCATCAGCAAATAGAGAGCACTTGTACTTGGTGCCTCCCACCTCAATCCACCTAATATTGGGGTTATGGCGAATTGATGAGAGCAGGTGCTCTAGGATGTATAAGAGAGGGGACAGAGGACATCCCTGCCTTGTCCCATTGGTGATTGTGAAAGGTGATGAAAATGTTCTGATGCACCCCCTGGGCCTTGGGACACCCGGAGCCGGACCCTTTTTGGTGGATGCTGGTGGTTGTAGTCTTCGTGGCGGCGACCCGGTTCCGTGGCTCAGGGTGGTCAAACCAGTGGCGGAACTATTTATGTGGTTTTGATGTTTAAATGTCCGACTACGCCACCCGTGGATTGCGGTCAGAGTGAACCGCCGCTGCAGGGCAGACCGCTGAGGCTGGTGTTGTGGGTGCAGCAGAGCGTAGCATAACTCCCCACGGGAGGAGTATAGCCTCAGGGCAGTGTATGCGGAGGATGGGGGTGATGGTGCAGGGCAGCAGCAGTAACGACACGGAGTCAGTGATGCAGTCCAGGGCCTTTACTCACAGTTCTTATTATCCAGACCACGTCTGCAGGTAACGGCTGCCCACGTCGTACTGTGCTCACCAGGTGAGGGGCTCAGACAACTCCCAGATAACTTTGGAGCGCTTCACAGGACCCCCTTTGTGTGTCCTTTGTCTGGCCTTTCTTACCAACCCTTCTGTCCGGCTGCCTCGGGCCTCCTCTTGGTAAACTTGGCGCCAGTTTCCCTGACCCTATGTGGTGCCTTCCTAGCGGGTGTAGAGAGGGGCTGCGCCACATAAAATGTCACAGCCTCCGGTTTCTAGCTGAGGGTCGTTTCCTGCCTCCACTAGTTTCGGGGACCGGTCTCCCCCTTTGGCCTGACCCCTCCACGCAGGTGGATTCGGGCGTGCGGTGGCGACTCGCCCGTCCGCACCCCTGGGATCCCTTCATTCCTCGTTCCTGGAGCCTTCTCCGCTCCTCTTCCTTCCTTCTCCCTTTTCCAGGCCTGGGCCTCTGTTACTAGGCCCGCCTCCGGAGCAGAGCTCATGCAGAGCCCCTGCTCCCTGCCACTTCTGCTCAGACTTCTCTGCACTGAACTAAGATGGTGCCCACCTTTTATACTTCCTTCTCAATGCACCCAGGAACTGCTTCCTCCCTGCTCCTGCACTACAGGGTTCCCCTTCCTCAGTGTTCCCTCCCCCCACTCCAGCCAGGGACAGGGACTGTCGTGCCCATCTCAGAGGCATATTGGTCGCCCTGCCCCACGGCAATGTGGTGTAATACATGCAGGTGTCGGGTCCTGATCCACACTCCATCCTTACCTGAGAGTGAGATATCACACCTCTGGGTGAGGTGCAATACCTCTGTAGCAACCGAGCCCTCAGGGTGCTACAGTTCCATTTATATTCAGCCTATGGAATGCTTTCTCAGCATCCAACGAGAGTATCTAATTACAAATTTTTAACTGCATCTAGCCCAGGAAATACTTTGTGCCTAGTAGCAGTGTCTGCTAGTCAGCGGATTATCCCGGCTGTTAAGCAAGCTACACCACCTTTAGTTTGGACACTTAATTTTTTCAAAGGAAATGCTTCGGGACCACGGGATACTCAGTGAAGAGCATCAGGAGGCACCCTAAGGCATAGGGGCTGGGACTGGCAGTAGGATGCCTTGCGGTGGACAGCCGAGCTCGATCCTTATAAAAGCTTTTTAACTGCAGCAGCTTTAGTGGACGCTACTGGAGCTGGAATTACGCGGCTGCTGGCATGAGACTTGCCCTCCAATAGATCCTTGTAAATGGATTTAAAGTGTATTCATTCAAATTAGAGAGACAATTTAAATTAAAAAGCTTAGAGCTGCCTCCACCACAGGGGGGCTCGCTCGACCCACCAGCGGACAGGCACCAGTATTGGGAGAGGGGGGCTGGCCGTCAGGGTTCACCGCGGCTCTGGCACAAACCCGGCAACACGGAGGTGGCACGGGCAGGAGCGGACTGAACGTGTCGGCTTCTCACTTTTTGGATTTTAGAAGGGCATGACATGCCTATATCTGTGTCTCCCCCTCCTTTTACTCCTCCACCTCTTTTCTTTTCGCATGACTATATGTACTTGTCACTTTTCCATGTGTTAGTTGTGTCTTCTGAGCAGTTTGTCAGCTTTTGGACACCTTTGAAGGTGTTTTCTATGTGTTTCTATGTGTTTTTGTTTGCCTGCCATTGGTTTTAACGGTGTTCGAAGGTGTTCGACGAACAGTTCGGCGAACACACGGGTGTTCGACGAACCGAACCGAACTCGAACACTACGGGGGTGGCTCAACACTATCCACAACATGCATGTCAGGGACGTCGTCTACTTTGTAAAATGTGATTGTACCAGGGGGTGGTACATGGCAGCGCTTACCCACTATTATGAGTGGGAAGATATCCTCGAGAGGGATGAGGAGGTCTTTCAAAGAAGAGTTAAGAGGGAGGTCCTGAAACGATGGGCTAGGGAGGCCCCCAAAGGATTCCTACCCCGCCCAAAACAGGTGGTCTACATGAGGAAGAGCTATGAGCACAGAGCCTAAGAGTAAATGGGAATACTTATTAAAGGGGTAGTCTAGGTTGGGCATGAAAGTCTGCAGTCACCCTATGTGAATGCAGACTTGTGAATCCTTACAGTACCCACAGCACGCACCGTCAGGATTCGCCGGTCACAAATGTGATATGCACACTCCCAGCCACATTCTGACTAGCCGTGCGTGGCCTCACTAAGTACAAGTGAATTGAGCAAGGCTGCACATGTCTAGTCTAAATGTGCCCGTAAGTTTGCATAGTGCATACTTGCAGTCACAAGACCGCCCACTCCCACCACTGGAACAGAAAATCCTGACAGCATGTGTGGCACCCCAGGGGTCTGGTTTCCCACAGTAATGTAATGTTATGTCTGAGAGCAGGTGGGAGGTCCTTTGGTCAGGGATCCTGTGCATGCCACACCTCCTGCCCAGTCTTGGGAGGGGAAGACCTTCCCCTATATAAACCCGGGGCTGAAGCAGGGTTAGTCAGTCAAGGAGAGTAGAGACAAGAAACAGCAGAAGCAATACTACTACGAGTCAGGGGCTGGCAGCTGCAGAGCTCGCCCTGACTGAGAAGCTTTCTTACCGGACCCGGCGTCCGAGGCTGTGGGGACTAACTCTTACCCAGCAGCAGAAGCCGACCGGCAGGGGATTTCAGGTCCTCAGGCCCAGAAACCCGAAGGCACGGTCACACGCGTGGGACCAGCACCGCCATCGTGGAGCGGAAGCCATTAGAAGGCCCCGAGTCACCGGCCATACGGGTGAGCACCACACGGTACACTCAGGGACGTGGGCTACTTATATCCGCTTCTAGCAAGGTAGCCAGAAGAGTACAGTCAGTTTGGGAGGCCTACAACTCCGCCTGGCCAGGGGAGATCCCATCTGCTCAAGGACTGACCAGGCCCCGTTCACTAGCAAGTACTCCGGGAGGGTCTATCGTTGTTACCAGTAAAGACCCTAAATTACACCGCACCGTCTCTGAGTGGTTCCTGCTACCCCCATCATCCACATCTGCTGCCCTGAGGCCATACCCCTCCCGTTGGGGGTTATACCATCTACGCTGCACCATCCATCCACCGGCCTCAGCGGACTGTCCTGCAGCGGCAGCTCCATAGCTGCATTCGACGGGTGGCGTAGTCGTCCTGCATCTACCGCTGTTACATCGCCGCTCAGTTTGACTCCCTGGGCACGGACCGGGTCACCGCCACGAGACTACAACCCTCAAGAGATCCGGCTCCGGGTAAGCTCCCGCGTGCGCAACGCAGCGCGACACAGGCCCAGGGACGCGTCAACTTTGGCGTAGTCGGCAGGATTTCGTGCCCGCAACCACCGGGTACTGCGTGCCTGAAAAAGAGACTTTTCAAACTTACCTGTGGTGAAGATTCCCGCCATCCGGCGCCATCTTCAGCCTTCTTCCCGCCATCGGTGAAGTTTCCCGCCATCCGGCGCCATCTTCTGCCTTCTTCCCGCCATCCGTGGAGTTTTCCCGCCATTGGACGCCATCTTGAGGACGCCGCGCGGGAAGAAGAGGGGCGTGGACTCCGAAAGCGCGCGAGAACTGAAGCCCCGCCTCACGTCCGGACGTTGCGTAAGGTCCTGGAAGGAGCCCAGCAGACGCCGACGTCACAGGAGCGCGACGGAAGGTCCTCAACCCTGACGATCCACTGCGGAGCCGCGGCCTACGGAAGAGGATCATCGCAAGGTAGGCCACGGTCCACTAGGGGGGAGGAAGATGTCGGATACGGAGGAGAGCTTCACTGCCTCAACCCCCGCCAGCGCTACCGCTGCTGCAGTTATGCCCTTCACCATGCCCTATATCCCGGGAGCAGCTTGGCTACCCCAGTACTCAGGGGAGTCACATACCCTGCATGACTTTAGAGAAAAGCTGGATAGCCTCTTCCAGGTGTACCCCCTCACAGAAGAGCAAAAAGTGAGCATCCTGGTGGCCCAACTAACCGGGGCAGCCAAAAGGGAAGTAAAATCCTGGCCACCTGGGAGGAAGACTGTCGCAGGGATACTAACCCGGCTGAAGGACACCTTTGATACCCGCACCTCAGCCGAGATTAAGCTTAGATTCTACGGGTGCAAGCAGCGAGCGCATGAGAGTATAAGGGACTATGCACTAAACCTACAAGAGGCCCTGAGGGCCATTAAGCAGACCGACCCTGATGGAGTGGGAAACGAGGACAGGCTGTTGACCGAACAGTTTATAGAGGGACTGTATTGTAATACCCACCGAACCCAGTTGCGGGCAATGGCCTTACAGGATCCCCATCTGGGCTTTGCACAGTTCAAGGACAGAGCCATCCGGGTGCTCCGAGAACCGGCACCGGGTGGCGTTGTGACCCACAAGCGCCCTGCTATCACTTACCACCAGGAGGCGGCGCCCTTGTCGGCAGGGCCTGTGGGAGCTGATGCGCAGGCTTTGGACAATGACCCGGCTCCAGACCTACACCATCAGGTCCAAGAGCTAGCTAAGAGCGTTGCTGCGCTAACCCGAACTGTGCAGTCTTTACAGGCTTCCACCCCAGGGAAGATCCAGCTGGCATCCGGACCGGAGGACATCCCGTGGCGTCGACCAAGGAGGACCCCACCGGCCAGAGGAAGACCCAGTGACCGATACAGCGAGGACGGACGACCCATCTGCCGCCGCTGCAATCAACCTGGACATATGGCAAGGTACTGTTCTTTAAACGGGCACAACCTGGGGTAGAGGGCCAACCCCCAGGAAAAAGATCACCAGGCCCATCGAACTGGCGCGACAGATATGTGGGAGGACGTCCAGTCTTGCCTGTGGTACTGGATGGCATTCCCATGAGTGCCCTACTGGACACCGGGTCACAGGTCACCACCATCCCGTACGTGCTCTTTAAGCAGTACTGGAATGACTCGGATATTACCCGCTACCCTGACGACGACTTGAGTATCATCGCCAGCAATGGCCAGCCCGTGCCACAGATCGGATTTAAAGAGGTGACCATCAAAATCGGTAGAGTCGAACTGGCAGCACAGGGACTGATCATTGTAGATATTGACAAACATGAGAGTCACCCAAAAATAACTCTAGGAACTAATGTAATTGAAAATTGTCTTGCAGAGGTGATTTTCCTTTTACAGCAGGTTGCCAAGAACGCCAGCTCCGGCGAGCAGCGGGTGCTCCAGAAAGAGATCCGGGCACTGATGCGACGGCAACAGGTGGAACTCTCCGGCGGTGAGATTGGTAGCGTAAGAATGTGTGACCCTTTTCCTATTGCCGTGCCCCCAAAAAGTGAAATGACGATTTGGTGCCGGGCAGCTATTGGTCTGAGAGGTAGAGATTACCAGGCAATGGTAGAACCAGTTTACTCGGACAGTAGGCCCACCATTTTGACAGCACGGGGGGTGGTTGATGTACGCCATGGGAGGGTGCCCGTTCGCATAATAAATATCGGGGAGAGGGAAGTGTACCTGCCCCGGTATGCCACGCTAGCCAAATTACATACCATTAACCAAAATTCTATACAATCTGTGGAACCCTTGCCTCCATCTCACCCGGAGGAAGGTAGCGGCTCTAAGAAAAACATGGAGGACTGGTGTCAGCAACTACATCTGGGTACTGACTCCACTCCCGCACACCAGAAACAAGGAGTCTATCGGGTGGTTCAGGAGTACGAGAGAGTGTTCAGTAAACACCCGTTAGACTTCGGGCGAGTCAAGGGGGTAGAACACCACATCCCCACGGGAGACCATCCTCCTATAAAAGAGAGGTATCGACCCGTACCCCCTGCCCACTACCAACACGCCAAGGGGATGCTTAGAGACATGAAGGAGGCTGGGGTGATCAGGGATAGCTGTAGCCCCTGGGCAGCTCCACTAGTCTTAGTCCGAAAGAAAGACAACACCATGAGGATGTGTGTAGATTACCGGAAAATCAATCGTATCACACACAAGGATGCGTACCCCTTACCAAGGATAGAGGAGTCATTGGCTGCTTTAAGATCTGCTAACTTCTTCTCTACCTTGGATCTCACTAGCGGGTACTGGCAGGTTCCTGTAGCAGAGGCGGACCGGGAGAAGACCGCATTCACCACCCCGATGGGACTTAGCGAGTTCACCTGCATGCCGTTCGGACTCTGCAACGCACCGGGAACCTTCCAACGACTAATGGAGTGTTGTCTGGGCCACAGAAACTTTGAGACGGTCCTGTTGTACCTGGACGATGTCATCGTATATTCCAAGACGTATGAGGACCACCTGAAACACCTGGCGGAAGTGTTCGAAGCTCTGGCAAGTTACGGCCTAAAGGTGAAACCCTCCAAGTGTCACCTCCTGAAACCAAAGGTGCAGTACCTGGGACACGTGGTGAGCGCTGACGGAGTGGCTCCCGACCCTGATAAGATCACCGCAATTAAGGAATGGCCAAGCCCCTCCAGCATAAAAGAAGTGCGGCAGTTCCTCGGGTTGGTAGGCTACTACCGAAGGTTTATTCCCGGTTTCACCAAAAAGGCAGCACCTATGCAGGACCTCCTGATAGGCCAGTCCCGGAAGGCCAAGAACCAGAAGCCGCCCTTCAAATGGGAGGAGCTGGAAGAAGAGTCCTTCCGCCAGCTGAAGATGGCCCTCACGGGGGACGAAATCCTGGCGTACCCGGATTATAGCCAGCCCTTTATCCTCTACACCGACGCCAGTAACATCGGGCTAGGAGCCGTACTGTCCCAGATCCAGCAGGGGAAGGAACGAGTAATCGCCTACGCCAGCCGAAAATTGCGACCCACCGAAAGGAACCCCGAGAATTACAGCTCATTTAAGCTAGAGTTCCTGGCCGTAGTATGGGCAGTCACCGAGCGCTTTAAGCATTACCTCGCTTCTTCCCGGTTCACCGTGTACACGGATAACAACCCGTTGACACACCTGGACACGGCAAGACTCGGTGCCCTGGAGCAGAGGTGGATGGCCCGTCTGTCCAACTACGAGTTCACAATCAAATACCGGGCAGGACGCTCCAATACCAACGCGGACGCCCTGTCCAGGATGCCCAACCTGCCGGACGGAGGAGAAGATCCGGAGGGACTGGAAGAAGTTGAACTCCCTGCGTTCCACCGTCATGGGACTATCCAGTATTCCCACCGGGTAAGGAGTAAGCAGGCTGCTACGTTGAACCCCTTACCCCACTACAACTGGGCGGAAACGCAAGACAGCGACCCTGCCGTCCGACTGGTGAAGGAGATGCTGACTCGGCCGGAGGCTCGCCTTGAACCAGACGCTCCGGAGGAAGCCAAACAACTATGGGCAGAGAAGAGTCGACTGTTCCTTTACAAAGGGAAGTTGTGCCGCAGAATGGTTAACTCCCGGACGCATGAATTACTCTGGCAAGTAGTGGTGCCACGAAGAGACGCAGCCATGGTGATGGAGGCATACCATGACGGAGCTGGACACTTCGGGTGGAAGAAGCTGGAGTTCCTGCTGCGCGAGCGGTTCCACTGGGTAGGCATGAGGGGAACCATCGAGAAGTGGTGCAGAGACTGTGGCCCGTGCAACCTGAGAAGGAAGGACCGTGCTAGCCAGAAGACTCCCCTGCAGTCCATCGTCACCCGGCAACCGTTGGAACTGGTAGCCTTGGATCATGTAAAACTGACCCCAAGCAGAAGTGGCTACGTCTACGCGTTAACCATCGTGGATCATTACTCCCGGTTTCTGGTTGTCGTCCCCGTCAAGGACTTAACGGCTCAAACAGCAGCTAGAGCCTTCCAGCAGCACTTTTGTCGTCCACACGGGTACCCGGACCAAGTGCTGACGGACCAGGGACCTGCCTTTGAAGCGGAGGTCTTCCAGGAATTCTGCAATCTGTATGGCTGCCGGAAGATAAGGACGACACCCACCATCCGCAAACTAATGGACTTTGTGAGAAAATGAACCAGGTGGTAATGGATCTTCTAAAAACGTTGCCCCTGGAAGAACGCAGTCTGTGGCCTGAGAAGTTGCCCGATCTGGTGGACCTATACAACCACATCCCGGTAGGTTCCACCAACTGTACCCCGGCTTACCTAATGAGGGCAAGACCTGGTAAGTTACCTGTTGACCTGGAAATGGGAGTCCTGACACCCGAGGACACTTCACCAGAAACAGACTGGGACACAGAGAGGCAGCAGCAGTACCGGAGAGTACAGGAGAGCGTGGAGCGAAGTCTCTGTCAGGCTAGGGAAAGACAAGAGAAAACTTACAACCAGTATGCTCCCGCTGTTCCCCTGGTACCCGGAGAGCAGGTCTTGAAGAGGAAGAGACGGCTCCACAAGTTGGATGACCAGTGGGAGAAGGACCCGTACACCGTACTGCCCTCAAGCCACGAGAACCCGAAGGTTTGTACCATCAGTAAAGACGGAGGGGAAACCACAGCCATTGTATCCCGGGACCACCTGAAGAAGTGTCCCGAACAACTGAGGAACCCTGAAGAGGAACAAGAAGACCATCGACCCGTAGAGGAAAGGGAAGATATGGTTAGTACTGTGCTCGGGGACTTCCCTCGGTCTTGGACTCAAGTCAATGGTGCAGTTGTGGTACCTGTACTCACCTTCCTCCAACCAGCATCCCAAGCACCTACGGAGCAACAGGTAGAGCTGGAAGAACAGCCGGTCCAGGAGGCAGAAGACTCTACACAAGCAGAACAGGAGGATCAACCCTCTGCTTATAGTGAGCCTGCCGTACCCCTAGTGAGACAAAGAGCCGGTAGACAGCTGCCCAGTTTACCCTTGACAGCTCCTACACCCTGTAGTTCAGGGCCAGACAGTCAGCTCCGTAGGTCCACTAGGGCCACTAGAGGCCAGTTACCCGCACGCTGGAGGATTTGAAGTGTATAAATTGTTTTATTTATGTTTATCTGTGTATTGTTGCTTGTGTATAATTTTGTGTTTCCAGTTATTTTTAGGAGTCCTTGGTGGATTTACCGGGAATCCTTGTACATAGTTGGAGCGTAACCCAGGATGGACTAGAGACTGTTAAGGACTCGGGGTAGGACAGACCCCTACCTGGTTACGTCTCCCTGTTTTGGTGAAATGGACACCTTGCTTTCTTCAAAGACTGCACCCGGTTACGGACATGCCGTGACCACCTTTATGTGTTTCTTATTGTATTGTTATTGTTATATCTTGTTATGTTTTTCTAAAATGTGTTTAGTCCCGGAGTACTAAATTTTACTAGGGGGGAATGTGGCACCCCAGGGGTCTGGTTTCCCACAGTAATGTAATGTTATGTCTGAGAGCAGGTGGGAGGTCCTTTGGTCAGGGATTCTGTGCATGCCACACCTCCTGCCCAGTCTTGGGAGGGGAAGACCTTCCCCTATATAAACCCGGGGCTGAAGCAGGGTTAGTCAGTCAAGGAGAGTAGAGACAAGAAACAGCAGAAGCAATACTACTACGAGTCAGGGGCTGGCAGCTGCAGAGCTCGCCCTGACTGAGAAGCTTTCTTACCGGACCCGGCGTCCGAGGCTGTGGGGACTAACTCTTACCCAGCAGCAGAAGCCAACCGGCAGGGGATTTCAGGTCCTCAGGCCCAGAAACCCGAAGGCACGGTCACACGCGTGGGACCAGCACCGCCATCGTGGAGCGGAAGCCATTAGAAGGCCCCGAGTCACCGGCCATACGGGTGAGCACCACACGGTACACTCAGGGACGTGGGCTACTTATATCCGCTTCTAGCAAGGTAGCCAGAAGAGTACAGTCAGTTTGGGAGGCCTACAACTCCGCCTGGCCAGGGGAGATCCCATCTGCTCAAGGACTGACCAGGCCCCGTTCACTAGCAAGTACTCCGGGAGGGTCTATCGTTGTTACCAGTAAAGACCCTGAATTACACCGCACCGTCTCTGAGTGGTTCCTGCTACCCCCATCATCCACATCTGCTGCCCTGAGGCCATACCCCTCCCGTTGGGGGTTATACCATCTACGCTGCACCATCCATCCACCGGCCTCAGCGGACTGTCCTGCAGCGGCAGCTCCATAGCTGCATTCAACGGGTGGCGTAGTCGTCCTGCATCTACCGCTGTTACATCGCCGCTCAGTTTGACTCCCTGGGCACGGACCGGGTCACCGCCACGAGACTACAACCCTCAAGAGATCCGGCTCCGGGTAAGCTCCCGCGTGCGCAACGCAGCGCGACACAGGCCCAGGGGCGCGTCACATGCACAGAGTAACTGCACACTTTTGTGCCACACCTGTATAACCTCTTTAAGTCAATTGTGCATAGTCTGAATAACAGGATCTTCTTTTTGCTGTTTATCTAAAGAGAACATAAAATAAGTAGAGTTGGTGCAAATTTATTTGCATGTCCCATTCCATCAGCCATGACAGTGGTCTGTGACCATTGCAAGAAAGAGGGATTACTGCTTCTTACCTGCTGACGTCCGTGACTCATCTTTCATTAGCTGGCATGGTGCAGCATCACATAATGTGTCGTGAATGATGACATTGCTCCAGGCCAGCTATACAAAAGAAGAATCAATTTGGAACCAACTCAAAAATAAGACATTTCCTTCTTTAAATTGTGCAGTTCCCTTTTTTCACAGTGCAGATTAGGAGAATAACTCTTGTTACTGTTCTTCACAAATAACCTTGCTTCCCTATTTCAGCATTTCCATAAATTTATCAGTATAGGAAAAGAAAATTCTATGGCTGCTAAAGAGTGTAGAGTCTAGTAGAACCAATTTGACATTAAAAGTGGGATGTGTTTTGCTGCTCAGTGGAAAACATCAACTCTTTCTTTACCTTTAGTAAAAACCAAAAATTAGATAATATAATGATTTATTTCTTTCTCATTATTTTTTTCTCTTTTGGTTTCATGTGTTAATTGTCAGAGTATAAACCATAATGTTTGTTGCCCCCCCCCACCTGCATGGAGAAATCACTATGAACTGAAGTTTATATTCTATGTTGTAAAAAAAAAATAAATAAATAAATTTTCAATAAAACAATTTTGAAACTAAAAATGGGATGTGTTTTAAAACAAAGAAATAACTGTGATAAAGAGGAAAACAACTTTGGAAACAGGGCATAATTGTTCTATAAGTAGATTACATGTCTTACCACATAGCACAACCACATTATTTAGGCAACTAAGGAATCTAATAGGCTACTCTGCTGCTGCTTTAAAGGTTAATGCTGCTACTACCGTATATACTTTTACATGATGAACTTCTGCTGTAGGTTGCAGGTTTGCTGTGTGCAGGCAGGCTAAAATGGTGCTGGAAATATGAGAAAACTTGTGATTATCTCCAAACCTTGTACTGTCATGACTCAAGGGTCTCTTGGTGCTCTAAATTTGGGTTTGGACAGTAAGGGTATGTGCCCACGATGCGTTTTTCAAGCGTTTTTGATGCGGAATTTCCGCAGCAGAAATGCTTTAAAAACGCTTGGTAATCCGTGCCCCATGATCACCAATGAAAATCTGCATGTTCTCTGCCCATGCTGCGGATTTTTCCGCAGCGGATTTTCCTTGCGGAAAAATCCGTAACATGTCCATTATTTGTGTGTTTCTGCATGCGTATTTGAGGTTCCAATGGACTTGAAAAACGCAAGTCAAATCCGCATGTAAAAACGCATCAAAAACGCATGTAAAATCCGCAAGCGTTTTTGACTGCCAAGAACATGCAGAAACGCTGCAGAAATTTTTTGCTTCACTTCTGCATCGTAGGCACATACCCTAAGGCTGAGTTCACACGATGCGTATTTAATGCGTTTCCGCGGCGTTTTTGCAGTTGCGTAAACGCCGCGGAAACGCATTAAAAACGCATGGTAGAAGGGCAGCAATGTTCCCCAATTGAAATCCGCATGTGCTGTGCCCATGATGCGGATTTTTCCGCAGCGTAAACGCTGCGCTCAAAAATCCGCAGCATGTTATTTAATTTTGCGTAAACGCGGCGTTTTCGCCGCCATTGACTTGCATTAGAACGCTCCAATTCCGCAAGACTGCATCTGTACTTGCGTAATTGGTGCGTTCTAATGTGCGGATGGTACCCGGGTGTGGAGGAGAGGAGAGTCTCATCCACACCCAGGTACCATTAAAAAAGCTGTAAAACAAGAATAAAATAAAAAATATATATATACTTACCATCTGTCGGCCCGCGCACCGCTCCTGCTTGGTACCCGGCACTTGCAGTGAGTAGAAGGACCTGCGCTGACGTCAGAGTCATGTGACGGGTCACGTGACGCTGACGTCGGCAGGTCTTTCAATTCAAAGTTGCCGGCGAGTGAGAACGGATTGAGCAGGACAGCGCGGGCCATCGGAGGTAAGTATATACACTCTCTCGGGTCACACTATATAAATCCATGCTGTTTGCATGGATTTATATAGTGTGACCTAGTTGTCAAGCACTTTCCAGGTGATGCTAAAATCGCCTAGAAAGCGCTTGTCAATCCACATGCGGAAACGCATGTGAATCCGCATGTATTCCACAGGAAAAACTCATGCACAATCTGCATGCGTTTTTTCTGCCAGGGAGATGCAGAAATGATGCAGAAATTTTCTGCTTCATTTCTGCATCGTGTGCACATACCCTAAAGGGCTGCCGATTCTGAAGAATTATCTGATTTTTACTCTGAGGCTATGTGCCCACGTAGCAGATTTGATGCAGAGCGTTTTTGCCTCTCTGGCAGAAAAAAACGCATGCAGATTTACATCCTTTATTTCTGCCAGAGAGAAGCGTTTTTTCAGCGTTTTCGCATGCGTTTTTTCAGGCACTTTTCCAAGCGATTTTGAGCATCACTTGGAAAAGTGCTTGACAAGTTGATCACACAATATAAGTCCATGCAACCGGCATGGATTTATAATGTGTGAACAACTGATGCTTTAAATGCCGCATCTATAGTAAAAAACAGAATTAAAACGTTAAAAATAACAAAAAACCTGTATATTCACCTCTCCGGCGGCCCCCGGTCTGCTCTCCGGTCTCCTCCAGTCTGCTCCCAGCCGCGTCTTCTCTCTTCAGCGTCCCGCAGTGTACTGTCAGGACCTGCGGTGACGTCATTTAGTCAGCTGATGGTCACGCGACCATCACCTGACCGCCAACGTCAGCGGTCGCGTGACCATCAGGTGACTAAATGACGTCACCGCAGGTTCTGACAGTACACTGCGGGTCGTAAAAACGCCGCAAAAACGCTACAAAAATGCTACGTGGGCACATAGCCTAAAAGGTTTGTCTATTATTTTGCCAACCCCTTCTTAGAGGTTGTAGTCCAATGTGTGAAATAAAAATTATAGTTACCTCTTGTGTGGCACCCCAGGGGTCTGGTTTCCACAGTAACAGCAATGTTATGTCTGAGAGCAGGTGGGAGGTCTCTTGGTCAGGGATCCTGTGCATGCCACACCTCCTGCCTAGTCCTGGGAGGGGAAGAACTTCCCCTATATAAACCTAGGGCTGAGGCAGGGTTGGAGAGTAGAGAAGAAGTAGAGACAGAGAAGAGAAGCAGATCTAGGAAAAGAACATCAGGAGCTCTGTGGGAGCAGTGCTATAAGGAGTCAGGGGCTGGCAGCTGCAGAGCTCGCCCTGACTGAGAAGCTATCACCGGGCCCGGAGTCCGAGGCTGTGGGGACTAAACTTTACCCAGCAGCAGAAACCGCCCGGCAGGGGATTTCAGGTCCTCTGGCCAAGAAACCCGAAGGCACGGTCACACGCGTGGGACCAGCACCGCCGTCGTGGAGCGGACGCCACTAGAAGGCCCCGAGTCACCGGCCATACGGGTGAGCACCACACGGTACACTCAGGGACGTGGGCTACTTATACCCGCCTCTAGCAAGGTAGCCAGAAGAGTACAGTCAGTTTGGGAGGCCTACAACTCCGCCTGGCCAGGGGAGATCCCATCTGCTCAAGGACTGACCAGGCCCCGATCGCTAGCCAGTACTCCGGGAGGGTCTATCTTTATCACCAGTAAAGACCCTGAATTACACCGCATCGTCTCTGAGTGATTCCTGCTACCCCCATCATCCACGTCGGCTGCCCTGAGGCCATACCCCTCCCGTTGGGGGTGATACTATCACGCTGCACAATCCTACCACTGGCCTCAGCGGTCTGCCCTGCAGCGGCAGCTCCTTCGCTGCATTCAACGGGTGGCGTAGTCGTCCAACATCTACCGCTAATACATCGCCGCTCAGTTTGACTCCCTGGGCACGGACCGGGTCACCGCCACGAGACTACAACCCTCAACAGATCCGGCTCCGGGTAAGCTCCCGTGCGCGCAATGCCGCGCGACGAAGGCCCAGGGGCGCGTCAACTTTTGGCGTAGTCGGCAGGATTTCGTGCCCGCAACCACCGGGTACTGCGTGCCTGAAAAAGACTGTTCAAACTTACCAGTGGTGAAGATTCCCGCCATCCGGCGCCATCTTCTGCCTTCTTCCCGCCATCCGCGAAGTTTTCCCGCCATCCGGCGCCATCTTCTGCCTTCTTCCCGCCATCCGTGGAGTTTTCCCGCCGTTGGACGCCATCTTGAAGACGCCGCGCGGGAAGAAGAGGGGCGTGGACTCCGAAAGCGTGCGAGAACTGAAGCCCCGCCTCACGTCCGGACGTTGCGTAAGGTCCTGGAAGGAGCCCAGCAGACGCCGACGTCACAGGAGCGCGACGGAAGGTCCTCAACCCTGACGATCCACTGCGGAGCCGCGGCCTACGGAAGAGGATCATCGCAAGGTAGGCCACGGTCCACTAGGGGGGAGGAAGATGTCGGATACGGAGGAGAGCTTCACTGCCTCAACCCCCGCCAGCGCCACCGCTGCTGCAGTCATGCCTTTCACCATGCCCTATATCCCGGGAGCGGCCTGGCTACCCCAGTACTCAGGGGAGTCACATACCCTGCATGACTTTAGAGAAAAGCTGGATAGCCTCTTCCAGGTGTATCCCCTCACAGAAGAGCAAAAAGTGAGCATCCTGGTGGCCCAATTAACCGGGGCAGCCCAAAGGGAGGTAAAGTCCTGGCCACCTGGGGGAAGGACTGTTGCAGGGATACTAACCCGGCTGAGGGACACCTTTGATACCCGCACCTCAGCCAAGATCAAGCTTAGATTCTACGGGTGCAAGCAGCGAGCACACGAGAGTATAAGGGACTATGCCCTGAACCTACAAGAGGCCCTGAGAGCCATTAAGCAGACCGACCCTGACGGCGTGGGAGACGAGGACAGGCTGTTGACTGAACAATTTATAGAGGGTTTATATTGCAATGCCCACCGAACCCAGTTGCGGGCAATGGCCTTACAGGACCCTCATCTGGGATTTGCACAGTTCAAGGACAGAGCCATCCGGGTACTCCGAGAACCGGCACCAGGTGGCGTTGTGACCCACAGACGCCCCACTACCACTTACCACCAGGAGGCGGCACCCTTGTCGGCAGGGCCTGTGGGAGCTGATGCGCAGGCTTTGAACAATGACCCGGCTCCAGACCTGCACCATCAGGTCCAAGAGCTAGCTAAAAGCGTTGCCGCGCTAACCCGAACTGTGCAGTCTTTACAGGTTTCCACTCCAGGGAAGATCCAGCTGGCATCCGGACCGGAGGACATCCCGTGGCGTCGACCAAGGAGGACCCCACCGGCCAGAGGAAGACCCAGCGACCGATACAACGAGGACGGACAACCCATCTGCCGCCGCTGCAATCAACCCGGACATATGGCAAGGTACTGTCCTTTAAACTGGCACAACCTGGGGTAGAGGGCCAAACCCCAGGAAAAAGATCATCAGGCCCATCGAACTGGCGCGACAAATATGTGGGAGGACGTCCAGTCTTGCCCGTGGTACTGGATGGCATCCCCATGAGTGCCCTACTGGACACCGGGTCACAGGTTACCACTATCCCGTACGTGCTCTTCAAGCAGTACTGGAATGACTCGGATATCACCCGCTACCCTGACGACGACTTGAGTATCATCGCCAGCAATGGTCAGCCCGTGCCACAGATTGGATTTAAAGAGGTGACCATTAAAATTCTTTAGAGTCGAATTGGCGGCACAGGGACTGATCATTGTAGACATTGACAAGCGCGAGAGTCACCCAAAGATAACTCTAGGAACTAATGTAATTGAAAATTGTCTTGCAGAGGTGATTTTCCTTTTACAGCAGGTTGCCAAGAACGCCAGCTCCGGCCAGCAGCGAGTGCTCCAGAAAGAGATCCGGGCACTGATGCGACGGCAACAGATAGAACTCTCCGGTGGTGAGATTGGTAGCGTAAGAATGTGTGACCCTTTTCCTATTGCCATGCCCCCAAAAAGTGAAATGATGATTTGGTGCCGGGCAGCTATTGGTCTGAGAGGTAGAGATTACCAGGCAATGGTAGAACCAGTTTACTCAGACAGTAGGCCCACCATTTTGACAGCACGGGGGGTGGTCAATGTACGCCATGGGAGGGTGCCCGTTCGCATAATAAATATCGGGAAGAGGGAAGTGTACCTGCCCCGGTATGCCACGCTAGCCAAATTGTATACCATCAATCAAAATTCCATACAGTCCGTAGAACCCTTGCCTCCATCTTCCCCGGAGGAAAGTAACGGCTCTAAGGAAACAATGGAGGACTGGTGTCAGCAACTACATTTGGGTACTGACTCCACTCCCTCACACCAGAGACAGGGAGTCTATCGGGTGGTTCAAGAGTACGAGAGAGTGTTTAGTAAACACCCGTTAGACTTCGGGCGAGTCAAGGGGGTAGAACACCACATCCCCACGGGAGACTATCTTCCCATAAAAGAGAGGTATCTACCCGTACCCCCTGCACACTACCAACACGCCAAGGGGATGCTTAGGGACATGAAGGAGGCTGGGGTGATCAGGGATAGCTGTAGCCCCTGGGCAGCTCCACTAGTCTTAGTCAAAAAGAAAGACAACACCATGAGGATGTGTGTAGATTACCGGAAAATCAACCGTATCACACACAAGGATGCGTACCCCTTACCAAGGATAGAGGAGTCTTTGGCTGCTTTAAGATCTGCTAACTTCTTCTCTACCTTGGATCTCACTAGCGGGTACTGGCAGGTTCCTGTAGCAGAGGCGGACCGGGAGAAGACCGCATTCACCACCCCGATGGGACTTAGCGAGTTTACCTGCATGCCGTTCGGACTCTGTAACGCACCAGGAACCTTTCAACAATTAATGGAGTGCTGTCTGGGCCACAGAAACTTCGAGACGGTCCTGTTGTACCTGGACGATGTCATCGTATATTCCAAGACTTATGAGGACCACCTGAAACACCTGGCGGAAGTGTTCGAAGCTCTGGCAAACTACGGCCTAAAGGTAAAACCCTCCAAGTGTCACCTCCTAAAACCAAAGGTGCAGTACCTGGGACACGTGGTGAGCGCTGACGGAGTGGCTCCCGACCCTGATAAGATCATCGCAATTAAGGAATGGCCAAGTCCCTCCAGCGTAAAGGAAGTGCGGCAGTTCCTCGGGTTGGTAGGCTATTACCGCAGATTCATCCCCGGTTTCACCAAAAAGGCAGCTCCTATGCAGGACCTCCTGATAGGCCAGTCCCGGAAGGCCAAGAACCAGAAGCCGCCCTTCAAATGGGAGAAGTTAGAAGAAGAGTCCTTCCGCCAGCTGAAGATGGCCCTCACGGGGGATGAAATCCTGGCGTACCCTGATTACAGCCAGCCCTTTATCCTCTACACCGACGCAAGTAACATCGGGCTAGGAGCCGTACTGTCCCAGATCCAGCAGGGGAAAGAACGAGTAATCGCTTACGCCAGTCGAAAACTGCGACCCACCGAAAGAAACCCTGAGAATTACAGCTCATTTAAGCTAGAGTTCCTGGCAGTGGTGTGGGCAGTCACCGAACGCTTTAAGCACTACCTCGCTTCTTCCCGGTTCACCGTGTACACGGATAACAACCCGTTGACACACCTGGACACGGCAAGACTCGGTGCCCTAGAGCAGAGATGGATGGCCCGTCTGTCCAACTACGAGTTCACAATCAAATACCGGGCAGGACGCTCCAATACCAACGCGGACGCCCTGTCCAGGATGCCAAACCTACCGGATGTAGGAGAAGATCCAGAGGGATTGGAAGAAGTCGAACTCCCCGCGTTCCACCATCATGGGACTATCCAGTATTCCCATCGGGTAAGGAGTAAGCAAGCCGCTACGTTTAACCCCTTGCCTCACTACAACTGGGAGGAAACGCAAGACAGTGACCCTGCCGTCCGACTGGTGAAGGAGATGCTCACTCAGCCAGATGCCCGCCTTGACCCAGACGCTCCGGAGGAAGCCATACAACTGTGGGCTGAGAAGAGTCGACTGTTCCTTTACAAGGGGAAGTTGTGCCGCAGAATGGTTAACTCCCGGACGCATGAACTAATCTGGCAAGTAGTGGTGCCACGAAGAGACGCAGCCATGGTGATGGAGGCATACCATGACGGGGCTGGACACTTCGGATGGAAGAAGCTGGAGTTCCTGCTGCGCGGGCAGTTCCACTGGGTAGGCATGAGGGGAACCATCGAGAGGTGGTGCAGAGACTGTGGCCCGTGCAACCTAAGAAGGAAGGACCGTGCCAGCCAGAAGACCCCCCTTCAGTCCATTGTCACCAAGCAGCCGTTGGAACTGGTAGCCTTGGATCATGTAAAACTGACCCCAAGCAGAAGTGGCTACGTCTACGCGTTAACCATTGTGGATCATTACTCCCGGTTCTTGGTTGTCGTCCCCGTTAAGGACTTAACAGCTCAAACAGCAGCTAGAGCCTTCCAGCAGCACTTCTGCCGTCCACACGGGTACCCGGACCAAGTGCTGACGGACCAGGGACCTGCCTTTGAAGCGGAGGTCTTCCAGGAATTCTGCAATCTGTATGTGTCACGGGTGTGTTGCCACGAAGATCGTCACGAGTACACAGCCTGACTTCTCGCAGCTGACTTGTTGGTGCTTTGTGTTTATCGGCAGTGAGGGAGTTAATTCTCTCTCTCTCTCTGGGCTAGATGAGGTCCAGCCTCGCCCAGCTGCAATCAATACTTCTGTAGTTAGACTCCTTCATATACCTGCTGGTCTGTTTGGGAGGTGTCGGTGAAAGCATTTCATTCAGACTGACAGAGCGGATCGTGGTGTTTGGAGTTGCTGAGATAAGTGTATTTGGAAGTGTTTTTTCCCTTTCCTCGCTTTATCATTTATCTCCTTTCCCGTTGGTTTTCCCTCTGTTGTAGTTGAGAAGTTGTTTGTATGCAAGGTGGTTTTGGTTTTTCCCTTGTACTGTCTCGTTCGTCTAAATACTGTGTTTGGGCATATTATTTCTTGTTCCCTTTGGTTGTGATCGGGGTCCTTCTCAGGACTAGATTACTGAGGTGCAGGGATCTTCAGGAGGTAGGGGTTATGCTGGCGGCCTGGACCTCTGTACCTTTAACAGTACCTCCAGGTTGAGGGATTAGTCAGGGCCCCAGCTTAGGGTCAGCTTAGGCCTCCTACCTCCAGTATACAGAGACAGCGTGACATTTTCACCGAACCGCTTAGTTTTTCTCCAGCTACCATGGATCCAGTAGCCGGTCTAGCTTGGCAATTGCAGAGTTTGTCCATGGAGCTGGCGGACGTTAGGTCCAAGGTTTGGCATCCTCAGGAGCAAGCCGGACCAGAACCTAAAGTAGTTCTCCCTGATAGGTTCACTGGGGGGCGGGACAAGTTTTTTGTTTTCCGGGAGGCATGTAAATTGTACTTTCGGCTGCGGCCTCGGTCATCGGGGAGTGAAGAACAAAGGGTGGGAATTGTCATCTCGCTCCTACAAGGGGACCCACAATCTTGGGCGTTCTCTCTTCCCCCGGGTTCCCCGGCTCTCCAGTCAGTGGATAGGTTTTTCGCTGCCCTGGGACTCGTATATGATGACCCAGATCGGATCTCCCTTGCTGAGTCTAAGTTACGTAGGATCCAGCAGGGAGATCGTCCGGCGGAGGAATTCTGTTCGGAGTTCCGTAGGTGGGCCACGGACACCCAGTGGAATGACCCGGCTCTTAGGAGCCAGTTTTGTCATGGTTTATCCGACAAATTGCAGGATGTGTTGGCACAGTATGACTCTCCCGTGTCTCTGGAAGCCGCTATGGCCCTTGCTATTCGCGTGGACAGACGGCTTCGGGAGAGGTGCGGGATAACTCTACCCCCTGTGATGACTCCACCTCCTACAAGGTCCCCTCATATGGTGGTTCCCCTGGTCAGTCCTGAGGAGCCTATGCAATTAGGAGGGACATCATTTCGGGGGAGGGGACCGGTGGTGCGCCATAAGGCAGGAAGGTGTTTCTTCTGCGGGAGAAAGGGACATTTTATTGGGGGGTGTCCATCCCGTCCCTTGCAGAGTGAAGAGTCGTCGGAAAACTGTTGATCCCAGGTTGTGTGGTGGACGGCAATCTGGGAGTAGGTATTTCGTCCCTAGGTTCGTCTCAGTTTCTCGTACCGGCGGAGGTGGTGGTGGGTACGAGAACTGAGAGGATATCTGTTCTTCTGGATAGTGGGGCCGGGGCTAATCTGGTTGATGCTCGGTTTGCCCGGGTTCAAGGTATGCGGTTGAGTGAGTTGGCTAAACCCATTCCCATATTCTCGATCGATGCCAGGCCTCTCGGGCAGGGAAGTTTTTTGCAAGCTGTGCATGACGTAAAACTTCAAGTGGGGGCAATACATAAAGAACTGTTGTCTTGCTACGTGTTGGAGGGTCTTCCCACTCCTATTGTGTTGGGCCTTCCTTGGTTAGCTAAGCATAACCCGGTTATTAATTGGCAAACCAGGGAGATAAGCCAATGGAGTAAATTCTGTAATAAAAACTGCATGAACACGGTCATTGGTGCGGTTACTCCTTGGGTTTTACCTCCATTTCTGGCGGACTTTGAGGATGTATTCTCGGAGAATGGGTGTCAGGAACTACCTCCTCATCGCGTGTATGACTGTTCTGTAAAACTGCTCCCTGAGGCCAAGTTACCTAAAGCTAGGTTGTATAACCTTTCTGGTCCTGAGAGGCAGGCCATGAAGGATTATATCTCAGAAAGTCTGGCTAAGGGGCATATTAGACCTTCATCTTCACCGGTGGCTGCGGGGTTCTTCTTTGTTAAGAAGAAAGATGGAGGCCTACGCCCTTGCCTGGATTTCCGTGAACTTAATCAGATTACGGTCCGAGATCCGTATCCGCTCCCACTTATTCCCGATCTCTTTAATCAGATCGTGGGCGCCAAATGGTTCTCTAAGTTGGATCTCAGGGGGGCGTACAATCTGATTAGGATGAAGGAGGGGGATGAGTGGAAGACGGAGTTTAACACTCCGGAGGGGCATTATGAGAACCTTGTCATGCCATTCGGTCTGACTAATGCCCCGGCGGTGTTCCAACACTTTGTTAATGACATTTTTCGCCGCTTGGTGGGACAGTTTGTTGTCATATATCTGGATGATATCCTAATTTACTCGCCGGATCTGGTGTCTCATCAGGAGCACGTTAGGCAGGTGTTACAGATTTTGCGGGATAATAAACTGTATGCCAAGTGGGAAAAGTGTGTGTTCGCCGTACAGGAACTCCAGTTTTTAGGCTTCCTGGTTTCAGCGTCCGGTTTTCATATGGACCCTGGGAAAGTGCGGGCAGTTCTTGAGTGGGATCGGCCAGAGAATCTTAAGGCACTACAACGTTTCCTGGGGTTTGCTAATTATTACCGAAAGTTCATTCGTAATTTCTCGTCCATGGTTAAGCCTCTCACTGACATGACTAAAAAGGGGACGGATTTTTCTAGGTGGTCTGACAAGGCTTGTCAAGCATTCTCCTCTTTGAAAAAATGTTTTGCCTCGGCGCCCATACTCATTCAACCTGATGCGTCTCAGCCATTCATTGTAGAGGTAGACGCTTCCGAGGTAGGGGTGGGAGCAGTATTGTCACAGGGTTCGTCCCCTGGTAAGTGGCATCCGTGCGCCTTTTTCTCTAAAAAATTGTCGTCCGCTGAGAGGAATTACGATGTCGGCAATAGGGAACTCTTGGCCATTAAGTTAGCTTTTGAGGAGTGGCGCCATTTTTTGGAGGGGGCAGTTCATCCGGTCACCGTCATCACCGATCACAAGAACCTGCTATATCTGGAGTCCGCGAAACGTCTGAATCCCAGACAAGCTAGGTGGTCATTGTTTTTTACCAGGTTTAATTTTGTTGTTACATATCGTCCTGGGTCAAAAAATGTAAAGGCGGATGCCTTATCTCGTAGTTTCCCTGGGGCCGGGAATACGGACGACCCGATTCCTATCCTTCAGGAGGGGGTGGTGGTCTCGGCAGTATGCTCTGAGCTGGAGGAGGAGGTATTGGAGGCTCAGGGGGACGCCCCTGTTGGACCTCCAGGGAGACTGTTTGTTCCAGATCAGTTGCGACAGAAGGTGATCGAGGCACACCATAACTCAGTTTTTGCAGGACACCCGGGGAGTAAAGCAACTGTGGATCTCCTCTCGCGTCGGTTTTGGTGGCCTAACTTACATAAGGAGGTGGTAACTTTTGTCGCGTCCTGTGGGGTTTGTGCGCGCTCTAAAACCTCACATACCCGTCCGTCTGGGGCCCTCTTACCTTTGAAGATCCCGGGGCGTCCTTGGACTCATCTGTCTATGGACTTTATTACGGACCTCCCTCCGTCTTCGGGTAAAACGGTCATACTCGTTGTAGTGGACAGGTTCAGCAAGATGGCACATTTTATCGCTCTTCCGGCTCTCCCTAATGCTAAAACTCTTGCGCAGGTGTTCATTGGGGAGATTGTGAGGCTTCACGGGGTACGGTGGTGTCTGATCGGGGGTCTCAGTTTGTGTCTAAGTTCTGGAAGGCGTTTTGTGCACGGCGGGGGATGCAGTTGTCATTCTCATCGGCTTTTCATCCTCAGACCAATGGTCAGACGGAACGTATGAACCAGAGCTTGGAGACATATCTCCGATGTTTTGTGTCAGAGAACCAGGAGGACTGGGCTTCTTTCTTACCTCTGGCAGAGTTTGCTCTTAATAATAGGCGGAGCGAGTCCACTGGTAAGTCCCCGTTTTTTGGGGCATATGGTTTTCACCCCCAGTTTTGTACTTTCAGTGGGGGGGGCTCTTCGGGGGTTCCTGAGGAGGAACGATTTTCCTCATCACTCGCTTCAGTATGGAGAGGGGTGCTGAAGAGTCTGAATACTATGGGGAACCGATACAAACGTATGGCTGATAGGAGGAGAGTGTCTGGTCCGGACCTAAGTGTGAACGATCGGGTATGGTTGTCTACCAGGAATATAAAACTTAAGGTTCCCTCCTGGAAACTGGGTCCCAGGTTCATCGGGCCGTACAGAATCAGTTCTATTATTAATCCGGTGGCATTCCGTCTTGACCTCCTGCCTACGTTTAAAATTCACAACGTGTTTCACAGATCATTACTTAAGAGGTATGTGGCGCCGGTGGTACCGTCACTTTTACCTCCCCCTCCAGTGGTTGTCAATGGTAACTTGGAGTTCCAGGTATCGAGGGTCATTGATTCACGCTTTAATCGCCGGTCCCTTCAGTACCTGGTTCATTGGAAGGGGTATGGTCCTGAGGAGAGGATGTGGGTTCCTGCGTCGGATATTAACGCTGACCGATTAGTTCGGGCCTTCCACACGACTCACCCGGATAAACCTGGCCCTGAGGGTCCGGAGGCCCCTCGTAGAAGGGGGGGTACTGTCACGGGTGTGTTGCCACGAAGATCGTCACGAGTACACAGCCTGACTTCTCGCAGCTGACTTGTTGGTGCTTTGTGTTTATCGGCAGTGAGGGAGTTAATTCTCTCTCTCTCTCTGGGCTAGATGAGGTCCAGCCTCGCCCAGCTGCAATCAATACTTCTGTAGTTAGACTCCTTCATATACCTGCTGGTCTGTTTGGGAGGTGTCGGTGAAAGCATTTCATTCAGACTGACAGAGCGGATCGTGGTGTTTGGAGTTGCTGAGATAAGTGTATTTGGAAGTGTTTTTTCCCTTTCCTCGCTTTATCATTTATCTCCTTTCCCGTTGGTTTTCCCTCTGTTGTAGTTGAGAAGTTGTTTGTATGCAAGGTGGTTTTGGTTTTTCCCTTGTACTGTCTCGTTCGTCTAAATACTGTGTTTGGGCATATTATTTCTTGTTCCCTTTGGTTGTGATCGGGGTCCTTCTCAGGACTAGATTACTGAGGTGCAGGGATCTTCAGGAGGTAGGGGTTATGCTGGCGGCCTGGACCTCTGTACCTTTAACAGTACCTCCAGGTTGAGGGATTAGTCAGGGCCCCAGCTTAGGGTCAGCTTAGGCCTCCTACCTCCAGTATACAGAGACAGCGTGACAGTATGGCTGCCGGAAGATAAGGACGACACCCTATCATCCGCAAACTAATGGACTTTGTGAGAAAATGAACCAGGTGGTAATGGATCTTCTGAAAACGTTGCCCCTGGAAGAACGCAGTCTGTGGCCTGAGAAGCTGCCCGACCTGGTGGACCTATATAACTACATCCCTGTAGGTTCCACCAACTGTACCCCGGCTTACCTAATGAGGGCAAGGCCTGGTAAGCTACCTGTTGACCTGGAGATGGGAGTCCTGACACCTGAGGACACTTCACCA
Organism: Phyllobates terribilis; assembly: GCF_046119375.1. Classification (NCBI taxonomy): domain Eukaryota; kingdom Metazoa; phylum Chordata; class Amphibia; order Anura; family Dendrobatidae; genus Phyllobates; species Phyllobates terribilis. Next base: position 826,509,228 of record NW_027362762.1, on the reverse strand, counting down.
GAAGCAGACTGGGACACAGAGAGGCAGCAGCAGTACCGGAAAGTACAGGAGAGCGTGGAGCGAAGTCTCTGTCTCGCTAGGGAAAGACAAGAGAAAAATTACAACCAGTATGCTCCCGCTGTTCCCCTGGTACCCGGAGAGCAGGTCTTGAAGAGGAAGAGACGGCTCCACAAGTTGGACGACCAGTGGGAGAAGGACCCGTACACCGTACTGCCCTCAAGCCACGACAACCCAAAGGTTTGTACCATCAGTAAAGACGGAGGGGAAACCACAGCCATTGTATCCCGGGATCACCTGAAGAAGTGTCCCGAACAGCTACGGAACCCAGAAGGAGAGCAAGAAGACCCTTGACCCGTAGAGGAAAGGGAAGATATGGTTAGTACTGTGCTTGGAGACTTCCCTCGATCCTGGACTCAAGTCAATGGTGCAGTTGTGGTACCCGTCCTCACGTTTCTCCAACCAGCATCCCAAGTGCCTACGGAGCAACAGGTAGAGCTGGAAGAGCAGCCGGTCCAGGAGGCAGCAGACTCCACACAAGCAGAACAGGAGGATCAACCCTCTGCTCATAGTGAGCCTGCCGTACCCCTAGTGAGCCAAAGAGCCCGTAGACAGCTGCCCAGTTTACCCTTGACAGCTCCTACACCCTGTAGTTCAGGGCCAGACAGTCAACTCCGTAGGTCCACTAGGGCCACTAGAGGCCAGTTACCCGCACGTTGGAGGATTTGAAGTGTTTAAATTGTTTTATTTGTGGTCACCTGTCTGTTACTTGTAAATAATTATGTGTTTCTAGTTATTTTTAGGAGTCCTTGGTGGATTTACCGGGAATCCTTGTACAATTGGTTGGAGCGTAACCCAGGAATGGACTAAAAGACTGTTAAGGACTCGGGGCAGGACAGACCCCTACCTGGTTACGTCTCCCTGTTTTGGTGAAATGGACACCTTTGTTTTCTTCAAAGACTGCACCCGGTTGCGGACACGCCGTAACCATCTTTATGTGTTTTTCTTATTGTATTATTATTGTTTATACCTTGTTATGTTTTTCTAAAAATATGTTTAGTCCCGGAGTACTAAATTTCACTAGGGGGGAATGTGGCACCCCAGGGGTCTGGTTTCCACAGTAACAGCAATGTTATGTCTGAGAGCAGGTGGGAGGTCTCTTGGTCAGGGATCCTGTGCATGCCACACCTTCTGCCCAGTCCTGGGAGGGGAAGAACTTCCCCTATATAAACCTAGGGCTGAGGCAGGGTTGGAGAGTAGAGAAGAAGTAGAGACAGAGAAGAGAAGCAGATCTAGGAAAAGAACATCAGGAGCTCTGTGGGAGCAGTGCTATAAGGAGTCAGGGGCTGGCAGCTGCAGAGCTCGCCCTGACTGAGAAGCTATCACCGGGCCCGGAGTCCGAGGCTGTGGGGACTAATCTTTACCCAGCAGCAGAAACCGCCCGGCAGGGGATTTCAGGTCCTCTGGCCAAGAAACCCGAAGGCACGGTCACACGCGTGGGACCAGCACCGCCGTCGTGGAGCGGACGCCACTAGAAGGCCCCGAGTCACCGGCCATACGGGTGAGCACCACACGGTACACTCAGGGACGTGGGCTACTTATACCCGCCTCTAGCAAGGTAGCCAGAAGAGTACAGTCAGTTTGGGAGGCCTACAACTCCGCCTGGCCAGGGGAGATCCCATCTGCTCAAGGACTGACCAGGCCCCGATCGCTAGCCAGTACTCCGGGAGGGTCTATCTTTATCACCAGTAAAGACCCTGAATTACACCGCATCGTCTCTGAGTGATTCCTGCTACCCCCATCATCCACGTCGGCTGCCCTGAGGCCATACCCCTCCCGTTGGGGGTGATACTATCACGCTGCACAATCCTACCACCGGCCTCAGCGGTCTGCCCTGCAGCGGCAGCTCCTTCGCTGCATTCAACGGGTGGCGTAGTCGTCCAACATCTACCGCTAATACATCGCCGCTCAGTTTAACTCCCTGGGCACGGACCGGGTCACCGCCACGAGACTACAACCCTCAACAGATCCGGCTCCGGGTAAGCTCCCGTGCGCGCGATGCCGCGCGACGAAGGCCCAGGGGCGCGTCACTTGCACCTGCGCCATTCCAGTCTGCACTGGGGTCTCCCGACATTTGCATGACATTGTTATACCACGTGAGCGCTGCAGTCTATCAGCAACCGCTAACTGCCTGCAGTGCTCATGTTGCTTAACCTGGCGCTGACATTGCTGGAACAATGCCTGTGCGGGAGATGAGTATATGTTTTTTTTCCATTTTACAATGGGGACTACAGCATTTAATAACGGATAACCCCTTTATCCTCTGTAAAGAGGCAAGTAATTTGGAGGAAGGAATCCCAGGATCAATAGTTACAGCTGAAAGTACAGACATGCACTATACACTCACCAGGTATACTCTAACAAAATATTCTGCCACATCTCTAAGGCACTAGAATGATGTCCTAAGCTGCAATACAAAGGGGAAGAGCCCTTGAAAGGATTTCCTCAATTTGTCTTCAGGAGCACAGCACTCCCTTGCTTCCTGCTGGCTAGAGAGTGTTATGCTCCTGATTGATTGACTGTCCAGACCAGCACCAAGGTCACACTACTGCCCAGAAGTGTGCGCTCTCTGATGCTGCAAACAGAGGCAGCTTTGCTCTTACCACACCGGGGGAGCAAATGGGGCACTGAAGCTACCTGAATCCAGGTATCAGGATACTTACAGAGCAGAGCTTACAATCACTATATCAAAGAGCTTGTAAGTTCTGTGCTCCCTGCCTAAAGACTGACCACCATTGATAGACTGCAGCGGTAGATGGTAACCTAGGCAATGAGCATCATATTAATAATAACTTCCATTCTTCAGATAATAGAGGATGTTTAAAAAAAATAATGAATTGAAAAGTTGCCTGTTTTTACAAGTTGTTTTTAAAAGCACTTTGCAATTTTTAACTTTTACAGGTAAAAATGCATATAGGTCATCGAACACCTACAGTATGTACCACTATACATATATAGCACAGAGAAGAGGCAGATATTAAAAGAGAGACAGAAATAGCCATTGTTTTGTGTCATAGTGGCAGTATGCATCTGCAATGCATATCAAGAAACAGGATATCATTTTTTTCCATAGTTTTTCCAAGATCCTGTAGGTTTCTTGCTTCTTTTCTGTAATATGCAGACAAAAAGCTTTTGGTAGTGACGAGTGTCACAAAATGGAATGGTGACTCTCAAAGCTAAATACACACCTATAGCAACATCATGTAATGGTGCACGTTCATTGTGGAGCAAAGCAAAAAACTTTCTGTATTTTTGGATTTACTTCTACCAGATGCAACAAATCTGTGGTTAATCTGTATGTTTGAAAGTACTAGACTAAGATCTGTGCAGCTTTTTCTTCTGGGCATTCCTACCTGCGAATAATGTTTTAATTGTTGTAATTCTGCCATTCTGTAAAACAACCTATTTATTCCTATTTTTATATATATATTTGAGTTAAAGGGATTGTCAGGACACCCCATATTGATGATGTATCCACAGGATAGGTCATCAATGTAAGATGCAGAGTTGGTGTGAATCGATTTGCACATCCCATTCCATCGGCCATGAGAGTCTTCTGTAGTTGTGGAATGGGAGAGGGAATGCCGCTTCCAACCTGCTGACATCTGTGGCCTTCTTTTGATTAACTGGCCTGGTGCAACGCCATTGTTGCGGTGTGACATATATGTGATGTTGCACCAGGCTGTCTAATCAGAAGACGAGCCATGGATCTCAGCAGGTAAGAGCTGGTACTCCCTCTCCCATGCAGCAACCACAGACCACTGTCATGACTGATGTAATGGGACTTGCAAATAAATTTGCATTAACGCTAGTGAGATGGATGAGGATTTGATGCCAGGCATCCCAGCAAATTAGCTGTTATTTGCGCCAGTGGTGGTCGAATGTAAACACATGAAAGGGAGCTATAGAGCTCAATGTGTAGTGGAGCGCCGACTGTGAAACACAGGCGGCTCCTGCACATCTACTGTGCACACACTATAACTGGGATGTAGAATTACGGTAGTTTGCATTAAAGGGGTTCTTTGGTTAAAACAAGTTATCACCGATCTATGGGATCCACAGGATCGGTGATCACTGATTGATCGTTTGGGTCCGAACATTGGAAAACACACATATCGGAAGAATGGGGATGTTTTATCCCTGACAGGACACTTATCCCCATTTTAAAATGCAGCAGCAGGTGGGATGTCTGACCGCAGCCTCATTCATTCTCCTTGGGGCTTCCAGGAAAAAAACAAGAAAAGCCACTGAGGGAATGAATGGATCAGTGGTCAAGTCGCACATGAGCTCCAGTCTAATGGGGATAAAAGCTCCACATTCTACCAATCGGTGCGGGTCCGAGCAGTCAGACCTTCACTAATCAATAATTTATCACTTATCATGTGGAGAGGTGATTACTTGTTTTCCCCGGTGAACCCCTCTAAGTGCATCTTGTTCCAAGTATTTAATCACTAATGGAAATAAAGAATCTTCTCCTAATTAATATCAGAGAGAACAAATGACCTCTATACACAACACAATCCACTTTACCAACACCAATAGTACCACATACTAGGGAGAAATACTGCCACACCATGACCAGACCACATATTACCACCACATAGTGACCAAATAATACTACATACAAGGGAGAAATACCACCACACTATGACCAGACCACATATTACCACCACATAGTGACCGAATAATACTACATACAAGGGAGAGATACCACCACACCATGACCAGACCACATATTACCACCACATATTGCCACCACATAGTGACTGAATAATACTACATATAAGGGAGAAATACCACCACACTATGACCAGACCACATATTACCACCACATAGTGACTGAATAATACCACATACAAGGGAGAAATACCACCATACCATGACCAGACTACATACTACCACAACATAGTGACCGAATAATACCACATACAAGGGAAAAATACCACCACACTGCGACCAGACCAGATATTAACAGCATATAGTATCCAAATAATTTCCCATCATTTCTCTCCCCCACCCCTATCATTGCTCTCCCCCCACCTCCTCCATCATTGCTCCCTCAAAATCCCCATCATTGCTCTCCCCCACCTTCTCCATCATTGCTCTCCCCCACCTTCTCCAACATTGTCATATCTCCCCCCACCATCTTTTCCATCATCATTGCCATATTTCCCCCACCACCTCCTCCATCATTGCCATATCTCCCCCCACCACCTCCTCCATCATCATTGCTATATCTCTCCCTACCATCTCCTCCGTCATCATTGCCATATCTCCCCCCACCTGCTCCATCATCATTGCCTTATCTCCCTCACCTGCTCCACCATTATTGCCATATCTCCCTCACCTGCTCCACCATTATTGCCATATCTCCCCCACCTTCTCCATCATCATTGCCATATCTCCCCCACCTGCTCCGTCATCATTGCCATATCTCCCCTACCTGCTCCGTCATCATTGCCATATCTCCCCCACCTCCTCCATCATTGCCATATCTTCCCCCACCACCTTTTCCATCATCATTGCCATATCTCCCCCACCACCTCCTCCATCATTGCCATATCTCCCCCCACCACCTCCTCCATCATCATTTCTATATCTCTCCCTACCACCTCCTCCGTCATCATTGCCATATCTCCCCCCACCTGCTCCATCATCATTGCCTTATCTCCCTCACCTGCTCCACCATTATTGCCATATCTCCCTCACCTGCTCCACCATTATTGCCATATCTCCCCCACCTTCTCCATCATCATTGCCATATCTCCCCCACCTGCTCCGTCATCATTGCCATATCTCCCCCACCTGCTCCGTCATCATTGCCATATCTCCCCCCACCTGCTCCGTCATCATTGCCATATCTCCCCCCACCTGCTCCGTCATCATTGCCATATCTCCCCCCACCTGCTCCTTCATCATTGCCATATCTCCCCCCACCTGCACCATCATCATTGCCATATCTCCCCCCACCTGCTCCATCATCATTGCCATATCTCCCCCACCTGCTCCATCATCATTGCCATATCTCCCCCACCTGCTCCATCATCATTGCCATATCTCCCCCACCTGCTCCATCATCATTGCCATATCTCCTCCACCTGCTCCTTCATCATTGCCATATCTCCCCCACCTCCTCCATCACCATGCCATGCATATCTCCCCCTATTTCCTCCATCACCATGCCATGTATATCTCCCCCACCTCCTCCATCACCATAACATGCATATCTCCCCCCACCTCCTCCATCACCATAACATTCATATCTCCTCCATCACCATGCCATGCATATGTAGCGCCCCGAGGGCTCGGCCGCTACAGGGGTATTGCACCTCTGCCAGAGGGGTGATATTCCACTCCCGGGTAAGGATGGAGTGTGGACCAGGGCTCAGTTAGCTGCATACAGCACACTCACCCCATTTCCGAGGGACAGTTCAACGGTGCTCCCATTAGACAGAAATGCAGGCACGACAGACCATGTCCCTGGCTGGAGTGGGGAGGGGGGGAGGAATACCCAGTGGTGTAGGAGCAGATAGGGGTTGGTTTCTGAGCATAGGAAGGAGCTCATTGGTTGCTGGTCACCTGAGCTCACACACTAGGGAAGGGTATATAAGGTGGGCACCATCTTAGTTCTGTAAGTAGAAGAAGTCAGTTCAGTCAGAGAAGAAGCAGAGTGGAGATGTGACAGGGAGCTGTGGCTCAGCCTCGGCCCAGCTCCATGAGACAGGCCTAGAGTGAAGGCCGGAGTATAAGAAAGGAACAGAAAGGAACAGCAAGGAACAGAAACAGAAAGAGAAGTATCCAAAGTGTGGAAAGGCTCAGAAACAAGAAGGTGGAAGGGACCCTAAGAACCCATGAGAATACAGGGTGAAGGGTCAGGCAGATTAAGGGTACCGGATCCCAAGTTGGTGGAGGAGAAACAACCCTCAGCCAAAGACCGGAGGTCGTGATCATTTATTGGTGCAACACCTCATCAAACCTGCTAGGAAGGCACCATATAGGACAGCGGGAAACAGGGCCGACGTTTACCCGCGCAGATCCGCGGCAGCTGGACAAAAGTGGGTCACTGGTGAGGCAGGCCAGAGAAAGGATAAAAGGGGGTCCTGAGCCAGACTTCTGAATTGCCTGGGAGTTGACCGAGCCCCACACCTGGTGGACGCAGCACGGCTCGGGCGGTCACTACTGGTGCCGAAGTGACCCGGAGCGCATGAACTGTGAGTAAAAGACATTGGACTGCAATACGTTGTCTGTGTACTTTCTCGCTCCTCCAGCACTACCGGTACTGGGACTCCCTGCACCATCACCCCCACCATCCATTGCACTGCCCTGGGGCTACACTCTTCCCGTGGGGAGTTATCCAATCTCAGCTGCACACACCATCAGCCTCAGGGGATTACCTTGCAGCGGCGGTTCATAATAACCGCAATCCACGGGTGGCGTAGTCGGACATTATCAACCTCACATAGCAGACTACCATTGGTCTGACCACCCTGAGCCACGGAACCGGGTCGCCACCACTACCCCCATCGTCTCCCTATTGCCCGGCTCCGAGTGCCCCACAGCCCAGGGGGCGAGTCACATATCTCCCTCCAACCTCCTCCATCACCATGCCATACATATCTCCCCCCACCTCCTCCATCACCATGCCATATCTCCCCCACCTCCTCCATAACCATGCCATATTTCCCCCCACCTCCTCCATCACCATGCCATATTTCCCCCCACCTCCTCCATCACCATTGCCATATCTCCCCGCACCTCCTCCATCACCATGCCATATCTCCCCCACCTCCTCCATAACCATGCCATATTTCCCCCCACCTCCTCCATCACCATGCCATATTTCCCCCCACCTCCTCCATCACCATTGCCATATCTCCCCCACCTCCTCCATCACCATGCCATATTCCCCCCACCTCCCCCATTGCCATGCCATATCTCCCCCACCTCCTTCATCACCATTGCTCTCCCTCTTCACCCCCGCCTCCTCCATCACCATTGCTCTCCCTCATCTCCCCCCACAATCATTATTGCTCTCCCTCATCTCCCCCCACCATCACCACTGCTCTCCCTCATCTCCCCCCACCACCACCATTACTCTCCCTCATCTCCCCCCACCATCACCATTGCTCTCCCTCATCCCCCCCCTCCTCCATCACCATTGCTGTCCCCATTTACCCCCATTTCCAGTCCAGTGTATTAGTTAAAAAAAAAAAAACACTTACCTCTCAGCGCGCTCCCCCGCAGCATCATCCTCTGCTTCCTGCCCGGCATCTTTCTCCCTGACACAGGCTCGCACTGCTTGATGATGCAGAGGTGAGGGCGGACCCCTCCAGCTTTGCTGCCATCTTCCTCCTGTCGGCAGGGGAGCTGAAGGGATCGCTCCCTGCCCACCGCACAGGATGAGGGCAATCTGGACATGGGCCCCCCGGAGCCTGGGGGTCCTAGAAGCAGGCCAGATTGCCCTCATCAGCCGCACTGCAAGGGCACTCCTGACCCTCCGGGCGCTTGCAGTGCGGAGCACCAGCGGCCATGTTAACCAGGGGCCCGTGCGTCCTGCTCGGGGGCCCGCTGAGGTGTCCCGGTGCCCCAGTCCGACCCTGATTGTGCCGTTGGATCTGGGACATTTGGAAGGTAAAGGATAAATCCTCTAAAATGTACCTTATGATATATTGTTTTAATGTTGTGGATCAATTAAAAGAACTTGAAAATATACTAGACTCTGTGGCTCCAGAAGAAGATGAAAATGGTAAAACCCTCAGTCAAGCCGTATTCAGTAGTGATGAGCGAGCGTGTTTGCCACTGATCGAGTATTCAGCCATGCTCGAGTCCCCGCCCCTTATATTTTGCGGCTGTTAGACAGCCAATAACCATGCAGGGATTGCCTGGCATGCACAGTAATGCCGTAGCTATGTTGGCTACTGGCATTACTGTGATTGGCTGGCCGCATCGCGTCATCGGGTCTCATACAAGTCATCGGAAAGTTCGCAGGCATATATTATATACCTAATTTAAAATGTACAAGGCATGCGACCCTCGCTCATAATTTTTAGAGAATGCCAAGAGTGTGCAAAGCAGTCATCAAAGCAAAAGGTGGCTACTTTGAAGAACCTAGAAGATAAGACATATTTTCAGTTGTTTCACACTTTTTTGTTAAGTATATAATTCCACATGTGTTAATTCATAGTTTTGATGCCTTCAGTGTGAATGTACAATTTTCAAAGTCATGAAAATACAGAAAAATCTTTAAATGAGAAGGTGTGTCCAAACTTTTGGTCTATACTGTATGTATACCCCACAGGGGTAAATGTTTTTCAGCCCTTGAACTTAGTGCATAGGCTTTACCAGTCTAGTCGACCACTCCTTAAAAATGGGAAATAATGTTTTCTGAGACCCTCCTCTATGTGTCTCCAAGTGTGTATTGTAGTCCCTCCTAATTTTTGACAGCCCTTGCATTTAGTGCATAGGCTTTATGAGTCTAGGAGTCCCACTACCTAATAATTTTAACAGAATGTGTATGAGGCCCTCCTTTATGTCTAATACAGGGTGTATTGGAGTCCCTCCCCCTTCTAATTTTTGGTAGTTCTTGTATTGTCCGCATAGGCTTTGTGAGTTTTAGAGTCCCTCCTTCATAAATTAAACAGGATGTGTCTGACCATGTCACACACACCACATGTCACACACTACCAGATAAGATAGTAAAATTACATTTACCGGTGACTACCTGTGGGTGTAGTTTTATTTCCCCCTCCTCCCTCACCTGCTGTAATCATAGGCAACAGGGAAATACGGTGAGAGATGGCCAGGCTATTAAGGGGTGGAGGAGGTGTTTTTTTTCTTCTCTTTTTAATTTTGCCTTACATATGCCTAATATAAGTCATTATACAGAAGAGAATGTTTCCTAACATTTTTTCCTGTAAAATCCATTTTATCTTCGGTTTTGTATGTTTTATTATCAGTCGGTAAAAGTAGAGTAATACCCTGACAACTTTGTTTCCAGCAGGTACCTGGGAGTCAGAGATGCGTCCAGGCGTCTTCCTCATGCTGTTCCCATTCCATTTGAGTGCTGTTTCCACCCACTTCAGCAATTTTCCTGCCTCTCCAGCTGTGCCTACCTATACTTGTCAAAGTCCACCCATTCCAGGCTGTTCCATCTACCTGACCCTTTGGGGGTAAGCTGTCGTGTGTCCGTGGTCTGTCCTGGAGAAGCACCTGGTGTCCATCTGAAGCCAAGTCTAACCACACCTTTAATGGCTCTAACGAAAAGTCAGGTATTTACCTAGTTACGCCCCTCCAGGCTCTCTTTGGTCCATGACACAGTGGTTCTACCACTATTCCCGTTACATACATGTTGTCCATTATTCGGATAGCATGAATTACCTTACTGGTTTCCTTTTATATTGGTATATACCACCAGTGACATTGATAACATAACAATAGGATATGACCTCAATCTCTGTGGACCATTCTTCTAGGTACTGATTGGGGTCTAAGTGATAAAACTCCCACCAATTACTAGAACAAAAAAATGTACCATTAGGTAACGCACAGAGGTCTCCTGGACCTTTCACAAACGCAGCTCAATTAGCCAACCTGTCACTTTGCAGCTATTCCCAAATACAGTGCCTGCTCGGCAGGGGCGGACCTACCGCCCGTGCAGCCCGTTCATTGAACGGGGGCCCCGAGGGAGAGGGGGCCCATCCAGCCTCCAGCAGGGCCGCCATCGCCATCAGGGCATGACTGCCCTGGCTCTAGTATGGGGCCCGGCCGATCGGGGCCCCCTCGGAGCCCCGTTGGGGCCCCCCTCTTGTGCGTTTCCTCATGGGGCCCCCGGCCCCATGCTGAGCGCTAAGCCCGGGACATCTCAGCACTGCTTTCCTCTGTGTAGCAGTGCAGCGCTGCTGCGGCAGCGCCTTCATGATTCCCCTGACTTCCGGTCATGTGACGGCGCTGTCACATGGCCAGAAGTCAGGAGAACCTGGTGGCAGCGACGTGGACGAGCGCCAGGATTCTGCAGGGATCGCATGGGGGTAAGTATAACAAGTTTTATTTTTTTTAAATACAATTAATTAACTAGGAGTGGGAGGAATCAGAGATGCACGGGGGGATGAGAGATGCACGGGGGGGATGAGATGCACATGGGGGGGATGAGAGGCGCAAGGGGGGGGATAAGATGCACGGGGGGATGAGATGCACGGGGGGATGAGATGCACGGGGGGATGAGAGCTGCACATGGGGGGGGATGAGAGCTGCACATGGGGGGGTGAGAGCTGCACATAGGGGGATGAGAGCTGCACATGGGGGGGATGAGAGCTGCACATGGGGGGGTGAGAGATGCACATGGGGGGTGAGAGCTGCACATGGGGGGGTGAGAGCTGCACATGGGGGGGTGAGAGATGCTCATGGGGGGGTGAGAGATGCACATGGGGGGATGAGAGCTGCGCATGGGGGGGATGAGAGATGCACATGGGGGGATGAGAGATGCACATGGGGGGGTGAGAGATGCACATGGGGGGATGAGAGATGCTCATGGGGGGTGAGAGATGCACATGGGGGGATGAGAGCTGCGCATGGAGGGGATGAGAGATGCACATGGGGGGATGAGAGATGCACATGGGGGGATGAGAGATGCACATGGGGGAATTGGGAGAGAATGAGCTGCACATGGGGGAATTGGGAGTAGGGGGAGAATGAGCTGCACATAACGAATGTGGGGTGGGGGAGAGTAAATGATGAATGGTGATGGGGTGGGGAGAGCATAGACATGACATAATGAATTGGGGCAGGGGGTGCATGTAAATAATGAATCGGGGGAGCAGGAGGTATAGAGTAGGGGACGTTGCGGATGCAGGAGTGTGACTGGTAACAAATTGTCGGAAAGAGTAGAGGTTCTAATTAATTTATAGATTTATTAAGTGCCTATTTACAGTTAATGGGGGCACCGTGGTGGATTACAATTTATATTTGGAATGGTGGGTTGCATAATAACTAACTATATATTGATGGTGGATGCACGTCTGTATTCAGCTGGTAATGTAGAAGTTGGGGAATGTGCTCTAGATAACTGTGTTATTTTATGCAGAGATGAGTTCTGGCTGGAAGACGTGATGGCGGTCTGTGCTGGATGAAGGAGAAAAGAATAGCTGAAGGACTTCACCTAGAGACGTCACCGGTGAGTCAGTGTATTACATGTACACTTACACTATATACTATGTACTGGGCTCCTGTGTATAATGTCACTGGTGATCACTGTATTACCTGTACACTATATACAGAGCTCCTGTGTATAATGTCACTGGTGATCACTGTATTACCTGTACACTGACACTATATACAGAGCTCCTGTGATTAATGTCACTAGTGATCACTAGATTACCTGGACACTTACATTATAAGCTGTATACAATGTATAGAGCTCCCGTGTATAATGACACTTATGGTAATATTAGTATTGTGTTCTTTTATTAATGATCAGTATTGTAGTATTCGGTGACAATGTGGTGGTAATATGTGGTCTGGTCATGGTGTGGCGGTTTTTGTCCCTTCTGTGTGGTATTATTCGGTCACTATGTTGTGGTAATATGTGGTCTGGTCATGGTGTGGCGGTTTTTGTCCCTTCTGTGTGGTATTATTTGGTCACTATGTTGTGGTAATATGTGGTCTGGTCATGGTGTGGCGGTATTCCCTGCATGTGGTATTATTGGTCATTTAAAAAAAATGTATATGACACATTCCCTTAAAGAAAACTAAATAAAAATATATCTAAAAAGAGTATTGGATATTTGAAGAAAATTTTAATAGGTTAGAATAGGGCCCGGCCAGAAGAGTCTACCTTATCGTGGTGACGGCTTTAAAAATCTTTTGGCCAAAACAAAAGCTGCTGGCTATGTATGTGATCTGGTGTTCACTGGGAACTGGTAATGTGTGATTACTGAGGATGTGGTGCAGAAGTGGACTTTTTCCAAGAGTGGGCGGTGGGACTGTAGAAGGTTCGAGGGATGGAGGCGGAGCCTGGGCGGAGTCTCAAGGGGGCCTGAAAATTTTGCCAGTATGGGGCCCCGAAATTCCTGGTGGCAACCCTGGCCTCCAGCACCGCATGGCTAATTATTTACCTATTTAAATTAGCCATACGGATCGCCGCGGAGCCGAGGAGCAAGGAGGAGAGCAGCGTTGCGGGAGCGGGTCCTGAGAGACAAGTGCGACTGTGCGAGCGCCGTGGACATGGTAAACATACAATATGATCAATTTGTTTAGAATGGCACCTGGACCCAAAAAAAGCGGCGCTCAAAAGCGCAAACAAAGGAAAGAAGAGTTGGCACAGACAGCTAAACTTCCAAAAATTTGTTAATTTCTTAAACAATCTGACAAAGAACACAGTGAGATAGCACTCCCCCGTAGCAGCACTTCTGAAGACAGTGGCCAGATTAGTGCCCATCAGGGTGACGAGAATGAAAACTTGCCAAGTGTAAGTGCTGAATTTACACATGAGGACACTTCTCACACTACTCATATGGAGAGCTCAGAGTCTGCAGTAAATAAAGAATTCTGTGCAGCAGTTATTATACAGAGTGAACAACATTCTATAGGAAATCTGGAAGAAATTGATGTTGAAGGCCTTGCTACAGATGCCAAAGAATTTCCAACAGACGGTGGCAACTTCCCACCAGATATTACTGACAGCCGAACGAAGAGATTAATCATTTCTCAGGGGTCTTGTCGGCCATTTATAAAATTTCCACGAGATAAAAAACAGGGAGGACGTTGTTTCTCACAGATATATTACAACCAAAAATCACAAGCCGGAGTATTGATCCCACGTTCATGGTTGTGTTATTCGCCAATGCTAGACTGTGCCTATGACGCGCCCCCTGGGCCAGTGTTGTTTGGGGGATACCCGGAGCCGGATCAGATGGGGGTTGTAGTCTCCGAGTGGCGGTGACCCGGTCCGTGCCCAGGGTGTCAAGCTCAGTGTGTGGCAGTCCTACAGATGTTACTGGATGTTCTTTAGTGTCGACTACGCCACCCGTTGATTTGCGGTCACTACGGCCGCCGCTGCAGCAGGGTCCGCTGAGGCTGGTGGTGTGTGTGCAGCTCAGGTAGTATAACCCCCAACGGGAGGGGTATAGCCTCAGGGGGTCAGTTGCAGAGGATGGTGGTTGTGGAGGTGCAGTGAGGATGGTAATGAAACTCAGAGTCGGGCTGTGCAGTTCAGGGTTTTTACTTACTGCTTTTGTGTTGGTCACTCCGGCCTTGAGTGACCACCCGAGCCGTGCTGCGTCCACCAGGTCCTGGACTCGGCCAACCCCCAGGTGATTCTGGAGCGTGTTCCTGAGCTCCCTTTCTGACTTGTCCTTCTCTCTGGCCTTCCCCACCAGGGATCCACCTAAGTCCGGCTCCCTCGGGCCTCTTGTTGGTAAAACCCTTGTCTCTGGGTTCCCTGACCCTATTCTTGGTTTGCCTTCCGGGTGGATTTAGTGGGTGGTCGTGGCAGATCCTGCCCACGACCTCCGGTCTCTGGCTAAGGATTAGTGCCCTCCACCAGCTTGGGATCCGGTACCCTTGTGCCAACTCTTCACCCTCTGGTCTAATTTTGGGTTCTTGGAGTTCCCTCTTCTCCCCCTCTGGGTCCTTCTTTTCTCCTCTCTCTCACTCTCTTGGCCTTGGAGCTGGCCGAGCTGCTCTGCTTGTCGGACCAAACCTCTACAAAAAAACCCTGTTCTAAGATGGTTCCCACCTTATATACTCCCTCTATGTGTGAGCTCAGGTGACCAGCACCCAATGAGCTCCTAGCATTACCCAGACTGCTCCCCCTATCTGCACCTACACTACTGGGATGTTCCACCCCCCTCCCACTACAGCCAGGGACAGACGCTGTCGTACCTGCACATTTCTCTAGTGGGAGTACCATTGGTCTGTCCCCCGGAAATGGGATGTATGTAGTGCATGCAGCCTACTGAGCTCAGTTCCACACTCCATCCTTACCCGGGAGTGGAATACCACACCTCCGGCTTGAGGTGTAATACCCCTGTAGCAGCCGAATCCTCAGGGTGCTACATTCCCCCCTGGTAAATCACAGCACGTCCTCGGGCTGTAAGATATAAAAAAACATCCAAAACATACAATTTTTTTTTTTCATAAACATAAACATATAAAACATCACATATATTATCAGCAATAAAACTTTTCATATAAAACTTTTCATAAATAACATCCTTGTAAACACTCTTGCTCCTCCGGCCACGGTGCAACTTGTGACCGGGAAAAGTGCGACAGTCTCCTTTAGAAACACGGTTTTCCTATAAAACCTATAGAGGGCGCCTTAGAAAGCGCAACTATATACAGGGGGAATATGGCCGCTCTCAGTCCTCGGCCAGGTAATGGGAATAGGGACACACGGGTTAACAGTTCACTCTTGTCCCAACGGGGACATATTTAAAGCAGCAACAGTTCACTGTACCCCGATGGGTAACTATTTACAGTCTCTTTACCGTACTTTAACGACGGCGTCCTCCTGCTCCTTCTTTGGATTCAGACCCGTCCGGGTCCTCCTGCTCCTCCTCACACCGCAGCTCCTCCTCCGTCAGGCGATGCACATGGAGGGCGTAGGGTCCTTTGGCACACTTGTGCCGGGTGAAGGTGACCTCGTCCCCTACATACAGGTCACGACCTCTGTGTCCCTCCGGCAGATGGCTTTCTACGTCTCTGCGGGTGACAAAGACGTCGCCGGGGGTATGATGGTCTTTTATGAAGCCCCACCCATGCTGCAGGTTGAATTTAATCACAGTCCCGGTGGTACGGGGACCATGAGCTGCACGGGGGTTCCTCCTGGTCCGGCTCTTCTGCTCCGCGCTCCTTATCTGTGCTTGCTGTTCCCGGACCCGCCTCTCTCTCCGCTCCTTCTCGAAGACCTCGAGCTGCTGGCGGCAGCACTCTGCACGCTCCGCTGCGGCCGCCCGAGTCTCCTGAGTGAACCCCATGAGGTCTCCTCCGGTGGGGTCCCACTCAAACTGTGCCTCCTCTAGCGGGGGCTGGGTCCTCCTGACGGGCTTCGGAGCCGGAATCAGGGGCTCACACAGGGGCCTCGCCCTTTTGAGTTCCAGTTGGTAGTACTCCTGGGGCCATATGAAGGGCTGCCCATCCGGGCACGTATGCTGGGCGAACAGGTCCTCACCCAGGTGCGGTACTTTAGGTGTTATGGGCGCTGTGGTGGTAGCGGCGCCCGGGTTGACCAGGCCTTGCGACCAGGCTTGGGGCACGCTAAAGGAAAAGGGCACCGTAAGAACGGCGGCGCCCGTGGTTACTCGGCCCTGCGACCAGGCTGGTGGCTCCGCGGAGGTAGGGGGCGCTGTTGGAATGGCGGCGCCCGGGTGTACTAGGCCTTGCGACCAGGCTGATGGTATTTCCTGCTTTGCCGCGCTCAGGGTCGAAGCGCGTGACGTCACAGGGGTCGCGGCCGCGGTTTCCGGTTGAGGCCTAGTCTGCGGCGGTGACGATGCAGCGACGGGCACGGCAGGGGGAATTTCGGGCTCTGCGACGGGGAGCTGGGGCAGGCACGCGGTTTCCCGGCTCGGGGTAGAGACGTCCCCTTTACCTGCCTCCATTCGTTCAGCTCCCTTCTCGGCGCCGTCTCCGGCCTTGAGTCCTCCTGCACCATCCTCAGAGGCGGTCTGTCTCCTCGTCTCGGGTGGCGTGCTCCGCTGACGGGTTTCGGTCCGCTGGGCCATCTCTCGGCTCCACTCCGCCAACGTCTCTCGCTGCACCCGGGCCATCCTCCGTGCGAGGCCCTCCAGCGCAGTCTGTGCACACTCCTGGTCTCGGGGGAGCTGTGCCAGGACCTCCACTAAGCCTAGTGGGGTTGTTGCTTGCAGCAGGCTCCTGACCACTGGGTCGGTGCTGCCTGACTCTCCCTCCATCTCCGGGTAGGCTCTCTCTGGACTCCTCTCCAGACTTCTTGTCTCCGGGTGCGCTCTCTCCAGACTGCTCCAGGCGACACCCATCTTCGTTCTCTTGTTCTGTCTCCGCCCACATTGAGGGTGGTCCCGGGGCAACTTAGTGATTGTCAGTTCCAGGGGCAGTTCTCTCACGCTGATGGACACAGTCTCTGTTGTTGGGCGCGGTTTCCGCTTTTGGCGCCATTCTTCGACCTGGCCCACGATGGGAGGTGACCTCTTGCCACCCTCTGGCACGCCCATAATGGCGTCCGCTCTTCCAAGGCGGGAAATCTTTGGAAATGGCGGGAATCGTCTCCCAGTGGCGGGAAACTCCATGGATGGCGGGAAAAAGCTGCAAATGGCGGACAACCGGCGAGAAACGACCTGTGATGGGGTCCGTTGGCGGGGACCCTCCGGAACCGGCGGGAGACTTCTTTTTGAGGTAACGGTGAACTTTTCTTCAGGCACGCAGTACCCGGTTGTTGCGGGCACGTAATCCTGCCGACTACGCCAAAGTTGACGCGCCCCCTGGGCCAGTGTTGTTTGGGGGATACCCGGAGCCGGATCAGATGGGGGTTGTAGTCTCCGAGTGGCGGTGACCCGGTCCGTGCCCAAGGTGTCAAGCTCAGTGTGTGGCAGTCCTACAGATGTTACTGGATGTTCTTTAGTGTCGACTACGCCACCCGTTGATTTGCGGTCACTACGGCCGCCGCTGCAGCAGGGTCCGCTGAGGCTGGTGGTGTGTGTGCAGCTCAGGTAGTATAACCCCCAACGGGAGGGGTATAGCCTCAGGGGGTCAGTTGCAGAGGATGGTGGTTGTGGAGGTGCAGTGAGGATGGTAATGAAACTCAGAGTCGGGCTGTGCAGTTCAGGGTTTTTACTTACTGCTTTTGTGTTGGTCACTCCGGCCTTGAGTGACCACCCGAGCCGTGCTGCGTCCACCAGGTCCTGGACTCGGCCAACCCCCAGGTGATTCTGGAGCGTGTTCCTGAGCTCCCTTTCTGACTTGTCCTTCTCTCTGGCCTTCCCCACCAGGGATCCACCTAAGTCCGGCTCCCTCGGGCCTCTTGTTGGTAAAACCCTTGTCTCTGGGTTCCCTGACCCTATTCTTGGTTTGCCTTCCGGGTGGATTTAGTGGGTGGTCGTGGCAGATCCTGCCCACGACCTCCGGTCTCTGGCTAAGGATTAGTGCCCTCCACCAGCTTGGGATCCGGTACCCTTGTGCCAACTCTTCACCCTCTGGTCTAATTTTGGGTTCTTGGAGTTCCCTCTTCTCCCCCTCTGGGTCCTTCTTTTCTCCTCTCTCTCACTCTCTTGGCCTTGGAGCTGGCCGAGCTGCTCTGCTTGTCGGACCAAACCTCTACAAAAGACCCTGTTCTAAGATGGTTCCCACCTTATATACTCCCTCTATGTGTGAGCTCAGGTGACCAGCACCCAATGAGCTCCTAGCATTACCCAGACTGCTCCCCCTATCTGCCCCTACACTACTGGGATGTTCCACCCCCCTCCCACTCCAGCCAGGGACAGACGCTGTCGTACCTGCACATTTCTCTAGTGGGAGTACCATTGGTCTGTCCCCCGGAAATGGGATGTATGTAGTGCATGCAGCCTACTGAGCTCAGTTCCACACTCCATCCTTACCCGGGAGTGGAATACCACACCTCTGGCTTGAGGTGTAATACCCCTGTAGCAGCCGAATCCTCGGGGTGCTACACCTACTGTGAACCATGCTGGCTTTTTGCTGATCGTAACTGTGGTGCTTACAATTCAGCATGGGTAAATGGTGTGAGAAATTGGTCTCACGTAACACAAGCAGTGCATTCTCATGAAAGCTCCATACAGCACATTAATGCGTGCATGATGATGCAGCATTGGCGCAGTCATGGTACTGTAGATGAAGAAAACGAGAGGGAAATTAGAAAACAAAAAAACTTCTGGAGGCAAGTTCTTGACAGAGTGATTAATGTCACATTAACACTGGCAATGGCTAATCTTCCCTTTAGAGGTCACAAAGAAGTAATAGGCGAAGGAAACTGTGGTGTTTTTTTGTCCCTGATTCAGTTGCTAGCAAAGTATGACTCTACACTGCACCAGTTATTGGAAATGCCAAAGGGGTCAGTTCGTTATCTGAGCCACAGAATTCAGGATGAGATTATTGCTTTATTGTCCAAGAAGATAGAGCTTGAAACTATTAGTGAAATCAAGAGAGCTACATTTTTTTCAATAATCATGGATACTACACAAGACATCTCAAAAACTGACCAACTTAGTCAGATTTTTCGTTCTGTAACTGTTGAAACGAATGAACAGAATACCGTTACAGTGTTAAAGATCAATGAAGTTTTCCTTGGATTTCATCCAATAACCGATCAAACAGCTGGAAACCTTGAGAAAGAAATTGTTCAAAGTATTACTAATAAGGGCCTTGACATAAGTAGATGTCGTGGACAAGGATATGATGGGGCCGCAAACATGAGCGGCATATATACGGGTGTTCAAGCCAGAATTTCAAAAAGGGAGCCTAGTGCGCAGTACATACATTGTGCTGCTCACAACTTAAACTTTGCTTTAAATGATTCTGTAAGATTCATCCCAGAACTAATCAAGTTTTATGATATCATTGAAAAATTGTATCAGTTTTTTGGTAACAGCATCAAACGCTGGGCTTTGCTGTCAGAGATATCATCTGCGTCTAAAATGGATAACATTACTCTGAAGAGATTGTGTCCAACTAGATGGTCTTCAAGGAATGATTATGATTCCATCATGGCACTGAGGTATCGCTATACAGATATCCTGAAGGCACTGACAAAAATGATCTTGAAGTCAGACAAAAATTCCAATGATGTCAATGATGCCTCTAGCTTAAAGAAAAACATCAGCACTTTTCAATTTGTGATGACAGTTGTCCTGCAGTCTAGGATTCTAGATATTGTTGGACCAATTTCAAAGTGTTTGCAAGCTAAAGACATAAATCTTGAAAAAGCAGCACAATTACTTCAGAATGCAGTTGAAGTTCTTCAAGAGTTCAGAAACAACTACCAGGATGGAAAAAACAGCGCCATACAATTGTCTGAGAAGTGGGGAATAGAAGTTGCATTTGAAAGAAAATGAAATAAACGTGTAAAGAGATAATACGATGAATTGTGTGAAGATGAACGGCTCTGTGATGCGGAGAAGTATTCCCAGGTTAACATCTTTAATGCCTGCTTGGACACAGTTATCATGCAATTAAAACAAAGATTTCAGAGTTTTCATACAACAGTGCAAAAATTTTGAGAAATCCTTCCCAGCTCACTACAGTCCGCATCTGATGAAGAACTGCATAAAGATGGAGAGAACCTTGTGAATCATTTCCAAAAAGACTTTTCACCAGCTCTCCCTACACAGCTAGTTTCATTCAGAGCTTGCTTAAAATCAAAAATTGCACACATGACCACCATAGAAGAAATTGCCAAGCTATTGATCGTTGAAAACAGTGTGCTAGTTCCAAGTTTTCCAGAAGTGTGTACAGCATATATTTTGTTTTTATCCTTGCCAGTAACAGTGGCTAGCGCTGAACGCTCATTCTCAAAACTAAAGTTAATTAAAAACTACCTCAGGTCTACAATGGGACGAGAAAGGCTAAGTGGACTGGCTATGTTGTCCATAGAAAATGAACGTGCCAGAACGATAGACTTAAATAAAATTATTGACGAATTTGCAAGAAAAGAAGGCCAGAAGAATGGATTTTAAGTAAATTGGTCAAACCTCAATAGGATTTTGCTGTTTGAAATATCTTTTTCACTGAACATTTCTAAAATTCCAACATGTGTATGGCCGACTAATGCTTTGTTATCTTGATTTCATTTGGTAAAATGGTTTTTAATATTTTTTAAAAAAATGTTACACAGTATTGATTACAAATTATTATTATTAAAGGAATTGTCGGAGACTAGTTTATTATTTTCATGCTTGCCTGTATTGTTTGAAGTTTTGAATCTGCAATAAACCGCATTTCTTTAACGGAATCCGACTCACTGGATTTAATCTTTTTCTTATGTGTCTACGCCCGGAAGCAGGGCTTGTCCGGGCAAACCCGACCCATTGGAGCCAGGAACCTCATTGTCGGTGAGTTGTTTCCATACTGTCCCCCTCCCTTCCTGCAATTATTTTCTTATAGGCCTAACAACTAACAGACAGGTAGTTTCTAACTACCAGCCAGTTCTGCCTAGATCTCTGCTCAGAGTGGTCAATGACTGCTCCTGTGGCTTTCTCTGACATCACATCAACAGTACAGCAGCTTCTTTTCCGCTCTGCTTTGTTGATGGAGCGTGACTGCTGATGTCATGCTGATTAACTGACAGGTCCCCACTGCATAACTGTGTGGAGACAGCTGTTAAACAGCATGATGTTAGCAGTTACTCCCCTTCAACAGAGCAACCTAGAAGATTAAGAGCTGTCTGTTCACATGAAGCAGCAGAATCACTGGCTGGAGAGGTTCGTGACTAGAGATGAGCGGTGTTCTACTCGAACTGTTCGCCAATCTCAAATTCGAGCTGTTTTGGGCGGTGTTCGAGCTGTCCGGCGAACACGAACGATTTGAGAAAAATTCGGCTGTTCGAGGTTATGTTCGATAACTGTTCGTGCACCAAAATCATAACTGGATTTTTTCTCAGTAATGATGAAAATTAATGTTAATACGCAGTTTGAGTGTACAGCGGGGTGGGGGGAGGGGCAGGGGATGGATCTCTGCAGGAACAATGAAGATCTCCATTTTTTTTTCTCTTTCCCGCATTTACAGTGGGGAGGTGCAATCTGTCAGCCTCTCAGCAGCGCACACACGGAGCGAAGTGCTTTTTTTCACACAAGCAAGGGCATGTGTCATTGGCAGTGTATGTCACATGTCCTTGCCCTATAAGACCAAGCCATTTTCCCCGTCGCCACCATTTTCTCACTGCTGCAGCTGCGTGTTAGACGGCACCGCTGTTGCTGTGTGCGCTATACCTTGTTAATTTCAAGCCAATTTTCGCACAAATCTACAGATAGCTTGGGAGTAGGGAATAGTTGTGATTGCAGTCCTTTTAAGGACTAGGTTACAGCATTTCCTACGACTTTTATCAGGCAGGTCTGTGCTCTTAAATAGATAGATTGTGGGAGTAAAGACTAATTGTAATTGGAGTCCTTTTCAGGACTAGGTTACATCAGTTCCTATCAGTTTTTGCCAGGCAGGTCTGTGCCAGTGCTGTGCAAGTTTTTTTCACAGCATTTGGCTGAATCTTGCAAAGCTAATCCTTTTTGGCCTATTGCAGAGTGTGTTAGTCAGTGGAGTAGCCTATCTGTGTTGCAAGATATACCACCTGTGTATAGAATACCAATTTTTTTACTGCACCTAGTGAAGTAAAATCTTTTGGGCATAGCATCATTCTATTAGTCCATCTATACTGACCTCCATCAGGTTGCAAATTGAATATAATTTTTTTCTGCATCTAGCTCTGAAAAAATATTTGGGCTTCCTGCAGTGTGTGGGACTTGTTCTATTAGTCCATCTATACTGACCTCTATCAGGTTGCAAACTGAATATAATTTTTTTCTGCATCTAGCTCTGAAAAAATATTTGGCCTTCTAGCAGTGTGTGGGACTTGTTCTATTAGTCCATCTATACTGACCTCCATCACGCTGCAAATTCAAAATAATTTTTTGTCTGCATCTAGCTCTGAAAAAATATTTGGCCTTCTAGCAGTGTGTGGGACTTTCTCTATTAGTCCATCTATACTGACCTCCATCAGGTTGCAAATTAAAAATAATTTTTATCTGCATCTACCTCTGAAAAAATATTTGGGCTTCTAGCTGTGTGTGGGACTTGTTCTATTAGTCCATCTATACTGACCTCCATCAGGTTGCAAACTGAATATAATTTTTTTCTGCATCTAGCTCTGAAAAAATATTTGGCCTTCTAGCAGTGTGTGGGACTTTCTCTATTAGTCCATCTATACTGACCTCCATCAGGTTGCAAATTAAAAATAATTTTTATCTGCATCTAGCTCTGAAAAAATATTTGGCCTTCTAGCAGTGTGTGGGACTTTCTCCATTAGTCCATCTATACTGACCTCCATCAGGTTGCAAATTAAAAATAATTTATATCTGCATCTAGCTCTGAAAAAATATTTGGCCTTCTAGCAGTGTGTGGGACTTTCTCTATTAGTCCATCTATACTGACCTCCATCAGGTTGCAAATTAAAAATAATTTTTTGTCTGCATCTAACTCTGAAAAAATATTTGGCCTTCTAGCAGTGTGTGGGACTTTCTCTATTAGTCCATCTATACTGACCTCCATCAGGTTGCAAACTGAATATATTTTTTTCTGCATCTACCTCTGAAAAAATATTGGGCTTCTAGCTGTGTGTGGGACTTGTTCTATTAATCCATCTATACAGACCTCCATCAGGTTGCAAACTGAATATAATTTTTTTCTGCATCTACCTCTGAAAAATTATTTGGGCTTCTAGCTGTGTGTGGGACTTGTTCTATTAGTCCATCTATACTGACCTCCATCAGGTTGCAAACTGAATATAATTTTTTTCTGCATCTAGCTCTGAAAAAATATTTGGCCTTCTAGCAGTGTGTGGGACTTTCTCTATTAGTCCATCTATACTGACCTCCATCAGGTTGCAAATTAAAATAATTTATATCTGCATCTAGCTCTGAAAAAATATTTGGCCTTCTAGCAGTGTGTGGGACTTTCTCTATTAGTCCATCTATACTGACCTCCATCAGGTTGCAAATTAAAAATAATTTTTATCTGCATCTAGCTCTGAAAAAATATTTGGGCTTCTAGCTGTGTGTGGGACTTGTTCTATTAGTCCATCTATACTGACCTCCATCAGGTTGCAAACTGAATATAATTTTTTTCTGCATCTAGCTCTGAAAAAATATTTGGCCTTCTAGCAGTGTGTGGGACTTTCTCTATTAGTCCATCTATACTGACCTCCATCAGGTTGCAAATTAAAAATAATTTTTATCTGCATCTAGCTCTGAAAAAATATTTGGCCTTCTAGCAGTGTGTGGGACTTTCTCCATTAGTCCATCTATACTGACCTCCATCAGGTTGCAAATTAAAAATAATTTATATCTGCATCTAGCTCTGAAAAAATATTTGGCCTTCTAGCAGTGTGTGGGACTTTCTCTATTAGTCCAGCTATACTGACCTCCATCAGGTTGCAAATTAAAAATAATTTTTTGTCTGCATCTAACTCTGAAAAAATATTTGGCCTTCTAGCAGTGTGTGGGACTTTCTCTATTAGTCCATCTATACTGACCTCCATCAGGTTGCAAACTGAATATATTTTTTTCTGCATCTACCTCTGAAAAAATATTGGGCTTCTAGCTGTGTGTGGGACTTGTTCTATTAATCCATCTATACAGACCTCCATCAGGTTGCAAACTGAATATAATTTTTTTCTGCATCTACCTCTGAAAAATTATTTGGGCTTCTAGCTGTGTGTGGGACTTGTTCTATTAGTCCATCTATACTGACCTCCATCAGGTTGCAAACTGAATATAATTTTTTTCTGCATCTAGCTCTGAAAAAATATTTGGCCTTCTAGCAGTGTGTGGGACTTTCTCTATTAGTCCATCTATACTGACCTCCATCAGGTTGCAAATTAAAATAATTTATATCTGCATCTAGCTCTGAAAAAATATTTGGCCTTCTAGCAGTGTGTGGGACTTTCTCTATTAGTCCATCTATACTGACCTCCATCAGGTTGCAAATTAAAAATAATTTTTTGTCTGCATCTAGCTCTGAAAAAATATTTGGCCTTCTAGCAGTGTGTGGGACTTTCTCCATTAGTCCATCTATACTGACCTCCATCAGGTTGCAAATTAAAAATAATTTATATCTGCATCTAGCTCTGAAAAAATATTTGGCCTTCTAGCAGTGTGTGGGACTTTCTCTATTAGTCCATCTATACTGACCTCCATCAGGTTGCAAATTAAAAATAATTTATATCTGCATCTAGCTCTGAAAAAATATTTGGGCTTCTAGCAGTGTGTGGGACTTTCTCTATTAGTCCATCTATACTGACCTCCATCAGGTTGCAAATTAAAAATAATTTTTTGTCTGCATCTAGCTCTGAAAAAATATTTGGCCTTCTAGCAGTGTGTGGGACTTTCTCTATTAGTCCATCTATACTGACCTCCATCAGGTTGCAAACTGAATATATTTTTTTTCTGCATCTACCTCTGAAAAAATATTGGGCTTCTAGCTGTGTGTGGGACTTGTTCTATTAATCCATCTATACAGACCTCCATCAGGTTGCAAACTGAATATAATTTTTTTCTGCATCTACCTCTGAAAAAATATTTGGGCTTCTAGCTGTGTGTGGGACTTGTTCTATTAATCCATCTATACAGACCTCCATCAGGTTGCAAACTGAATATAATTTTTTTCTGCATCTACCTCTGAAAAAATATTTGGGCTTCTAGCTGTGTGTGGGACTTGTTCTATTAGTCCATCTATACTGACCTCCATCAGGTTGCAAACTGAATATAATTTTTTTCTGCATCTAGCTCTGAAAAAATATTTGGCCTTCTAGCAGTGTGTGGGACTTTCTCTATTAGTCCATCTATACTGACCTCCATCAGGTTGCAAATTCAAAATAATTTTTTGTCTTCATCTAGCTCTGAAAAAATATTTGGCCTTCTAGCAGTGTGTGGGACTTTCTCTATTAGTCCATCTATACTGACCTCCATCAGGTTGCAAATTAAAAATAATTTGTCTGCATCTAGCTCTGAAAAAATATTTGGCCTTCTAGCAGTGTGTGGGACTTTCTCTATTAGTCCATCTATACTGACCTCCATCAGGTTGCAAACTGAATATATTTTTTTTCTGCATCTACCTCTGAAAAAATATTTGGGCTTCTAGCTGTGTGTAGGACTTGTTCTATTAGTCCATCTATACTGACCTCCATCAGGTTGCAAACTGAATACAATTTTTTTCTGCATCTACCTCTGAAAAAATATTTGGGCTTCTAGCTGTGTGTGGGACTTGTTCTATTAGTCCATCTATACTGACCTCCATCAGGTTGCAAATTGAATATATTTTTTTTCTGCATCTAACCCAGCCAATAGTTTTGGCCTAATACCACAGTTTGGCCACTCAGCTCTGCTCGGTTCCCATCCATTGTTTTTTTGTGCAAACAACTCCAGAGTTGTGAATTAGTTAACCACCAAAATGAGTGGAAAAAGGCCTGCTGCTGGTGGAAAGGGGAATAGGCGTGTTGGGAAGGGGAAAAAAGGTTGTGTCCGTGGGGTAGGTGTTAAAGCAACAGTAACATCTGCAGAAGAAAGACCATCTTCCAGCCAAACTAAAATGTCTACTTCTTTTAGCGGACAATGTGATAAGATCCCTTTCTTACAGCCACGCCAATCGCTACAAATTCCAGATGAGGCACAAAAACAGCAGGTGCTTCAACGGATATCAAGTGCTCCTTTAAGTGGGCTCTCCTCCACATCAACTTCAACATCACAAATACTCCAGTCCTCAAAGGTGTCACCCCAATCGCACTTGCTTCCTCACAGCTCCCAAATCTCCAGCTGCCCGTCTGAGTATGAGGTAGAACAGATGGTTGAGTCTGCAGAGCTGTTTACTCATACTATAGCCTGGGAATCAGAGGTCGACTCCAGCGCTTCTGTGAATCCAGACGAGGAAATGATCTGCACTGATGCCCAGAATCTTTATGAGTCGGATCCAGGACCAGACGCAGAAGGTTCTGACCATAATGTAGACCCTCGTTCCCAAACTGTAACTCCTGTTGGTGGAGACAATGAGGAAGACGATGATGAGACTCAAATACCTGATTGGAGCGACAACTTTAGTTTTTTGTCAGGGCAGGAACAGGTTGGCTCTGAGGACGACGGGTGTGATAACGCACAGGGTGATGATGATGAGGTTGGAGATCCCACTTACTGTCAACCCACAGTCAGCCAAGAGATGAGGTCAGCAGAGGAGGTGGAGGAAGATGCTAGTGACGACGAGGTCAGGTTGCGCCTTCCTGGACAGAGACGTAGTACTGGAAGCACGTCAACAACTGCATCCTCAAACACAACTCTGCCTCTCACCACAAGTCGTGGTGGCTCTTCAGGTCGCATGGGTGCTAAGCCTTGCATAGCCTGGGCATTTTTTCAGATCGATAAAGATGACCCAACTCGTGTTATCTGTAACATTTGTCAGCAAAAGCTAAGTAGAGGCCAAAAAATACATAGTTTGAGTACTTCATGCATGAACCGGCACATGGACATGAAGCATAAGTTGCAGTGGGAAGCTCAGTGTGCTACAATGCGGCCTAGCCGGCCGGGCCAACCACCGTCTGCCATATCTTGTGCAGCCGCGGCCTCTTCATCCTCTGTGACTGAGGGGACAGCAGTCACACCTGTTTTGGGGCGCAGACCTGCCACCTCTTTACCCGCAACAGCCAGCGTGATTGGCAGGTCATCATTTTCTTTGGAGGTGGTAACACCAGCTGGTGTTGAGCGCTGTCCGACATCGATAGCACCACCTTTGGATCAAGGCAACCTAACATGTCCGCCTGCATCTTCCTCACAGACCGGCAGTTTGCCGGGGACACCCTTATCAACCCCGTCTAAGCTCAATAGCCAGCCCTCGGTCCCTCAGATGTGGACAAGTAAAAGACCATTTCCTTCTAGCCATGAGAAAGCTAAGAGGTTGAATTTCACCATCTGCAAGCTCTTGGCTACAGAAATGCTGCCTTTCCGCCTGGTGGACACAGAGGATTTTCGAGACCTTATGTCCGTCGCAGTGCCCCAGTACCAGATGCCCAGTCGGCACTACTTCTCAAAGAAAGGTGTGCCTGCGCTCCACCAGCATGTCGCACACAACATCACCGCTTCTTTGAGAAACTCTGTGTGTGACAGGGTGCATTTCACCACAGACACTTGGACGAGTAGGCATGGACAGGGGCGTTACATGTCGCTGACTGGGCACTGGGTAACTATGGTGACAGCAGGACAAGGGGCTGCTGTCCAAGTCTTGCCGTCCCCACGAGTTGTGCGTCAATCCTCTTTATGTCAAAGTTCCTCCACTGCTTCTGCCTCCTCAACCTCCTCTCGGTCTTCCACCTGCATTCAAAGCCTGTCTGGTCATGCCACAAGCTTTCTAACTGCGCAGAAGGGATCCTGCACACCTCCTTACTATGCTGGCAATAGGGCTCAACGTCATCAGGCGGTTTTTACTTTGAAATGTCTGGGAAATGTGAGTCACACAGCTGAGGAGTTGTGGTCAGCTCTGGAGAACCAATTTCATGAATGGTTGCCTCCACTGGACCTGAAACCAGGGAAGGCCGTGTGCGACAATGCTGCAAACCTGGGTGCGGCCCTTCCCCGGGGCAATGTCACACACGTGCCTTGTATGGCTCACGTGTTGAACCTGGTTG
Source organism: Phyllobates terribilis (assembly GCF_046119375.1). NCBI lineage: Eukaryota > Metazoa > Chordata > Amphibia > Anura > Dendrobatidae > Phyllobates > Phyllobates terribilis. Next base: position 826,480,811 of record NW_027362762.1, on the reverse strand, counting down.
TCCAGCAATTTTTAGCCCACTATCCCAGACTAGATGGCCTTCTGCAGAGGGCACGGTCACTGTGGGCTCACTTCCGCCGTTCGCATCCCGCAGCTCAGCGACTTACATCTCTACAGAAGTCGTTGGGCCTGCCACTTCACCGGCTAAAATGCGATGTGCCTACCTGGTGGAATTCAACTCTGCACATGTTGCAGCGACTGTGGCAGCACCGACAAGCCCTGGTGCAATAGGTTCTGACGTATAGCCTGGGCCAACGAGATCCAGAGGTGGGGCAAATCACGCTAGAGGAGTGGTCTCAGATCAGGGACCTATGCACCCTTCTGCACAGTTTTGAAATGGCGACGAAGATGTTTAGTGCTGACGATGCCATTATCAGCATGACTATTCCGGTGATTTACATGCTGGAGCACATGTTAAACAGAATTCGGAGTCAGGTGGTGGCACAAGAGGAGGTGGAGGAAGTAGAGGAGGAGGAGTTGTATGCGGAAGGGCTAACATCTGCAAGGTCCAGACGGTCGGCAGCACCAAGGCGGCAGGCATGTGAGGGTGGGGGAGATGGTTTTACCAGGGCGCATGGTAGCAGCCAAACTAGTGAGGAAGGTGCAGGAGCCCAGGAAGAAGTGGAGGACGAACTGATGGAAGACTCATCAGATGAGGGAGACCTATATCACATTTCTGTTGTGCGAGGTTGGGGGGAGAGGACAGAGGAAGGAAGCATGATTGTTACCTCGCCACCAACACAACAGGGACTTGGTGCTCCTGGATGCGCAACACACATGAGTGCCTTCTTGCTGCACTACCTGCAACATGACCCTCGAATTGTGAGAATTAGAAATAATCCTGACTACTGGGTTGCCACACTGTTAGATCTCTGGTACAAAAGTAAATTTGCAGAAATTATTCCTGCCATAGAAAGGGATGCACGCATGCAGGAGTATCAGCAGAGACTGTTGCAGAATCTTACATGTGCTTTTCCACAAAACACCAGTGGTGCACGTAGTGAATCTCACAGTTCCAACTTGCCAACCGTTAGACCGTCAAGTGTTCAGCACTCAAACCGTAACAGAACCACAGTATCTGCTGGTAACATCAATTTTGCGGAATCATTTCACCACTTTTTTAGCCCATCCTTTGCAAGGCCACAGGAGACAAGAAGTCTGACACATAGTCAACGCCTAGAGATGGTACAGGAGTATCTCCAAGTAAACATTGAAGCCATGACTGTGTCACTGGACCCTTGCTCTTTTTGGGCTTCCAATCTGGATAAATGGCCGGAGCCAGCCACTTACGCCTTGGAGATCTTGTCATGCCCCGCAGCCAGCGTTCTGTCTGAACGTGTGTTCAGCGCTGCTGGTGGTGTGCTGACAGATAAGCGCACGCGGCTCTCCACTGATAATGTAGACAGACTCACGTTCATAAAGATGAACAAATCATGGATCCGAAACGACTTTTCTACCCCTGTGTCATCCTGGGGAGAGTAAAAGCTTGATGATTGGTTAAAATCACCCTACCAACCGTTTTAAGCTTTCAAATTACTAATCATATTTATCTGTATCTTGGCTGGAAAATAATTTGGGCTTTGTAGCAGTGTGCAGCACTGATTCTATTAGGCCATCTATAATAAGCTCCACCAGATTTAAAATTACTAATCATGTTTATCTGTATCTTGACTGGAAAATAATTTGGGCTTTGTAGCAGTGTGCAGCACTGATCCTATTAGGCCATCTATACTAAGCTCCACCAGATTTAAAATTAATAATAATTTTTAGCTGCATCTAGCCCGGAAAATAATTTTGGGGCTCCGAGATGCGCAAGACACATAAGTGCCTTCTTGCTGCACTACCTGCAACATGACCCTCATATTGTCAGAATTCCAAGTAATCATGACTACTGGGTTGCCACACTCTTAGATCCCCCAAACTTTTTGATCAACCTTTTCATTTTAATAAAGACCAAAAAAATGGTCATTTTTGAAATTATAAGCATTAGCAGGTTATTAGAAACTGAAATCAAACAGTTTTCAACTCAAAACTTTATTCTAGGTGATGTTACATTTTCACATAGGACCCCTTGTTCGAAAGGAGCTTCTGAACTCTCTCGTCCATTGAATTTGTCAGGTTTTGGATGGTTTCTGCTTCAATTGTTTTGCATGAGGACAGAATACCCTCCCAGAGCTGTTGCTTAGATGTGAACTGCCTCCTGCCATCATAGACACTCCTTTTGATGATGCTCCAGAGGTTCTGAATGGGGTAGAGGTCAGGGGAGCATGGGGGTCACACCATAAGTTTGTCCCCTTTTATGCCCATATCAGCCAGAGATGCAGATGTTTTATGTGCAGCATGAGATGGTGCATTATCATGCAAAAAAATGATCTTGCTGTGAAATACACGGTTCTTCTTCTTGAACCATGGCAGGAAGTGCTGTTTGAGAAAATCCACATACATTATGGAGTTCATCTTTAGCGCCTTCAGGGATCCTAAAGGGGCCGACAATCTCTCTCCCCATGATTCCAGCCCAAAACATTACTCCACCTCCTCCTTGTTGGCGCTGTAGCCGTGTTTGCGTGGGGTGTCCATCAACCAGCCATCCTCCACTCCATCCATCTGGACCATCGAGCGCTGCACGGCACTCATCCGTGAACAAAACAGTTTTGAAATCAGTCTTCATGTAATGTTTGGCCCACTGGAGCCGTTTCTGCTTGTGTGAAGTGGATAGAGGAGGTCGACAGGATGGCGTATGCACAGCTGCAAACCTCTGAAGGACCCCGCATCTTGTTGTTCGGGGGACGTTGGAGGCACCAGCAGCTTCAAAAACTTGTCTGCTGTTATGACAAGGCTTTTTTGCCGCTGCTCTTTTAACCTGACGTAATTGCCTGTAGGAAAGAGTCCTCAATTTGCCCTTATCAGCACGCACACGTGTGTACTGTGAATCAGCTACATACTTCTTGATTGCCAAGACACTTCATCCTGATCATCGCACAATGTTGATTGTAGTCATGCCTTGACCTAAACACTCCACAATTTGTTGCTTCTCAGCAGCCGACACATCCTTTTTCTTTCCCATTTTGGCAGAAAATGTAGGTTGCTTAATAATGTGAGACAGCCTTCTTAAGTAGTCTTGCCTTTCATTGGACACACCTGCCAAACTAATTAGCACAGGTGTCTGCAATTGCTTACAGTGATATAAAGAGCCCTGACACACATCACCATCAATGAGTTTAACTGACAAACAAACAAATTCTTCCCTTATCACTCCGAAACACTTTTTGCATAATAATTTGGAACACAGTGTACATGTGCTTTTCCACAAAACACCAGTGGTTCACGTAGTGAATCTTACAGTTCTAACTTGCCAACCGTGGTCTGTATGGAGTTGTTCAATAAAGGGCCCAAAATTAAGATAACATAGATGGGAGAGGTCTCTATGAATAGGAATTCCTAAGTATTTGATACCCTGTGAGGGCCAGGCAAAGGGAAAGTTGGAATGGATGGAATCCTGTATGGATTTGGGGAGGGAGACATCGAGGGCCTCAGACTTCGCTGCATTGATTTTAAAATTTGACCATGTAACAAAGTGATCTATTTCAGCCTTAACAGCATGGATGGATATATGTGATTGAGTGATATATACTAGGACATCATCAGCAAATAGAGAGCACTTGTACTCGGTGCCTCCCACCTCAATCCACCTAATATTGGGGTTATGGCGAATTGATGAGAGCAGGTGCTCCGTCACTAGGATGTATAAGAGAGGGGACAGAGGACATCCCTTCCTTGTCCCATTGGTGATTGTGAAAGGTGATGAAAATGTTCTGATGCACCCCCTGGGCCTTGGGACACCCGGAGCCGGACCCTTTTTGGTGGATGCTGGTGGTTGTAGTCTTCGTGGCGGCGACCCGGTTCCGTGGCTCAGGGTGGTCAAACCAGTGGCGGAACTATTTATGTGGTTTTGATGTTTAAATGTCCGACTACGCCACCCGTGGATTGCGGTCAGAGTGAACCGCCGCTGCAGGGCAGACCGCTGAGGCTGGTGTTGTGGGTGCAGCAGAGCGTAGCATAACTCCCCACGGGAGGAGTATAGCCTCAGGGCAGTGTATGCGGAGGATGGGGGTGATGGTGCAGGGCAGCAGCAGTAACGACACGGAGTCAGTGATGCAGTCCAGGGCCTTTACTCACAGTTCTTATTATCCAGACCACGTCTGCAGGTAACGGCTGCCCACGTCGTACTGTGCTCACCAGGTGAGGGGCTCAGACAACTCCCAGATAACTTTGGAGCGCTTCACAGGACCCCCTTTGTGTGTCCTGTGTCTGGCCTTTCTTACCAACCCTTCTGTCCGGCTGCCTCGGGCCTCCTCTTGGTAAACTTGGCGCCAGTTTCCCTGACCCTATGTGGTGCCTTCCTAGCGGGTGTAGCGAGGGGCTGCGCCACATAAAATGTCACAGCCTCCGGTTTCTAGCTGAGGGTCGTTTCCTGCCTCCACTAGTTTCGGGGACCGGTCTCCCCCTTTGGCCTGACCCCTCCACGCAGGTGGATTCGGGCGTGCGGTGGTGACTCGCCCGTCCGCACCCCTGGGATCCCTTCATTCCTCATTCCTGGAGCCTTCTCCGCTCCTCTTCCTTCCTTCTCTCTCATCCAGGCCTGGGCCTCTGTTACTAGGCCCGCCTCCGGAGCAGAGCTCATGCAGAGCCCCTGCTCCCTGCCACTTCTGCTCAGACTTCTCTGCACTTTACTAAGATGGTGCCCACCTTTTATACTCCCTTCTCAATGCACCCAGGAACTGCTTCCTCCCTGCTCCTGCACTACAGGGTTCCCCTTCCTCAGTGTTCCCTCCCCCCACTCCAGCCAGGGACAGGGACTGTCATGCCCATCTCAGAGGCATATTGGTCGCCCTGCCCCACGGCAATGTGGTGTAATGCCTGCAGGTGTCGGGTCCTGATCCACACTCCATCCTTACCTGAGAGTGAGATATCACACCTCTGGGTGAGGTGCAATACCTCTGTAGCAACCGAGCCCTCAGGGTGCTACAGTTCCATTTATCTTCAGCCTAGGTGACGTATTGTGATACAGGGCCGTGATTTTGGCTATAAAAGGGTCCCCTAGACCCCTACCCCAAGCTTTTTAAGAGAATCATATATGGCGTGCCAGGAGACTCTATGGAATGCTTTCTCAGCATCCAACGAGAGTATCTAATTACAAATTTTTAACTGCATCTAGCCCAGGAAATACTTTGTGCCTAGTAGCAGTGTCTGCTAGTCAGCGGATTATCCCGGCTGTTAAGCAAGCTACACCACCTGTAGTTTGGACACTTAATTCTTTCAAAGGAAATGCTTCGGGACCACGGGATACTCAGTGAAGAGCATCAGGAGGCACCCCAAGGCATAGGGGCTGGGACTGGCAGTAGGATGCCTTGCGGTGGACAGCCGAGCTCGATCCTTATAAAAGCTTTTTAACTGCAGCAGCTTTAGTGGACGCTACTGGAGCTGGAATTACGCGGCTGCTGGCATGAGACTTGCCCTCCAATAGATCCTTGTAAATGGATTTAAAGTGTACTCATTCAAATTAGAGAGACAATTTAAATTAAAAAGCTTAGAGCTGCCTCCACCACAGGGGGGCTCGCTCGACCCACCAGCGGACAGGCACCAGTATTGGGAGAGGGGGGCTGGCCGTCAGGGTTCACCGCGGCTCTGGCACAAACCCGGCGACACGGAGGTGGCACGGGCAGGAGCGGACTGAACGTGTCGGCTTCTCACTTTTTGGATTTTAAAGGGCATGACATGCCTATATCTGTGTCTCCCCTCCTTTTACTCCTCCACCTCTTTTCTTTTCGCATGACTATATGTACTTGTCACTTTTCCATGTGTTAGTTGTGTCTTCTGAGCAGTTTGTCAGCTTTTGGACACCTTTGAAGGTGTTTTCTATGTGTTTCTATGTGTTTTTGTTTGCCTGCCATTGGTTTTAACGGTGTTCGAAGGTGTTCGACGAACAGTTCGACAAACAGTTCGGCGAACACACGGGTGTTCGACGAACCGAACCGAACTCGAACTCTACGGGGGTGGCTCAACACTATTCGTGACTGACCTATGCAAGTGGTAGGTAGAACGGGCAGGTAGGTAACAACTATCTTCCTATTAGTTTTTATGATCATATTAAAAAATTAAACAACCTTACTATTTAGTTTTGATAGTTGCGTTCTAAATAAATATTACTATTTATATGTTTACATAACTTTGCTGCCCTATGAAGGGTGGGGGGGGGGGCCCCCTGAAGGGCAGGGGGGGGGCCCAAAAAATTTCTTGCAAAGGGGCCCACTACAGTCTATGTCCGCCCCTGCTGATCGGGTTCTCCGGGAACAGTCGAAGGAACTTATTCCTTATGCAGTGATTATATTTACATGAATACATAGATTTTTTTGTGCTACATCTACTTCTTAAATATGAAATAGGTAGAGACAGTGTGGACAGTTGATATGCTCTCACTAGAGCAGAAAAATGCTGATGCAGCCTGGCAGACATACAAACTCAAATTAACACGATGTCAGATTGTCAGTAGCTTCAAGCACTAATAACATGAGGCTAAATTTAGCAGTAATATTTTGTATATATCCAGGGAGCCTGCAGGCACAGTGCAGCACATACACAGACAGCACGTTTTCTGGACAGGGATTAGCACAGTCAGGAGTGAGACCAAGTTGGACTTGCAGGAATGAAAAGCAGCTTCTTGCCAAGGAAGAAAAACTGTTCAGAAGACAGTTATTAGATTGTCACTGGCTATCCTGAGGTAAAGTCCAAGGATTCCTTGATTTCTGACCCTGAACTTCCACAAGAAGGAATGGACTTTATTGGTCAATATCCAGGTCATGGTACCCCGGATAGTTCTCAACACATGGTCAAAAAGCTGACAGCGGGCTAGGTTAAACATGTGGTCTGGGTAAATCCATGTCTGCAACAGGCAGAAGAAAGTCAGGCCCAAGACATATCAAAAGGCAGGGTAAGAAGGTCATGCCATGAATTGGTGTACAGGTCAAGCTAATTTAGACAATGTGAATGAAACACCAAGAATCACAGACCATGGCAGCAGGAAAATAGCCAGGAAATTGTCACAGTTGCTCTTAGCTAGGCACTGGGATAGTGGAATGGTTTCCCTTCATTGACCTGGTCGATGATGTCACCTGCCAAACTTCGATCCTTGATTTGGAGCCGCATGTAGACAGCAGAGGGGAGGTTTGGCATGATAAAGAAAATAATCAATACAGTGATTATAATCCAGAATTTGCCAATATGTTATATTACTTGTGATATGTCACCTATGTACAGTACCAGGTTTATGAAATCATGTTTCGTCTCAGCTTAAAGAAACCAAGGCAGATATTGTTAGAACGTTCTGTAAGACGTTGTTCTAGAGATAAGATAACATAAGTGAGATATAGGTGCACCTCACTAAATTAAAATATCATCAAAAAGTTTATTTATTTCAGTTCTTCAATACAAAAAGTGAAACTCATATATTATATAATAATAATAATAATCTTTATTTATATAGCGCCAACATATAGAGTCATTACAAACAGAGTGATCTATTTCAAGTGTTTATTTCTGTTAATGTTTATGATTATAGCTTACATCCAATGAAAACACAAAAGTCTCTATTTCACTAAATTAGAATACTTTATAACACCAGCTTGAAAAATGATTTTAAAATCCAAAATGTTGGCCTACTGAAATGTATGTTCAGTAAATGCACTCAGTACTTGGTCGGGGCTCCTTTTGCATCAATTACTGCATCAATGCGGCGTGGCATGGAGGCGATCAGCCTGTGGCACTGCTGAGGTGTTATGGAAGCCCAGGTTGCTTTGATAGCAGCCTTCAGCTCGTCTGCATTGTTGGGTCTGGTGTCTCTCATCTTCCTCTTGACAATACCCCATAGATTCTCTATGGGGTTAAGGTCAGGCAAGTTTGCTGGCCAATCAAGCACAGTGATACTGTTGTTTTTAAACCAGGTATTGGTACTGACTCGCCCAGGGGGGATATATGGGGGAGACTCCTTGGGATGTCTTTACCTCCTTGGGATGTCGCGGCAGTCGGCTCCCGGGCCCGTCCTCTGGGTCACTCTTTAAAAGGGGTTTTAGTGTTTTTGTTAACAGTTTGTCTCGTGACGCCACCTGTGGTTTCTGGTAATAGTTACCAGCGCTGCTGCAGACCTCCGGGGGTGATGGGATGGCAGCTGGGATGTTTCTGCTCCCCACAGGCAGAGCGGGCCCCCCGGGGCAGGGTTGATGGATGGGATGCAGGTGAGAGATGGCCCGGTCGGGTCAGGGGGAATGACGGACACGCACACAGGGGATTCGCTTCAGTACCTTTACTGGTGTAACGGCAGGTATGGTCCAGGGTACTTGCTAGGAAGGGTGCACTTCAGGTCTCTCCCCAGTGAGCGGGTATAAGGCCTCCTGATCCATTTCTTCCCCTCTCTAAGCTTCTGGCCCGCCTGGAACTTGGCCTAGCTTCTATGTTGTGTTGCTCTCTCACCTGACCGCTTGGTAGTAGGACTTTTCCTTAGCAACCACTATCCCTGGACGCCGGGGCCTTCGTGGTTCCTAGTCCTGTTTTTGATGGTAGCTTCAGGATGACCAGGGGTCTGGAAGCCTCCTGGTATGCCAGTTGTCCCTACTGGGTGTAGAGAACCCTGTAGGCGCGGACCCGGGGTCCGGATTGTGTTTTGGGGTGAGCCTGTGATGCTCCTCTACCCCCTCAACTCCTCTCTCCTTGCCTCGGCCACACTCGGGGCCCTCAGTACACAGCAGCTCACATGCTGCTTCTTCACTGGTCTAAGTGCCAGCACACTGTCTTCAGACTACTCCCTGACTGAAATCAACTGCCTGACTCCACCCTCCATATATATCCCTAACAGGGCTCCCTCTGGTGGTCTGAGATGGAAGGGTGGAGGTGTCTGTTTGTAATGAGGGCCTCTTGTGGAGAAGTCCGTCCATGCACCCTTTTGGGTCCTGTGGTACCTGTAGTAGCAGGGTGCCACAGTACTTTTGGCAGTGTGGACAGGTGACAAGTCCTGCTGGAGAATTAAATTTCCATCTCCAAAAAGCTTGTCGGCAGAGGGAAGCATGAAGTGCTCTAAAATTTTCTGGTAGACGGCTGCGCTGACTTTACTCTTGATAAAACACAGTGGACCTACTCCAGCAGATGACATGGCTCCCCAAACCATCACTGATTGTGGAAACTTCACACCAGACCTCAAGCAGCTTGAATTGTGTGCCTCTCCACTCTTCCTCCAGACTCTGGTACGTTGATTTCCAAATGAAAATTGGAACTCTGGGACCTTGTGGAGTGTGTCAATTACTGCCTTCTAGACATCTGTCAAGTGAGCAGTCTTGTCCATGATTGTGGAACCTACTGAAACAGACTAAGGGACCTTTTTAACCCCTTTATAGCCTGGGACGTATTAGTACGCACCAGGCTGTAACCCCCGGTTTAGTGAGGGCTCCGGCGCTGAGCCTGCACTGAACCGGGCACACGTCAGCTGATTATTACAGCTGACATGTGCCCGCAACAGCTGCGGGTGGAATCGCGATCTCTGACAGCGGCATTTAACAGCGCCGCGCCAGAAGCGCGGACTTAGCCCCGCCCATCGGTGACCCCGTCACGTGATCGCGGGTCATCGATGGGTGGTCATGACAACCCTGGGTCTGCAGCAGACTCCAGTGGTTGTCATGAGCTGATCGCTATGAGCGCCACCTAGTGGTTGGCGCTCATAGTACAGGAGCATTTCTGCTGCATACAGGGGATCTACTCGTCCCCTGTACGTAGCAGAGGCGATCAGACAAGTGCTGCTTCTAGTCTCCTATGGAGACTATAGAAGCAAGCAAAAAGTGAAAAAAAATGGTTTTAAAAATATTTTAAAAATTTAAAAAATATAAAAGTTTAAATCACCCTCCTTTCGCCCCATTCAAAATAAAATAATAAAAAAAAAAACCACATACACATATTTGGTATGTGGGGGTTTCAGAATCGCATTCAGAATCGCCCGATCTATCAATATAAAAAAAGAATTAATCTGATCAGTAAACGGCGTAACGAGAAAAATATTTTAAAAAATTCTAAACGCCAGAATTATGTTTTTTGGTCTCCGCAAAATTAAATAAAATGCAATAATGGGTGATCAAAACATCAAAAGTACCCCAAAATGGTATCAATAAAAACTTCAGCTCGGCGCGCAAAAAATAAGCCCTCACCCGGCCCCAGATCACGAAAAATGAAGACGCTACGGGTCTTGGAAAATGGCACCATTTTATTTTATTTTTTAGCAAACTTTGGAATTTTTTTTCACCACTTAATTAAAAAAGAACCTATACATGTTTGGTGTCTACGAACTCATAATGACCTGGAGAATAACAATGACAGGTCAGTTTTAGCATTCAGTAAAAAAAAAAACTTCTGTGGTATTGCACTTTTTTTGCAATTTCACCACACTTGGAATTTTTCTCGTTTTCCCGTACATGATATGGTAAAACCAGTAATGTCGTTCAAAAGTACAACTCGTCCCACAAAAAATAAGCCCTCACACGGCCATATTGACCGAAAAATAAAAACGCTATGGCTCTGGGAACAAGGGGAGCAAAAAACGAAAATGCAAAAACGGAAAATCCCAGGGTTGCGAAAGGGTTAAACGTTTAGGAAGCCTTTGCATGTGTTTTTTTGTTAATTATTTTAATTTACTGAGATAATGACTTTTGTGTTTTCATTGGCTGTAAGCCATAATCATCAACATTAACAGAAATAAACACTTGGGCCAGCCACCGGTGGGGGATATCACGGTGGCTGGCCCGATCCGTGACCCAGGGCGGTCAGTAAAAGGGGGGGGGGGGATATTTATAGGGCATTTGGAAAGTGTTCGTGACGCCACCTGTGGAATGCGGCCAAAGGGAGCCGCCGCTACGGAGCAGTCCTCAGGAGCAGGTGTTACGGCAGCAGGGATGGTGTGGCTCTCCTCAGGTAGAGCTAGCTCCAGGGCAGTGTAGGGGTAGATGGTGGATGCTGGGTAGAGACGGCAGGACGGTCCCGGAGGAAAGACGGACACTCACACGGGGGTAAGCTTCAGTACCTTTACTGGTGATCATGCAGGCACGGTCCAGGGTACTCCGGACGAAGGGCACACTTTTGGACTCTCCCCAGTGAGCGGGTATAGGGCCTCCTGATCCGTGGCTTTACTCGCTAAGCTTCTGGCCTGCCTGGAACTAGGCCTAGCTTGGTTACGGTCTCTCTCTCTTCTCTTGCACCTGCTGACCTGGTGGTAGGGCCTTCTCCTGGAGATCACTCTCCCTGGACGCTGGGGCCTCCGTGACTTCTAGCCCTGGTACTGTAGTCAGCGTTTGGTGAACCTGGGACCTGTAGTCCTCCAGGGGTTCCGGTGGTCCCTACTGGGTATAAAGGGACCCCGTAGGCGCGGACCCGGTGTCCGGTATATATATCTCGGGGTGAGCCTGGTATGCTCCTCTGCCCCCTCGCTACTTCTTCCTACGCTGTCTGACTACTGACTCTAAACTCTGACTGACTAACTAACTGGCTCCACCCTCCCTATATATATGTCCCTAACGGGCTACCACTGCTGGTCTGAGGTGGTAGGGTGGAGGTGTGTGCATGTGTGAGGGCCCCTTGTGGAGAAGTCCATCCATGCACCCTTCTGAGTTCTGTGGCACCAATGCGCAGCAGGGCGCCACATCCCCCCCTAGTAAAACTCAGTACTCCTGGACTGAAGCATTTTTTTGCAAAACAGGTTAACAAATAACAATTACAATAATAATTCAGTTACAGCGAGTCCCATAACCTGGTGTCCATTTCACCGATGAAGGAACATGAGGGACCCGCCTGAAAACCCTCAACGTAGGCCCTGGGCGTGGCTACAGGGCATAGGTGATCCAGGTGCTGGACCACGTCTTCGGCCACGCCAAACGGGTTTTTGTTCTGTGGTCACTGAAGGGGCACTCCAGGCAGTGCAACTATGTACATGACAGTTTTTGGGCTGCTCACAGTCCTCAGCCACCGAGTCCTTTATATATACCCTTATGGGTAACTAAATGCAATGAGAAGTGTCCGTGTCACATTAATTGTCCATTAGCAAGGCAAAATAAATCAATAAATAAATACATGAAATTATTATAAGAACATACCCTACGGGGTAACTATTTATACTGTCAGTGTTTCTCTATTCACTCCATATACCTGACAGGGGTCTTGCCTTTTGTGCTACGCGATGACCTACGTAGTACTGGGATGTGTGTAGTGTGGATGCTTGTGCTATTTTCCGCTCTATCAGCTCTATGTTTTGGTGGACTGCAAGACTGCCTTAACCTCTCTACGGGACTGGCAAGTACACTGGTTACTGGGCCTACTGGCTCTGCTTCTACCGGTGATCCTTCTTCTGGAGATTCTTCCTGAGCAGGCTCTTCTGGGGCATTTACAGGTTAAGACCTGTAAATGCCCCGGAAGAGCCTGCTCAGGAAGAATCCCCGGAAGAAGGATCACCGCAGTGGAGAGTCTTTTCTTATTGTTGGTAGAAGTGTATCACAGGTACTATTACCGCTCCATAAAGTTGAGGCCAATCTGCCGGGAAATCTCCTAAGACAGTATGGAGTACTTCTTCTTTAGGCTCCTCCGGTACGGTGAGAGGCACTTCCTCCTGGGGCTTCAGCGGACTTGGGCACAGCTTCAGATGGTCTCTTGATACCGTTGCAGTTCTTCTTCCTCCGTCTTTGCTAATTAGACTGGTTTTCCTATTGTCGAATCTGGAATTCAACACAGTGTAAGGTTCCCTTTCCCACTGGTCGTCAAGCTTGTGGCTACTTCTCTTTCGTTTCAGCACAACTTCTCCAGGTGTCAAGGGTTCGGCTGATGCACTCTTGTTGTACTGCGCTTCCTGCTTATCTCTCACCCTACTTAGACTGTCTTCACAGGCCTATACTCTCTTGTACTGTTCCTGTCGAGTCGTATCCCAGTCTTCAGTGGACATATCTCCTTCTGGCTCTACCACTCCAAGCTCCAGGTCCATGGGCAACTTTCTGGGTCTTGCTCTCATGAGGTACGCCGGTACAGATCTACCAGGTCAGGTAGTTTGTCTGGCCACTGGTTTCTTTCTTCTAGAGGTAAGGTCTTCAACAGGTCGATGACTATATTATTCATCTTTTCACATAACCCATTGGTTTGGGGGTGGTACGGTGTAGTCCGGATCTTCTTACACCCGTACAGATGGCAAAACTCTTTGAACAGCTCGGCTTCAAAGGCAGGGCCTTGATCCGTCAGCACTTTATCCGGGTATCCATGGGGCCTGCAGAAATAGGCTTGAAACGTCCTTGCTGCAGTTTCTGCCGTCAGATCCTTGACTGGGGCTACCACCAGGAACCGGGAGTAGTGATCCACCATGGTCAGGGCATACGAGTAGCCTGACATGCTGGGTGACAGCTTGACGTGGTCTAGAGCGACGATCTCCAGGGGCTGGGTTGTCTTGATGGACTGCAGGGTTGCCTTCTGGCTGCTGTAGTCTTTTCTTCTGAGACTGCAGGGTCCACAATCTCTCTATGGAACTCCGCATTCCAACCCAATAAAACCGATTCTTCAGGAGGGTTTCCAGCTTCTTCCAGGCAAAGTGCCCTGCTTGATCGTGGTAGGCCTCCAACACCATCTGGATGTCTGTCCTGGGCACTACGATCTGCCATACCATCTCATGGGTCCTTGGGTTAACATACCTTCGGCACAGCTTCTCTCTATAGATGAACAGCCGGCTTCTCTCATTCCACAGTTGCTTGGCTTGTGGAGAAGCGTCCTTCTCCAGGGAGGAACCTTCCTGGGTTATCAGTTCCTTGATACGGCTAACAACCGGGTCGCTGTCCTGGGTCTCCTTCCAACTGTGGTGGGGCAGAGGATTTAGTGTCTTACCACGATACCTCCTGAAGGTACGCTGCTCGTGGACCATCCCATTTCTATGGAAGGCAGGTAGCTCAATCTCCTCCAGGTCATCCACTTCTTCTTCAGTGTCCGACTGGTGAGGCGTTCTGGATAGGGCATCGGCATTGGCGTTCTTGTGGCCTGCCCGGTACTTGATGGTGAACTGATAGTTTGACAGTCGGGCCATCCAACACTGTTCCATGGCTCCCAACTTGGCTCTCTCTAGATGTGTCAAGGGGTTGTTGTCAGTATAGGCCGTGAACTTAGTGGAGGCCAGGTAGTGCTTGAATCGTTCAGTGATGGCCCAGACCAAGGCCAGGAGCTCCAACTTGAAGGAGCTATAGTTTTCTGGATTCCTCTAGGTAGGACGGAGCTTCCTGCTGGCATAGGCAATCACCTTCTCTTTGCCATACTGCTTCTGGCTTAACACAGCTCCTAGTCCCTCGTTGCTGGCATCAGTGTACAGCAGGAAAGGTTGGCTGTAGTCGGGATAGGCCAGGATTTCTTCGCCAGTCAGGATCTCTTTCATCACTGCAAAGGACTCAGCCTGCTCTTTACCCCACTGGAAGGGGGGGTTCTTGCCTCTGTGGGACTGTCCTACCAGGAGATCTTGCAAAGGCACTGCTTTCTTTGTGTAGTCCTTTACAAACCTCCGGTAATACCCGACCAGTCCCAGGAACTGACGTACCTCCTTGAGATTCTTCGGTTCCGGTTCTCCGGGTCTGGTGCTACTCCTTCTGGACTGACGATGTGCCCCCGATACTGGGCCTTCTGTTTGAGCAGGTGGCACTTGGAAGGCTTCAATTTCATCCCATACCGTGACAACGACTCAAATACCTCTGCCAGGTGCTTCAAATGGTCCTCATACGTCTTGGAGTACACTATCACGTCATCCAGGTATAGCAGCACGGTCTCGAAATTACGGTGTCCCAGACAGCACTCCATCAATCTCTGGAACGTTCCAGGGGCGTTGCAGAGTCCGAACGACATACTGTTGAACTCGCAGAGTTCCATCGGGGTAGTGAAGGCCGTTTTCTCCCAGTCCTCTTCCGCAACTGCTACTTGCCAGTACCCGCTAGTGAGGTCAAGGGTAGAGAAGTAATTTGCAGACTTTAGTGCAGCCAGGGATTCCTCTATACGGCGCAAAGGGTATGCATCTTTATGTGTTATGCGATTTACCTGCCTGTAATCTACACACATTCTCATGCTTCCATCCTTTTTCCTGACCAGGACCAGGGGAGCTGCCCAGGGGCTACAGCTATCTCTTATTACCCCTGCTTTCTTCATGTCATGCAACATTTCCTTCGCTTTCTGGTAGTGTGCTGGTGGAATGGGCCTGTAACGTTCTTTGATGGGTGGATGGTCACCTGTGGGTATATGGTGTTGTACCCCT
The DNA here is from genome assembly GCF_046119375.1 of Phyllobates terribilis. Lineage (NCBI taxonomy): Eukaryota > Metazoa > Chordata > Amphibia > Anura > Dendrobatidae > Phyllobates > Phyllobates terribilis. Next base: position 826,465,472 of record NW_027362762.1, on the reverse strand, counting down.
TTAATCCTCCCAAAATCAAGTGGGTGTTTGCTGAATACCTGTTCGTATTCCTGGACCACCCTGTATACCCCTTGTTTTTGATGAACAGGAGTGGCGTCAGTCCCAACATGGAGCTATTGACACCAATCCTCCACCTGGGTTTCTGAGTCATTGTCCTACACGGTGTCTGGTGGGGTCAAGGATTCCACTGTGTGTATGGCATCATCATTCACAGTATACAACCTGGCAACAGTGGCGTATCTTGGTAATTTAACTTCATCCTCCCCACAATTTAGGAGACGTACGGGTACCCTCCCATAGCGTACATCAACCACCCCCCTGGCAGTTAAGAGTGTAGGTCTGTGCTCTGAGCTAATGGGCTCCGCCTGGTAGTTCTGTCCTTTGAGACCTATTGCTGCCCTACACCAAATCAGCATCTCGCTCATTGGGGGGATCACAATGGGTATCGGGTCTGTCACCCGTACATTACCAATTTCACCACCTGTTAGCTTTACCTGTTGCTGGAACAGGAGGGCTCGTATCTCTCTCTGGAGCACCTTCCTCTGCCCTGGTTTGGCGGTGTCAGCAATCTGTTGGAGCAAAAACAACACTTCTCCCAAACAGTAACCGACAATATTTGTACCAAGTATCATATACAAGTCTGTATCACCAGGGTTAGACTCCACTACAATCAGTCCTTGGTCCTTTAGTTCCGCTCTCCCCACCTTCACTGTCACATCTTTAACCCCTACTAGGTTAAGAGGAAGGCCGTTAGAGGCATACACTGAGAGGTTCGGGGCTGGCGGCTGGAGTTTATCTACGGACCAGTACCTTTTGTAGAGGACATCAGGTATGATGGTTACCTGTGAGCTGGTGTCCAGCAACGCAGGTGTTGCTATCCCGTCCAGCACGATGGACAGGAAAGGCCTCCCTCCTACGAACCAGCGATACCAGATGGATGGGCCTGCTTGATTTACTCCTGGGTGTCGGCCCTCGGCCCCAGGGTTTGCTCATTTAAAGGACAGTTCCGCGCTGTGTGGCCTGCCTAGTGGCAGCGGTAGCAGATGAATTCTCCTGGAGGGTGACGTTGGTCGTTGGTCCTCCCATGGGGTGGCGGTGTCCTCCTCCGGGGCGGCATTGTCCTCCTACGGGGTGGCGTTGTCCTCCTTTTTCTCCTCATCCAGGGAACATCCTCAGGGCTGTCGGCGAGTAGGATCCTTCCTTCCGGCTCGGGCTCCTCCTGTAGCTGCAGGGTGCTCAGGACAGTGGCCAGGGTTTTACTTAGCTGACGCTCTTCAGAGCGCAGGCTGTCCAGCTCGCTAGGGGGCACTGTTTGCATCTTTGTTTCAGCTGTTATTGAAGGAGCAGTGGGTGCTGCGGGCACTGGGGTGGCCCCACCTTGGTAATGCTGGATAGCAGTATCTGATGTTTCCAGGGGCTGCAGACCCTTTATAGCCATCTCCTTAAGAGTGTCAAAGGTGGCATCTGGATGGTCCAAGGCCCACCACCGTACAGTTCTGCTCTCCTCCTGGGCCCTCAACCCCCGGATGAACTGTTTCATCTGCATTTTATTTTCATTTTGTATGCTGGCTGGACTAACCTGTTTCAGGGCCCGCAGGGCTTCCTGTAAGCGCCAGGCGTAGTCCCGGACACTGTCCTCAGGTTTCTGGGCGCAATGGTAGAACCTCATCCGGAGATCTGTCTCAGTTCGGTTTTCAAACACAGTTTGCAGTCTCTTAAAGATGATGGATACTGATTCCTGGTCTGCGGCTGGCCAGGTTTCAACTTCCCGCTCTGCGGCACCAGTCAATTGTCCCAGCACCACAGCAGCTCTCTGCTTACCAGTCAAAGAATACATGTCTAGCACACCGGACATTTTCCTCTTGAATCCGGACAGGGTGTCTGGTTTGCCATTATACTGGGGAAGCCATTTCGCTCCAGGGATATACGGCAGGGCCATGGGTATCAACGGAGTCACGACCCCTGCTGGTGGAGCGGCCGCTCTGGCCTGCGCAGCGTAGGGCGCAGGTTGGGCATCAGGAGCGTTAACCAGTGCTCCGGCAGCTTGCTGGTCGTCGGCCATGGTTGCGCCCCCCTAGTGAACCAGAGCCTACCTTCTCCACTTCTTATCAGGTAGGCTGCAGCTCCGCGGGTGACGATCTTCTTCCAGGACCTTGCGTCGCTCGCGTCTGACGTCAGAGTGTCCTCTGGGCTCCTTCCAGGACCTGACGTTTCCTGGTTTGACGTCAGGGGCGGGGCGTGTCCTAGGCTTCGCGCGCTTCCAGCGGTTACGCCCCTCCGATCCCGCGGTTACGCCCCTCTTCTTCCCATGCGGCGACAGGAAGATGGTGGACAATGGAGGGAAATCTCGGGAATGGCGGGAAACCTTCACCACAGTGAGTATTACAGTCCTTTGAGGCGCACAGTACCCGGTGGCAACGGGCACGTTATCCTGTTCGTGACGCCAAGGCTGACGCACCCCCTGGGCCGTGGGGTACTCGGCAGCCGGGCCTCTGTAGATGCCGGTGGGGGATATCACGGTGGCTGGCCCGGTCCGTGACCCAGGGCGGTCAGTAATAGGGGGGGGGATATTTATAGGGGATTTGGAAAGTGTTCGTGACGCCACCTGTGGAATGCGGCCAAAGGGAGCCGCCGCTGCGGAGCAGTCCTCTGTAGCTGGTGTTACGGCAGCAGGGATGGTGTGGCTCTCCACAGGTAGAGCTAGCTCCAGGGCAGTGTAGGGGTAGATGGTGGATGCTGGGGAGAGACGGCAGGACGGTCCCGGAGGAAAGACGGACACTCACACGGGGGTAAGCTTCAGTACCTTTACTGGTGATCATGCAGGCACGGTCCAGGGTACTCCGGACGAAGGGCGCACTTTTGGACTCTCCCCAGTGAGCGGGTATAGGGCCTCCTGATCCGTGGCTTTACTCGCTAAGCTTCTGGCCTGCCTGGAACTAGGCCTAGCTTGGTTACGGTCTCTCTCTCTTCTCTTGCACCTGCTGACCTGGTGGTAGGGCCTTCTCCTGGAGATCACTCTCCCTGGACGCTGGGGCCTCCGTGACTCCTAGCCCTGGTACTGTAGTCAGCGTTTGGTGAACCTGGGACCTGTAGTCCTCCAGGGGATCCGGTGGTCCCTACTGGGTATAAAGGGACCCCGTAGGCGCGGACCCGGTGTCCGGTATATATATCTCGGGGTGAGCCTGGTATGCTCCTCTGCCCACTCGCTACTTCTTCCTTCTCCTCTCGCCTTCGGCCACACTCAGGGCCCTCACTCGTGCTGTAGGCCTTGGCTCGCCTACGCACAGCAGCCAGCGTGCTGCCTCTTCGCTGCTCTCTGAGCGTCAGCACGCTCTCTGACTCTGTCTGACTGACTAACTAACTGGCTCCACCCTCCCTATATATATGTCCCTAACGGGCTCCCTCTGCTGGTCTGAGGTGGTAGGGTGGAGGTGTGTGCATGTGTGAGGGCCCCTTGTGGAGAAGTCCATCCATGCACCCTTCTGGGTTCTGTGGCACCAATGTGCAGCAGGGCGCCACATATACGCCTTTTATATCTTATCTTTATCTCTTTCAATTGTAACTTTTATTCAAAATAAATTTTACTTTTATTCAAATCATCTGTGAAGACGGATGTTTTTACTTGGAAAACAGATTTCCATGCCAGGCAGGGCTGCCACCAGGAATTTCATGGCCCCATACTGGCAAAATTTTTGGGCCCCCTTGAGACTCCGCCCAGGCTCCACCCCAGCTCTGCCTCCACCCCTCAAACCTTCCACAGTCCCACTGTCCACTCTTGGAAAAACTCCACTTCCTGCACCATGTCCTCACCAATCACACATTAACAGTTCCAATCTAACACAATATCACATACATAGTTATCAGTTTTTGTTTTGGCCAAAAGATTTTTTAAGCCGCCACCACCACGACAAGGTAGACTCTTTTGACCCGGCCCTACTCTACTCTAACCTATTAAAAATTTCTTAAATATCCAATACTCTTTTTAGGTATATTTTTATTCATCTTTTTTTATGGAATGAGTCACATACATTTTTTAAACTAATTAAAACCAGATTGTGATAATTTTTTTAGAATCTGTATTTGATTGCAGATTATTGTATTCTGTTTTTTGTACATTTACGGAAGCTTAGAAGTGGACCGGCATCGTTCGACCACAGCTGCCAACAGGAATTTCATGGCCCCATACTGGCAAAAATTTTGGCCCACCTTGGTACTCCGCCCAGGCTTCACCCCAGCTCCGCCTCCACCCCTCAAACCTTCCACAGTCTCACCACCCACTCTTGGAAAAACTCCACTTCTGCACCGCGTACTCACCAATCACACATTAACAGTTCCCATCGAACACCAGATCACATACATAACCAGCGGCTTTTGTTTTGGCCAAAAGATTTTTTAAGCTGCCACCACAATAAGGTAGACTCTTTTTGGAGGGCCCTACTCTACTCTAACCTATTAAAAATTTCTTAAAATGCAAAATACTCTTTTTAGGCATATTTTTCTTTTTTTTTCTTTAAGGGAATGTGTCACGTACATTTTTGAAGATGACCAATAATACCACATAAAAGAGACAAATACGCCACACCATGGCCGGATCATATATTACCACCTCATAGGGACTGAATAATACCACATGCAAGGAACAAATACCACCACACAATGACCAGATCACATATTACCACATAGTGATCGAATAATACCACATACAAGGAACAAATAGCGCCACATCATGACCAGACCACATATTACCACCACATAGTGACCAAATAATACCACATACAAGAAATACTGCCATACCATGACCAGATCACATATTACCACCACATAGTGACCAGATAATACCACATACAAGAGAGAAATACTGCAACACCATGACCAGATCACATATTACCACCACATAGTGACTGTATATTACAATACTGATCATTAATAAAAAAAAAAATACTAATATTACCATAAGTGTCATTATACACAGGAGTTCTGTACATATTATACAGTGTATAGTGTCCGTTGTACAGGTAATACAGTGATCACCAGTGAGATTATACACAGGAGAGGTTACACCGAACCAGGGACAGCCCCCTGAATCCCACCACTGTAGCCAGTATCTTATATATAGCCTTCTCGCCTGTCTCTCTTGTGTCTCTTGCCACTCTCTGTCACGTTTCCTGTCTCTCTATCTTCTCAATTCTTCCATCTTTTCTCTCTCCCGCTCTTTTCTTCTGTCTCCTTCTCCCTGGTTGTCTGTGGCTTCACATCCCCTGCCATTTAGCCTTCCATGTTGTTCCACGGGCTGGTCCGGGCCCCCCTTTGCTCACCGGGCCCCATACGCTAGTAATGCCCTGATGGTGGCCCTGCGTCCAATATCACTGATGTCAGATGTGACCAGCCCCCTCTGCTGCAGCCATACAATGTAAGCAGCTGCTGCTGTGAGTGACTGGGGCACAAGGGCTTAATAAAGCAAAGTAAAGTAATTGGCCCGGGCACCAGTGTACCACAGTCTACCAGGCCGTTTATAGAGTGGCTCGGCTGTGCTGCCTCAGCGCAGGCTGTGTACCTTGTATCACCCATCCGGCCCCCTCTCTTTGCTTCTGCTCACCGGGCCCCATACACCAGTAATGGCAGTAATGTCCTAATGGCAGCCCTGATGCCAGGCATTGCCTTAACAAGGGGACATCATGGCTCCAGATCATGACTTGTCTGCCAGCTGCAACAGGCCTAATGGCTCCATAACTCTAGTTACAGAGTTTTAAAAGTTAAAAATGTTTAAACCCTACATAACTTCAGTACGTCTATGTAAAGGGGTTGTGCCAAGTTTTTGAAGTTATTCCTTATCCAAAGGATAGGGGATAACTTCCCAATAGCTTTTGGTCTGACTACTGGGACCTCCCCAGATACCAAGAATAGGGCGCCCCGTCTGGGTAGTGTTGGAATCTGAGTATGCATATCTCCACTCCATTCATTCTCAATGGGACTGCTGGAGACAGCCGAGCACTGTGCTCATCTGGTTTTCTGCACCAATCCTGTGATTTTCATAATTCCATAACTTTGCCTTATTGGTGTTGCAACTTCAATGTTGAGAGTGTAGGTACTAATATTGTGGCAATATAGCTGAAATCAAATTTGAAGGGAAAACAGCTGATGCTAAACAAAAATCCCAAAATAACATTTGTAATTTTTTCTTTTCTTGCATGAAATATATTATTGAGTATACTCTTTAGGAAACATACAAAATATAGGAGGGGAAGGGTAGAGATGGGAAGGAAAACACATTTATTTGACAACCTACAGTGGTGGCCAAAAGTATTGGCACCCCTGCAATTCTGTCAGATAATACTCAGTTTCTTCCTGAAAATGATTACAATCACAAATTCTTTGGTATTATTATCTTCATTTAATTTGCTTGCAAGGAAAAAACACAAAAGAGAATGAAGCAAAAATCAAATCATTGATCATTTCATACAAAACTCCAAAAATGGGCCAGATAAAAGTATTGGCACCCTCAGCCTAATACTTGGTTGCACAACCTTTAGCCAAAGTACCTGCGAACAACCACTTCTGGTAACCATCAATGAGTTTCTTACAATGCTCTGCTGGAATTGTAGACCATTCTTCTTTGGCAAACTGCTCCAGGTCCCTGATATTTGAAGGGTGCCTTCTCCAAACTGCCATTTTGAGATCTCTCCACAGGTGTTCTATGGGATTCAGGTCTGGACTCATTGCTGGCCACCTTAGAAGTCTCCAGTGCTTTCTCTCAAACCATTTTATAGTGCTTTTGGAAGTGTGTTTTGGGTCATTGTCCTGCTGGAAGACCCATGACCTCTGAGGGAGACCCAACTTTCTCACACTGGGCCCTACATTATGCTGCAAAATTTGTTGGTAGTCTTCAGACTTCATAATGCCATGCACACGGTCAAGCAGTCCAGTGCCAGAGGCAGCAAAGCAACCCCAAAACATCAGGGAACCTCAGCCATGTTTGACTGTAGGGACCGTGTTCTTTTCTTTGAATGCCTCTTTTTTTTTCCTGTACACTCTATGTTGATGCTTTTTCCCAAAAAGCTCTACTTTTGTCTCATCTGACCAGAGAACATTCTTCCAAGGCTTTCTCAGGTAAGTTTTGGCAAACTCCAGCCTGGCTTTTTTATGTCTCGGGGTAAGAAGTGGGGTCTTCCTGGGTATCCTACCATACAGTCCCTTTTCATTCAGACGCCGACGGATAGTACGGGTTGACACTGTTGTACCCTCGGACTGCAGGGCAGCTTGAACTTGTTTGGATGTTAGTCGAGGTTCTTTATCCACCATCCGCACAATCTTGCGTTGAAATCTCTCGGCAATTTTTCTTTTCCGTCCACATCTAGGGAGGTTAGCCACAGTGCCATGGGCTTTAAACTTCTTGATGACACTGCGCACGGAAGACACAGGAACATTCAGGTCTTTGGAGATGGACTTGTAGCCTTGAGATTGCTCATGCTTCCTCACAATTTGGTTTCTCAAGTCCTCAGACAATTCTTTGGTCTTCTTTCTTTTCTCCATGCTCAATGTGGTACACACAAGGACACAGGACAGAGGTTGAGTCAACTTTAACCCATGTTAACTGGCTGCAAGTGTGATTTAGTTATTGCCAACACCTGTTAGGTGCCACAGGTAAGTTACAGGTGCTGTTAATTACACGAATTACATGATTTTTCAAACAGTGCCAATACTTTTGTCCACCCCCTTTTTTAGGTTTGGTGTGGAATTATATCCAATTTGGCTTTAGGACAATTCTTTTTGTGTTTTTTCATTGAAGACAAATTAAATGAAGATAATAATACCAAAGAATTTGTGATTGCAATCATTTTCAGGAAGAAACTGAGTATTATCTGACAGAATTGCAGGGGTGCCAATACTTTTGGCCACCACTGTATAGGTAAGATCACATAGACATTACAAAAATAACTTATAAATGATTCTCCAGACGTGTGAAAAGTATAGACAGATGTGGACCATCGACCCCACCTCAGTAATGGTCAAGAGAAAATCACATGTCACTGAGTGTCGAGTAACACCCAAATTATTTACATCACTAAAGTGGAGGGAGAAAGAGGGAAGGGAATGGGAATGTATGAAAGCAAGAAAAAAGTGAGAAGGAAGAAGGGAGTAACTGGTATGTACTTGTCATAACAAAAAACGTAAAAAGCTCTAGTTGAGGTCAGAGGCCGGGAACTCATGAGGCCTCTGTATTCATCAGAGAAAGTGTATTTGTTCCGAACAAAAAAAAACCAGATTATTTCTCCACATATGTGGGTTTTTTCTTATTCGTAGAAGTTAGCGGCTCTAGACGATATTTCTAATTGTTACATGCAAACCATTATGGGATAGAGGGAGGAGTAGTAGACTTCCAAAGAGCCAGAATACAGTTTTTATCTGCATCAAGTAGATGATGTAGTAAAGAGTGGCAATAACTTTTTACAGGGATGCTGCTCTGATGGAGAAGACAGAGGTTGAAATCCAATGTACCTCTTTCAAAAAATGGGTTTAATGACTGCAGAAACAAAATATGTTAAGCTAAGGTCCCTCCTCCGATCCACAACGCCAGCACAATGCTGTAGATGTTGAGGGATATATTTTTTGCAAGACTGTCAGGACCCAGTACCAGTTGGTTGAGAGTATATAATTATATTCTTGGTATATGGAGGAGATGGAGGTTTTATGTGCTAGTATAAGTATTTTGGTCTTCTCTTCAAGTATCCACGACACCCATAGGTCTCTATCCCATTTTAACAAGTGAAGAGGAAGCCAATTATCAGGAGAACCTAAAAGCCCTTGATAGAACTGTGAAAGTGAACATCAAACAAGGCCCTGAGATGAGCGCAGAGATTCAAAATCAATGAGAGCGCGTATGGCATGTGTTGTGGGGTGGAGTATATTGTAGATAGTGGTTCAATTGTGAGGCTTATAGAGGATTTAGGTTTTGAAAGTCAGTATGCATCTAAAAATCATTGTTTTTTGTATCTCTTTTTCAATGGACGTGCACTGCCATCTTGTGGGTGGCATGGCTTCTCACTGAACCCTCTGCACCACACATGCTTCTAATGCGCATGCGCAGGCAGAGACTGGAAACGTGCTGCTCCCAGGTCTATACTGCGACTTTATTAGAAGACGTTTCCCTGCTTGTCTGCAGCTTCAGCATCTACTTGTTTGTGCTCTGATTGGAGTGAAAATGTTCTGATCAGAGCAAAGACCAGTGTGATAGTGATAATAAAGCTTCTGACAGGCAGGGACAACAGTAATATAGCTATGACTGGTGGAGCAGCGGTGAGTGGTCTTCTAAGAAAGTGCAGCCCTATTCCCAAGAGCCATGTGTATGGAACACTTCCTGGCAGTGGCGTAACTAGAGTCTGATGAGCCCCCATTGCAAGATTTGGACCGTGGCCCCCCATCCTGAATAAATTGTGTGTGTATATATATATATGTATGTATGTATGTACGTGTATATATATATACACTGCTCAAAAAAATAAAGGGAACACTTAAACAACAAAATATAACTCCAAGTAAATCAAACTTCTGTGAAATCAAACTGTCCACTTAGGAAGCAACAATGATTGACGATCAATTTCACATGCTGTTGTGCAAATGGAATAGACAATAGATGGAAATTATTGGCAATTATCAAGACACCCTCAATAAATAAAGGAGTGGTTCTGCAGGTGGGGACCACAGACCACATCTCAGTACCAATGATTTCTGGCTGATGTTTTGGTCACTTTTGAATGTTGGTTGTGCTTTCAAACTCGTGGTGGCATGAGACGGACTCTACAACCCACAGAAGTTGCTCAAGTAGTGCAGCTCATCCAGGATGGCACATCAATGTGAGCTGTGGAAAGAAGGTTTGCTGTGTCTGTCAGCGTAGTGTCTAGTCTGAACGAAGACCTATAGAATTAAGGGAGGGGTCCCTAAAAGAACTGTATATATATATCATCCTGAGTCTAATGGACAGACTGAAAGAAAGAACCAGGATGTTGAACAGTTTTTGCGTTGTTTTGTGGCAGACAATCAAGCGGTGTGGTCTGAGTTTCTGCCTTTCGCAGAATTTGCTCTTAACAATCATACATCCTCCTCTGCTGGGTGTTCTTTTTTTTGTTGTACTGGGAGACATCCGTCTTTTGTGTTCTACAACAACTTCTGTTTAGGAGGTGTCACATTTTTTGTCCCAGTCCTTAGTTCTTTTAGGGACCCCTCCCTTAATTCTATAGGTCTTCGTTCAGACTAGCCGAGGACTAAGGCGGGTCTGTTCACTAGGAACAGGCTGCCCGCTACATCGTAGGGATTCAGCTTAGTCTTACTGTAGGGACAGCTTTCCCCTATCTTTCCTTAGTACTTGTTGCAGATCATAACAGTAAGTCCAGCCCAGCCAGAAGGGCGGAGCTGGAATATAAAGGCAGATGGTCACGTGACCGCAAAACACAAGATAGAAAAAACTAACAGGAGGGTTCTAACACAGACAATCCAACTACGAAACGAAATATTGTAAGTTCCATGCATCTGACAATAATGGGACCCATATTTCTAGTGACAGAAACAGCCCAGGAATGTATCCATAGTTTTCCATGGCTGTAAGCAGAATCATGGAGAATCATGCCAGCGTCCGCCCTTCTCCCCCGCTTTCTCAGGGCCCCGGCAGCCGGATACTTACCTCTCCCCGTGCCTCCGCAGATCTGCTGTCTTCCTGCTGTGCTCTCCCTGTGACGTCTCAGGTCAGAGGGTGTGGTGACGTCTTTCCACCGCGCCCGCTCCTGAGCTATCACAGGAAGCGCAGAGTGGGAAGACGCCGGCGACGCTGGAGTCCGGACCTGAGCAGTGGCAGCAGGTGAGGAGGAGAGAGGTGAGTATTTGATTTTTTTTTTTAATGTATGGAGGCATGGGGCATTATATGGGGGGTGACATCCTGCATGGGGCATTATATGGGGGGGTGGCATCCTGCATGGGGCATTATATGGGGGGGTGACATCCTGCATGGGGCATTATATGGGGGGTGACATCCTGCATGGGGCATTATAAAGATGGGGGGTGACATCCTGCATGGGGCATTTTAAAGAGACGGGGGTGATATCCTGCATGGGGCATTATATGGGGGGAAAGGGACATCCTGCATGGGGAGTTATATGGGGGAAGGGACATCCTGCATGGGGCATTATATGGGGGGAGTGACATCCTGCACGGGGCATTATATGGGTGGGGGAAGTGACATCCTGCAAGGGGCATTATATGGGGGGGGAGAAGTGATATCCTGCATGGGGCATTATATGGGAGGGGAAGGGACATCCTGCATGGGGCATTATATGGGGGGGGAAGGGACATCCTGCATAGGGCATTATATGGGGGGGGAGAAGTGACATCCTGCATGGGGCATTATATGGGTGGGGGAAGTGACATCCTGCATGGGGCATTATATGGGGGGGAGAAGTGATATCCTACATGGGGCATTATATGGGAGGGGAAGGGACATCCTGGATGGAGCATTATATGGGGGGGATATATAACGCTCCATACAGAATACTGGTCCCCATATAACGCTACATACAGAATACTGGCACCCATAAAATGCTCCATACGGAATACTGGCCCCCATATAATGCTCCATACAGAATACTGGTCCCCATATAACGCTCCATACGGAATACTGGCCCCCATATAATGCTCCATACGGAATACTGGCCCCCATATAATGCTCCATACAGAATGCTGGCCCCCATATAATGCTCCATACAGAATACTGGCCCCCATAAAACGCTCCGTACAGGATACTGGCCCCCTTATAACACTCCATACTGGATACTGGCCCCCATAAAATGCTCCATAGAGAATACTGGCCTCCATATAACGCTCCATACAGAATACTGGCCCCCATATAATGCTCCATACAGAATACTGGCCCCATATAACGCTCCATACGGAATACTGGCCCCCATATAACGCTATATACAGAATACTGGCCCCCATATATTGCTCCATACAGAATACTGGCCCCCATATAATGCCCCATGCAGTCTGTTCCCCCCACATAATGCCCTATGCAGGCTTTTCCCCCCTTATAATGCCCCATACAGGCTGTTCCCCCCCTTATAATGCCCCATGCAGGATGTCACCCCCCCTCTTTATAATGCCCCATGCAGGATGTGACACCCCCTCTTTATAATGCCCCATGCAGGATGTCACCCCCCCTCTTTATAATGCCCCATGCAGGATGTCACCCCCATCTCTTTAAAATGCCCCATGCAGGATGTCACCCCCCCCTCTTTATAATGCCCCATGCAGGATGTCACCCCCCCATATTATGCCCCATGCAGGATGTCACCGCCCATATAATGCCCCATGCAGGATGTCACCCCCCATATAATGCCCCATGCAGGATGTCACCCCCCCCATATTATGCCCCATGCCTCCATACATTAAAAAAAAAAATCAAATACTCACCTCACTTCTCACCTGCTGCCGCTGCTCAGGTCCGGACTCCAGCGTCGCCAGCGTCTTCCCACTGTGCGCTGCCTGTGACGGCTCAGGGGAGGGCGCGGTAGAAAGACGTCACCGCACCCTCTGACCTGACTTGTCACAGGGAGCGCACAGCAGGAAGACAGTGGATCTGTGGAGGCACGGGGAGAGGTAAGTATCAGGCTGCGGGGGCCCTGAGCAAGCAGGGGAGAAGGGCGGGCGCTGATGTGGCACCCCAGGGGTCTGGTTTCCACAGTAATAGCAATATTACGTCTGAGAGCAGGTGGGAGGTCTCCTGGTCAGGAATCCTATGCATGCCACACCTCCTGCCCAGTCCTGGGAGGGGAAGAACTTCCCCTATATAAAACTAGGGCTGAGGCAGGGTTAGAGAGAAGAAGAGGAGTCCCAGAAAGAGACACAGTCTGGTCTGGAGAGGAGCAGCTATAGGAAAGAAAGATCAGGAGCTCAGTGGGAGCAGTGCTAAAAGGAGTCAGGGGCTGGAAGCTGTAGAGCTCGCCCTGATTGAAGAGTTCTCACCGGACCCGGAGTCCGAGGCTGTGGGGACTAATCCTTACCCAGCAGCAGAAACCGACCAGCAGGGGATTTCAGGTCCTCTGGCCCAGAAACCCGAAGGCACGGTCACACGCAAAGGACCAGCACCGCCGTCGTGGAGCGGAAGCTACCAGAAGGCCCCGAGTCACCGGCCATACGGGTGAGCACCACACGGTACACTCAGGGACGTGGGCTACTTTTACCCGCCTCTAGCAAGGTAGCCAGAAGAGTACAATTAGTTGGGGAGGCCTACAACTCCGCCTGGCCAGGGGAGATCCTATCTGCTCACAGACTGACCAGGCCCCGATCGCTAGCCAGTACTCCGGGAGGGTCTACCTTTGCCACCAGTAAAGACCCTGAACTACACCGCACCGTCTCTGAGTGGTTCCTGGTGCCTGCGTGCAACTCTGCTAACCCCATCATTCACGTCGGCTGCCCTGAGGCCATACCCCTCCCGTTGGGGGTTATACCATCCACGCTGCACATCCGTACCACCGGCCTCAGCGGTCTGCCCTGCAGCGGCGGCTTCATAGCCGCATTCAACGGGTGGCGTAGTCGAACACTCTAACATCTACTGCTAAAGACTGCCATTTAGTTTGACACCCTGGGCACGGACCGGGTCACCGCCACGAGGACTATTACCCCCAACAGATCCGGTATTCCCCGCGTGCGCAACGCTGCACCACAGCACAGGCCCAGGGGGCGCGTCAACTTTTGGCGTAGTCGGCAGGATCTCGTGCCCGCAACCACCGGGTACTGCGTGCCTGAAAAAGAGACTTTTAAACTTACCTGTGGTGAAGATTCCCGCCATCCGACGCCATCTTCTACCTTCTTCCCGCCATCCGTGGAGTTTTCCCGCCGTTGGACGCCATCTTCTGCCTTCTTCCCGCCATCCGTGGAGTTTTCCCGCCGTTGGACGCCATCTTGAAGACGCCGCGCGGAAAGAAGAGGGGCGTGGACTCCGAAAGCGCGCGAGAACTGGAGCTCCGCCTCACGTCCGGACGTTGCGTAAGGTCCTGGAAGGAGCCCAGCAGACGCCGACGTCACAGGAGCGCGACGGAAGGTCCTCGACCCTGACGATCCACTGCGGAGCCGCGGCCTACGGAAGAGGATCATCGCAAGGTAGGCCACGGTCCACTAGGGGGGAGGAGGATGTCGGATACGGAGGAGAGCTTCACTGCCACAGCCACCGCCAGCGCCACCGCTGCAGCGGTCATGCCTTTCACGATGCCCTATATCCCGGGGGCAGCCTGGCTACCCCAGTACTCAGGGGAGTCACATACCCTGAATGACTTTAGAGAAAAGCTGGATAGCCTCTTCCAGGTGTACCCCCTCACAGAAGAGCAAAAAGTGAGCATCCTGGTGGCCCAACTAACCGAGGCAGCCCAAAGGGAGGTAAAGTCCTGGCCACCTGGGAGGAGGACTGTAGCAGGGATATTAACCCGGCTGAAGGACACCTTTGATACCCGCACCTCAGCTGAGATAAAGCTTAGTTTCTACGGGTGCAAACAGCGAGCACATGAGAATATAAGGGACTATGCACTAAACCTACAAGAGGCCCTGAGAGCCATTAAGCAGGCCGACCCTGACAGCGTGGGAAATGAAGATAAGCTGTTGACTGAACAATTTATTGAGGGTCTACTGTGCAATGCCCACCGAACCCAGTTGCGGGCAATGGCCTTACAGGATCCTCATCTGGACTTTGCACAGTTCAAGGACAGAGCCATTCGGGTGCTCCGAGAACCGGCACCGGGTGGCGATGTGGCCCACAGGCGCCCTACTACCGCTTACCACCAGGAGGCGGCGCCCTTGTCGGCAGGGCCTGTGGGAGCTGATGCGCAGGCTTTGAACAATGACCCGGCTCCAGACCTGCACCATCAGGTCCAAGAGCTAGCTAAAAGCGTAGCTGCGCTAACCCAAACTGTGCAGTCTTTACAGGTTGCTGCTCTAGGGAAGATCCAGCTGGCATCCGGACCGGAGGACATCCCGTGGCGTTGACCAAGGAGGACCCCACCGGCCAGAGGAAGACCCAGTGACCGATACAACGAGGACGGACAACCCATTTGCCGCCGCTGCAATCAACCCGGACATATGGCAAGGTACTGTCCTTTAAACTGGCACAACCTGGGGTAGAGGGCCAACCCCCAGGCATAAGATCATCAGGCCCATCGAACTGGCGTGACAAATACGTATGAGGACGTCCAGTCTTGCCTGTAGTACTGGATGGCATTCCTATGAGTGCCCTACTTGACACCGGGTCACAGGTCACCACCATCCCGTACGTGCTCTTCAAGCAGTACTGGAATGACTCGGATATAACCCGCTACCCTGACGACGACTTGAGTATCATTGCCAGCAATGGTCAGCCCGTGCCACAGATCGGATTTAAAGAGATGACCATTAAAGTCGGTAGAGTCAAACTGGCAGCACAGGGACTGATCATTGTAGACATTGACAAGCGCGAGAGTCACCCAAAGATAACTCTAGGAACTAATGTGATTGAAAATTGTCTTGCAGAGGTGATTTTCATTTTACAGCAGGTTGCCAAGAACGCCAGCTCCGGCCAACAGCGAGTGCTCCAAAAAGAGATCCGGGCACTGATGCGGCGGCAACAGGTGGAACTCTCCGGTGGTGAGATTGGAAGCGTGAGAATGTGTGACCCTTTCCCTATTGCCATGCCCCCAAAAAGTGAAATGATGATTTGGTGCCGGGCAGCTATTGGTCTAAGAGGTAGAGACTACCAAGCAATGGTAGAACCCGTCTACTCAGACAGTAGGCCCACCATTTTGACAGCACGGGGGGTGGTTGATGTACGCCATGGGAGGGTGCCCGTTCGCATAATAAACATCGGGAAAAGGGAAGTGTACCTGCCCCGGTATGCTACGCTAGCCAAATTGTATACCATCAATCAAAATTCTGTACAGTCCGTGGAACCCTTGCCTCCATCTCATCCAGAGGAAGGTAACGGCTCTAAGAAAACAATAGAGGACTGGTGTCAGCAACTACATTTGGGTACTGACTCCACTCCCTCACACCAGAAACAGGGAGTCTATCGGGTGGTTCAAGAGTACGAGAGAGTGTTTAGTAAACACCCGTTAGACTTCGGGCGAGTAAAGGGGGTAGAACATCATATCCCCACGGGAGACCATCCTCCCATAAAGGAGAGATACCGACCCGTACCCCCTGCACACTACCAACACGCCAAGGGAATGCTTAGAGACATGAAGGAGGCTGGGGTAATCAGGGATAGCTGTAGCCCCTGGGCAGCTCCACTGGTCTTGGTTAAAAAAAAAGACAACACCATGAGAATGTGTGTAGATTACCGGAAAATCAACCGTATCACACACAAAGATGCGTACCCCTTACCAAGGATAGAGGAGTCTTTGGCCGCTTTAAAATCTGCTAACTTCTTCTCTACTTTGGATCTCACTAGCGGGTACTGGGACTTAGCGAGTTTACCTGCATGCCGTTCGGACTCTGCAACGCACCAGGAACCTTCCAACGATTGATGGAATGCTGTCTGGGACACCGGAACTTTGAGACGGTCCTGCTGTACCTGGACGATGTTATAGTTTATTCCAAAACCTACGAGGACCACCTGAAACACCTGGCGGAGGTGTTTGAAGCCCTGGCAAACTACGGTCTGAAGGTGAAACCGTCGAAGTGTCACCTGCTAAAACCAAAAGTGCAGTACCTGGGACACGTGGTGAGTGCTGACGGAGTGGCCCCCGACCCTGATAAGATCACCGCGATTAAGGAATGGCCAAGACCCTCCAGCGTAAAGGAAGTGCGTTTGTTCCTCGGGTTGGTAGGCTACTACCGAAGATTCATTCCCGGTTTCACCAAAAAGGCAGCTCCTATGCAGGACCTCCTGATAGGCCAGTCCAGGAAGGCCAAGAACCAGAAGCCGCCCTTCAGATGGGAGAAGCTGGAAGAAGAGTCCTTCCGCCAGCTGAAGATGGCCCTCACGGGGGATGAAATCCTGGCGTACCCGGATTACAGCCAGCCCTTTATCCTCTACACCGACGCAAGTAACATCGGGCTAGGAGCCGTACTGTCCCAGATCCAGCAGGGGAAAGAACGGGTAATTGCTTACGCCAGCCGAAAACTGCGACCCACCGAAAGAAACCCTGAGAATTACAGCTCATTCAAGCTAGAGTTCCTGGCAGTGGTGTGGGCAGTCACCGAACGCTTTAGGCACTACCTCGCCTCTTCCCGGTTCACCGTGTACACGGATAACAACCCGTTGACACACCTGGATACGGCAAGACTCGGTGCCCTGGAGCAGAGATGGATGGCCCGCCTGTCCAACTATGAGTTCACGATCAAATACCGGGCAGGACGCTCCAATACCAACGCGGATGCCTTGTCCAGAATGCCAAACCTACCGGACGTAGGGGAAGATCCAGAGGAACTGGAAGAAGTTGAACTCCCCGCGTTCCACCGTCATGGGACTATCCAGTATTCCCACCGTGTAAGGGGTAAGCAATCTGCTACGTTCAACCCCTTACCTCATTACAACTGGGCGGAAACGCAAGACAGTGACCCCGCCGTCCGACTGGTGAAGGAGATGCTGACTCAGCCGGATGCCCGCCTTGACCCAGACGCTCCGGAGGAGGCCAAGCAACTGTGGGCTGAGAAGAGTTGACTGTTCCTTTACAAGGGGAAGTTGTGCCGCAGAATGGTTAACTCCCGGACGCATGAACTGATCTGGCAAGTAGTGGTGCCAAGAAGAGACGCGGCTATGGTACTGGAGGCATACCACAACGGAGCTGGGCACTTCGGATGGAAGAAGCTGGAGTTCCTGCTGCGCGGGCGGTTCCATTGGGTAGGCATGAGAGGAACCATCGAGAGGTGGTGCAGAGACTGTGGTCCATGCAACCTAAGAAGGAAGGATCGTGCCAGCCAGAAGACCCCCCTGCAGTCCATCGTCACCAGGCAGCCGTTGGAACTGGTAGCCTTGGACCATGTAAAACTGACCCCCAGCAGAAGTGGCTACGTCTATGCGTTAACCATCGTGGATCACTACTCCCGGTTCTTAGTTGTCGTCCCCGTCAAGGACTTAACGGCTCAAACAGCAGCTAGAGCCTTCCAGCAGCACTTCTGCCGTCCACACGGATACCCAGAGCAGGTGCTGACGGACCAGGGACCTGCCTTTGAAGCGGAGGTCTTCCAGGAGTTCTGCACTCTGTATGGCTGCCGGAAGATAAGAACAACACCCTATCATCCACAAACCAATGGACTCTGCGAGAAAATGAACCAGGTGGTGATAGATCTACTGAAAACATTGCCCCTCGAAGAACGCAGTCTGTGGCCTGAGAAACTGCCTGATCTGGTGGACCTATACAACCACATCCCTGTAGGTTCTACCAACTGTACCCCGGCTTACCTAATGAGAGCAAGACCTGGTAAGCTGCCTGTTGACCTGGATATGGGAGTCCTGACACCCGAGGACACTTCACCAGAAGCAGACTGGGACACAGAGAGGCAGCAGCAGTACCGGAAAGTACAGGAGAGCGTTGAGCGAAGTCTCTGTCAAGCAAGAGAAAGACAGGAGAAGACTTACAACCAGTATGCTCCCGCTGTTCCCCTGGTACCTGGAGAGCAGGTCTTGAAGAGGAAGAGACGGCTCCACAAGTTGGACGACCAGTGGGAGAAGGACCCGTACACCGTACTGCCCTCAAGCCATGAGAACCCAAAAGTCTGCACAATCAGTAAGGACGGAGGAGAAACCACAGCCGTTGTCTCCCGAGATCACCTGAAGAAGTGTCCCGAACAGCTACGGAACCCTGAAGAAGAACAAGAAGACCCTCGACCCGCAGAGGAAAGGGAAGATATGGTCAGTACTGTGCTCGGAGACTTCCCTCGGTCTTGGACTCAAGTCAATGGCGCTGTTGTGGTACCCGTCCTCACCTTCCTCCAACCAGCATCTCAAGTACCTACGGAGAAACAGGTAGAGCTGGAAGAGCAGCCGGTCCAGGAGGCAGAAGACCCCACACAAGCAGACCAGGAGAATCAACCCTCTGCTTATAGTGAGCCTGCCGTACCCCTAGTGAGCCAAAGAGCCCGTAGACAGCTGCCCAGTTTACCTTTGACAGCCCCTACACCCTGTAGCTTAGGACCAGTCAGTCAGCTCCGTAGGTCTACTAGGGTCACTAGAGGCCAGTTGCCCGTACGTTGGAGGATTTAAAGTGCTCAAACTGTTTTATTTGTATTTACCTGTTTATTGTTGCTTGTGAATAATTGTGTATTTCTAGTTATTTTATAGGTGTCTTTAATGGATTATCCGGAATCCTTTGTATATATGTTTGGAGCGTAACCCAGGAAAGGACTAAGACTGTTAAAGACTCGGGGTAGGACAGACCCCTACCTGGTTACGGCTCCCTGTTCCTTGGTGAAATGGACACCCTTGTTTTCTTCAAAAACTGCACCCGGTTGCGGACACGCCGTGACCATCCTAATGTGTTTTTCTTTATTGTACTGTTTCTGTTTATAACTTGTTATGTTTACAAAAATATGTTTAGTCCCGGAGTACTAAATTTTACAAGGGGGGAATGTGGCACCCCAGGGGTCTGGTTTCCACAGTAATAGCAATATTACGTCTGAGAGCAGGTGGGGGGTCTCCTGGTCAGGAATCCTATGCATGCCACACCTCCTGCCCAGTCCTGGGAGGGGAAGAACTTCCCCTATATAAAACTAGGGCTGAGGCAGGGTTAGAGAGAAGAAGAGGAGTCCCAGACAGAGACACAGTCTGGTCTGGAGAGGAGCAGCTATAGGAAAGAAAGATCAGGAGCTCAGTGGGAGCAGTGCTAAAAGGAGTCAGGGGCTGGAAGCTGTAGAGCTCGCCCTGATTGAAGAGTTCTCACCGGACCCGGAGTCCGAGGCTGTGGGGACTAATCCTTACCCAGCAGCAGAAACCGACCGGCAGGGGATTTCAGGTCCTCTGGCCCAGAAATCCGAAGGCACGGTCACACGCAAGGGACCAGCACCGCCGTCGTGGAGCGGAAGCTACCAGAAGGCCCCGAGTCACCGGCCATACGGGTGAGCACCACACGGTACACTCAGGGACGTGGGCTACTTTTACCCGCCTCTAGCAAGGTAGCCAGAAGAGTACAATTAGTTGGGGAGGCCTACAACTCCGCCTGGCCAGGGGAGATCCTATTGCTCACAGACTGACCAGGCCCCGATCGCTAGCCAGTACTCCGGGAGGGTCTACCTTTGCCACCAGTAAAGACCCTGAACTACACCGCACCGTCTCTGAGTGGTTCCTGGTGCCTGCGTGCAACTCTGCTAACCCCATCATTCACGTCGGCTGCCCTGAGGCCATACCCCTCCCGTTGGGGGTTATACCATCCACGCTGCACATCCGTACCACCGGCCTCAGCGGTCTGCCCTGCAGCGGCGGCTTCATAGCCGCATTCAACGGGTGGCGTAGTCGAACACTCTAACATCTACTGCTAAAGACTGCCATTTAGTTTGACACCCTGGGCACGGACCGGGTCACCGCCACGAGGACTACTACCCCCAACAGATCCGGCTCCGGGTATTCCCCGCGTGCGCAACGCTGCACCACAGCACAGGCCCAGGGGGCGCGTCACTGACACCGCTCTCCTCCGCCCATAGCACGGCGGGGTGCCCTACCGCAAGTGGATCCCCCGCCTGCTCAGGGCCCCGGCACTTGCCCGGGTGCGCCGGGTGCTGGCGCCGGCCCTGGCTGCGACCGCTTACGCCACTGCTTCCTGGTCACTCTCTGCAATAAGCAGAGATCCCGCGATAATTTGTGAGATCTCACTGCTTAGTAAGGAGAGATACCAGGAAGTGTTCCCATACTTCTGGCTCCCAGGAACATGGCTGCACTTTCTGAGAAAACCGATCACCACCACTCCAGAAACGATAAATATATTAGAGTTGTCCCTGCCTTTCAGCAGCTTCTCTTTCTATCACTATCACACTGGTCTTTGCTCTCTTCGGAGAGTTTTTTTTAATGCTTGTGGATCAGTGACCCACTGTGCCACGGGCTGGACTTGCCCTAGAGGGGCGTAACTAAGCAGCTACCTGGTTTTCACTGGAGCCCCTGATGGTGAGGATAGGCTTGTGCGGCAGGTGGCTGCCAGATACCACTCCAGGGCAGTGTCCGGAACAGTAGCAGCTGACCCCAAGGGTCAAAGACGTTGGTTCGAATAGAGTGTCCCAGGCTGGATAGGACAGGCACTGGTGTGGGTTCAGACTGTGCGGCTCTGTATAGCAGACAAGACGGCCACTGGCACTGGTACAGCCTGTGTGGCTCTGGATAGCAGACAGATCAGGTATGGAAAGAAACAGGTGGAGGTGCCTTAAGTAGTAAGTGTCTCAAAGCTATTGCCTGGGGACACATTAGGAGAGTGTGCGCTGTCTCTTTAAGAGACAGGGAGCGTGAGTCCCAAGCGAGCTGCCAGGAGACCTGCTTGGCGTGCGCAGGGACGCCGGCACTACAGTTTTCACTGCAATCACAGCACAGACCAGTGTGACAATGGTAGCTAATGAAGCTGCAGACAGGCAGAGACAACACTGAACATGGTACCTGTTCTGAGCAGCGAAACCAGGCTGCTCAGAGCAGACACGTCACTTCCATGCTGTGATGTGGCGCTGCTAGGTATGTTGGGAAAAGGCGGCGACTTTTTACCGATAATTGGACTAGTATACAATTTGCATTTTTTTCAAACGCCCTTTGCTCACTGATTTTTAAATGACATTTAGAATTTAGTTAATTTTTTTTACCAGTAATATATTAAGGTAAAAAGGCAGGGGTAATTTTTGGTGATAGATACTCATTAAAGGGAACCTGTCACCAGTTTTTGAGTGTATGAACAAATGCACCACCTTTAACTGTTCCTGTGCTGCATTCCACGTGTCTATCAGCTATATTCATATTATTTTTTTTAGGGGGGTGGGGACCCAATTAGAAATTCTGCTATGGGGCCCCATGATTTCTATGTATGCCCCTGTGTATGAACACAGCCAGGTATGTTTAACTATGAAATGCTGCTGTGTTTCAGAAAAAAAAATACTTTAATAGCCGCCGGAGACTGAGAACACGCAGTAGACTAGTTGGAAAGGGGGGGTCCCTGGCGACATCTCCCCGCACTTATCCTGGACTGACAGGTCTCTGCCTACATGTGCGTATGTGCAGATATGCAGAGACCTGCACATGTAGTGCGAGCAATGTGAGGATTCACAAGTCTGCAGTTACTTAGAGTGACAGCAAACGTGTACTTTAGGACCGGACAACCCTTTTAACATTCAAGCTTCTGAATTAGGTGTATCTTTAGCAAACCCACTCAAACATATTACAGAATTGCTCAAGTAATTCCTAAATAATATATTCAAAAATTAAAAAAATTAATCACGAATGTCGCTGGAAATTTAATTATTTGGAAAGTTGTATATGAGCATGAGAATTTTAAAAAGATTGCATTTTATGGGTACTTTTCTGTGAGCTCCACTAGGTGGCAATGAAGTGTTAAATAAGACATGGCACTGTTTCCTGTGCGTGAGGTCATATCTCTCAGCACTGCAAGAAAATGTGCTGCTCTTGACTTAATTTTTTGCAACAATCAGCTCTTCTGTCTCCTTTTCTATCATATAAATTGTTTTTTTCTGTAGTCATAAAGGGAAACTGGATTTTTTTGCCCCAGTTCCCTATGCAGTGATTCGTATGTAATACATTAAGCATCATATGCACTTTCTTAATGACTATGGATAGCATACTACACTGCTCAAAAAAATAAAGGGAACACTCAAATAACACATCCTAGATCTGAATGAATGAAATATTCTCATTGAATACTTTGTTCTGTACAAAGTTGAATGTGCTGACAACAAAATCACACAAAAATCATCAATGGAAATCAAATTTATTAACCAATGGAGGCCTGGATTTGGAGTCACCCCCAAAATTAAAGTGGAAAAACACACTACAGGCTGACCCAACTTTGATGTAATGTCCTTAAAACAAGTCAAAATGAGGCTCAGTATTGTGTGTGGCCTCCACGTGCCTGTATGACCTCCCTACAACGCCTGGGCATGCTCCTGATGAGGTTGCGGATGGTCTCCTGTGGGATCTCCTCCCAGACCTGGACTAAAGCATCCGCCAACTCCTGGACAGTCTGTGGTGCAACGTGACGTTGGTGGATGGAGCGAGACATGATGTCCCAGATGTGCTCAATCTGATTCAGGTCTGGGGAACGGGTGGGCCAGTCCATAGCTTCAATGCCTTCATTTTGCAGGAACTGCTGACACACTCCAGTCACATGAGGTCTGGCATTGTCCTGCATTAGGAGGAACCCAGGGCCAACCGCACCAGCATATGGTCTCACAAGGGGTCTGAGGATCTCATCTCGGTACCTAATGGCAGTCAGGCTACCTCTGGCAAACACATGGAGGGCTGTGCGGCCCTCCAAGGAAATGCCACCCCACACCATTACTGACCCACTGCCAAACTGGTCATGCTGAAGGATGTTGCAGGCAGCAGATTGCTTTCCACGGCGTCTCCAGACTCTGTCACGTCTGTCACATGTGCTCAGTGTGAACCTGCTTTCATCTGTGAAGAGCACAGGGCGCCAGTGGCGACTTTGCCAATCCTGGTGTTCTGTGGCAAATACCAAGAGTCCTGCACGGTGTTGGGCTGTGAGCACAACCCCCATCTGTGGACATCGGGCCCTCATACCACCCTCATGGAGTCGGTTTCTAACCGTTTGTGCAGACACATGCACATTTGTGGCCTGCTGGAGGTCATTTTGCAGGTCTCTGGCAGTGCTCCTCCTGTTCCTCCTTGCACAAAGGCGGAGGTAGCGGTTCTGCTGCTGGGTTGTTGCCCTCCTACGGCCTCCTCCATGTCTCCTGGTGTACTGGCCTGTCTCCTGGTAGCACCTCCAGCCTCTAGACACTACGCTGACAGACACAGCAAACCTTCTTGCTACAGCTCGCATTGATGAGTCATCCTGGATGAGCTGCACTACCTGAGCAACTTCTGTGGGTTCTAGAGTCCGTCTCAACCTACCACGAGTGTGAAAGCACAACCAACATTCAAAAGTGACCAAAACATCAGCCAGAAAGCATTGGTACTGAGATGTGGTCTGTGGTCCCCACCTGCAGAACCACTCCTTTATTGAATGTGTTTTGATAATTGCCAATAATTTCCATCTATTGTCTATTCCATTTGCACAACAGCATGTGAAATTGATTGTCAATCAGTGTTGCTTCCTAAGTGGACAGTTTGATTTCACAGAAGTTTAATTTACTTGGAGTTATATTCTGTTGTTGAAGTGTTCCCTTTATTTTTTTGAGCAGTGTATATTATATACTGACAGGTGGACACTTGCCTTATACACTGAACAGAAATGGCTATTCCCTTTTTTTGCATTACACCTTTGGATGAGAACACCAAACACCAAACCAGCTCTCACTGATTAGGATCACCCACTTTACTGTTAAAACCAGAATGAGAACAGATTTCAATGAATAATTAAAAAGTTATTCCCACCAAAAAAAATAAGTTATCTCCTATACCCTTGCTGACTGCTTGGGGTCCAGCCCAGAAATCCCTAGATGGAGCGGAGGCGTGCATGCTCAACCTCTGCTCAATAAGTCATTGTCAATGGGACTGCTGGAGAAAGCCAAGTACAGAGCTCCGCATTTTTTCACAGTCCCATAGACAATGAATGGAGCAGAGGTGCGCATGCTTGGCTACTGCTCTATTCAAATGGGCCTCTGCAGAACTTTGTTTTTAGGATCGATGTGGACCCCAGGTGTTGGACCCCCACCATTCAGCAAGATATCACCTATCCTATGGTGAAAACTTCTAAATGAGAAGTGAAAACGTCTAATGATTTGTATAACCCTTTAATATTTGATACTATATTCATTTGCATGTTGTTTCTATCTTATGTCATTGTGTCTAGTTTTTAAGGGTGTATATAAGGGTCTTTTCACACTTTTGTAGCTTGGGAAGCTCTGGACAAGCATATAGTGTCCTCAATAGGCCATAGTCTCCCATCATGCTTATATATTTGCTATTAGTATGTTGTGCATATTTACTATTCTTTTGAATGAAGGCGTCTGTATGGGATATTACAGACTTCTGCACTTTTCCATACAGAAACAAACAGTACATTTGACCTACAAGAAGCTCCTGGCACATGGGGGTCATTGCAAAACACAATGTAAAAGTAGCTGTAGAGAATATCTTCCTGTTTACAATAATCTTAAGAGACATTTGTTGAAAGCACAGGGTGTAATAGAGAGGAAGTTTACAAGGACGCTGTGTACATTGCATTATTGGAGCATATTGTTTCTTAGAGAAGTTTTTCTCTGCTTACACACCCTGCTAGGTGCAAAGTCCCATCCACAAGAGTTCAGTCTGTGCACATTGATCTTTAGCCTCCTCCTATATCAGTCAGTATAGTTCTAGATAATTCCCCTCCCCCGATATCTTACAGATATTAGTTGTTAATAGTGTAGGGGTATAGAGTTGCTTCACATCACTACGTACAAACATAAATTTGTCCAGGGCAGGGTTTTTTCCAGGACTAAAGTTACCACTGCTGCCAGACATAATTGCCCATGCCTTATATCGATAATGTATGTAAAGCATTGTGGAATTAATGGCGCTATATGAGTGAGTAAAATAAATAAATAAATAGATAATTATCTCAAGAACAAAACATTTGAGAGTTAAACTCAGTAAGGCTGCGTGCACACAATGCGTTTTTCATGCGTTTATGCTGCCGCAGCGGAAACGCATCAAAAACGCATGGTAATCCGCACCCCATGGTCCCCAATGGCATTCCGCAATGTCAATGCACATGCTGCGGATTTTTCCGCAGCGTTTCTGCAGAGCTCATAAATCCGCAGTATGTTCATTCATTTTGCGGAAGCGCCGCCATTGACTTGCATTGAGACGCATAGAATCCGTGTCTGTACATTTGTACAAGCGGCTTCTATGCGTCTCTATGTGCGGATGGTACCCAGTTCTGGAGGAGAGAAGACTCTCATCCAGACCTGGGTACCATTGTACCTGTAAAAAAAAGAATAAAATAAAAAATAAAGTTTATATTCACCTGTCCGGCGTCTTCTCTCTGAATGCCAGCATCGCTGAAGGACCTTCGGTGACGTCACAGTCATGTGACCGCAGGCCCTTCACCGCTCTGTCTCGCAATATGCCGGCAGCCGGGAACCAGACAGGAACGAGCGCTGCAGCCACGCCGGGGCCTCGGGGGTGAGTATAGCTTTATTTTTTGTTATTTTTACGGTTCACACTGTATGAATCCATGCTGTTTGCATGGATTTATACAGTGTGACCTAGTTGTCAAGCACTTTCCAAGTGATGCTATCGCCTGGAAAGCGCTTGTCAATCTGCATGCGGAAACGCATGTGAATCCGCATGTATTCTGCAGGAAAAACGCATACACAATCTGCATGCGTTTTTTCTGCCAGGGAGATGCAGAAATGCTGCAGAAATTTTCTGCTTCATTTCTGCATCGTGGGCACATAGCCTAAGTCAGGTCCTATTTTCCCCCAACATCATGTGTCATGGTTTAGGTGGGAAGCCTCCATATAAATCAGCAAGTTCAGACAACTATTCTCTAAAGTTGACGATGATGTCTGTAAAGTGCTGTGGAATTAATGGCGCTATACACTGTGTGCACAATTATTAGGCAATTTGTATTTTGATGATTAATTTTATAATTGATCAACTACAATGCTGTCGTCAATCCAAAAGGTTATTAAAAAGTGATATTTTGTCTATTTTAGGAGAATAAGACTATGTGCAGAATTATTATGCAACAAAATGAAAACGTAATTTAACCATTTCAATTGTTTATTTCTGACATTTCAAAAATGATCAGTGACTAATATAGCTGCCCTTCTTTTCAATAACAGTCATAAACTCCGTCCATGGAGTCTGTCAGTTTCTTGATCTGTTGACGATCAACATTTTGAGCAGCACCAACCACAGCCTCCCAGACACTGTTCAGAACAGTACCCACACCCGGACCCCATTCTTAAGAATGGGGGACCCGAACACTCCTGGTTTCCAGCACTGTCATCGGCGTGACTGCGGTCAGAGCGCTGCGGGATTACACTGTCAGATGTCAGCGTAATCCCGCAGCTGTGACTGTCATTGTAAATAGCAAGCGCAGGTGACTCGCCCCCTGGGCCTGTGTTGTGCGTGCACGTGTGTACGGGGAATACCCGGAGCCGGATCGCTGGGGGTTGTAGTCTCTGTGGCGATGACCCGGTCCGTGCCCAGGGTGGTCAAATCAGTGGCAGTCTTATTAGTATGATAATGGTCCGACTACGCCACCCGTGGATTGCGGTCAGTGGGGACCGCCGCTGCAAGGCAGACCGCTGAGGCCGGTGTTGTGTGTGCAGCTAAGAATGGGATGACTCCCCACGGGAGAAGCATAGCCTCAAGGCAGTTGGTGTGGATGATGGGAGTGATGGTGCACCAGCGCAGCAGGAACAACTCAGAGTCTGTGCAGTGCAGTTCAGGGTCTTTACTGGTGTTATAAAGCAGACCCTCCCGGGAGTACTGGTTAGCAGTAGAGGCCTGGTCAGTCTATGAGCAAGCAGGATCTCCCCTGGCCAGGTGGAGTTGTAGGCCTCCCCGTCTATCTGCACTCTTCCTGGCTACCTTGCTGTATGCGGGTAGAAGTAGCCCACGTCCCTGAGTGTACCGTGTGGTGCTCACCCGTATGGCCGGTGACTTGGGGCCTTCTGTTAGCCTCCGCTCCACGATGGCGGTGCTGGTCCCTTGCTTGTGACCGTGCCTCCAGGCTTCTATGGCCAGAGGACCTGGAATCCCCTGCCGGTTGGATTCTGCTGCTGGACCTGGATGTCCCCACAGCCTCGGACTCTGTGTCCGGTCTTAGTGTCTTCAGCCAGGGCGAGCTATCTGGCTTCCAGCCCCTGGCACTCGCTCCTGCTCCTACAGAGCTCCTGCTGTAACTCTCCCTGTGTCTGGAACTGTCTCCAGGCTCTGACTCTACTAATCCCGCCCCAGACCCAGTTTATAAGGGCAGATTCCTCCCCTCCCAGGTCTGGGCGGGCAGTGTTGCATGCTTAGGGCTCCTGACCAGAGAAACCTCCCACTTGCTCTCAGACATAATATTTCTATTACTGTGGTAACCAGACCCCTGGGGTGCCACATTCCCCCCTAGTAAAATTTAGTACTCCGGGACTAAACATATTTTTAAAGAAACATAAATGCAGGGTATAACAATAACAAGACAACATGAAAAAGTACATTTTGTGGTCACGGCGTTTCCGTAACCGGGTGTCCATATCACCCAAGGTGAAGTTTTTGAGAAGAGGTAGGGGACCTGTCCAAAGAAAACCCCTTGCGTTGGCCTTGGGCGTGGCTGCAAGGCGAGCTAACTACTTTGGGCCACACAGGGGCCACGCCAAACAGGTTTTTGTTCCGTGACCATCTTCGCAAGAGGCACTATGTGCAACTATCTATAAGAATTGTTCCGGTTATCCAGCGTCCATAACCTGTTAGTCCATAGAAATCTGCAGGGTAACTGAGAAACATAATTAATAACAGGCAACAACAAAAACCATAAACATTTTCAAGAAACAGGTAAATTTACAGTGCATTACTTTATATTCTCCAGCGAGCGGGCATCTGACCTCTAGTGACTCTAGTGGACCTACAGAGCTCACTAACTGGTCCTACACTACAGGGTGTAGGAGGTGTTATGGGTAAGCTGGGCAGCTGTCTGCGTACTCTTTGGCTCACTAGGGGCATGGCAGGCTCACTACTAGCAGAGGGTTGATCCTCCTGCGCTGCTGGTGTGGACTCTTCTGCCTCCTGGGCCGGCTGCTCTTCCAGCTCTACCTGGTCTTCTGTAGGCACTTGAGGGGCTGGCTGGAGAAAGGTGAGGACGGGCACCACGATAGCGTTGTTTTTCTTGTGTCCAGGATCGGGGAAAGTCTCCGAGTACGGTGCTGATCATTTCCTCCTTTTCCTCTACGGGTTGAGGGTTTTCCTGATCTTCATCCGTGCTTTGCAACTTCTCAGGGCACTTTTTCAGGTGGTCTCTGGAGACAGTGGCTGTGGTCTCTCCTCCATCCCTGCTGATGACGTACACCTTTGGATTATTGTGGCTTGAGGGCAGTACGGTGTACGGGTCCTTTTCCCACTGGTCGTCCAACTTATGGAGCCGCCTTTTTCTTTTCAAGACCTGCTCTCCAGGTACCAGGGGAACAGCAAGAGCATGTTGGTTATAAGTCCTCTCCTGCCTTTCTCTTGATTGTCAGAGACTTGGCTCGACGCTCTCCTGTACTTTCCAGTACTGCTGCTGCCGTTCTGTATCCCAGTCTGCCTCTGGCGAGGTGTCCTCGGGTGTCAGGACTCCCATATCCAGGTCAACAGGCAGCTTACCAGGTCTCGCTCGCATTAGGTAAGCCGGGGTACAGTTGGTGGAACCTACCGGGATGTGGTTATACAGGTCCACCAGATCAGGCAATTTCTCAGGCCACAGGCTGCGTTCTTCCAGGGGCAATGTTTTTAGCAGATCTATCACCACCTGGTTCATCTTCTCGCAGAGTCCATTGGTTTGGGGGTGATAGGGCGTTGTTCTTATCTTCCGACAGCCATACAGGTTGCAGAACTCCTGGAAGACCTCCGCTTCGAAGGCTGGTCCTTGGTCTGTCAACACCTGTTCCGGATACCCGTGTGGGCGGCAGAAATGCTGCTGGAAGGCCCTAGCTGCTGTTTGAGCTGTTAAGTCTTTGACGGGGACCACCACTAGGAACCGGGAGTAGTGATCCACGATGGTTAGGGCGTAGACATACCCGCTTCTGCTTGGAGCCAGTTTAACATGGTCCAGAGCGACCAGTTCAAGCGGCTGCCTGGTGATGATGGGCTGCAGGGGAGTCCTCTGGCTGGCACGGTCCCTTCTTCTTAGATTGCACGGGCCACAGTCTCTACACCATCTCTCAATGGCTCCTCTCATGCCTATCCAGTAGAACCGTTCACGCAGCAGGAACTCCAGCTTCTTCCATCCGAAGTGCCCAGCCCCATTGTGGTAGGCCTCCAGCACCATAGCTGCGTCCCGTCTCGGTACCACAACCTGCCAGATCAGTTCATGTGTCTGGGAATTGACCATTCTGCGGCACAACTTCTCCTTGTAGAGAAACAGTCTGCTTTTTTCCGTCCACAGTTGCTTGGTCTCTTCCGGAGCGTCTGGGTCCAGGCGGGCGTCAGCCTGGGTCAGCATTTCCTTCACCAGACGGACTGCGGGGTCACTGTCTTGCGTCTCCGCCCAGTTGTAGTGGGGTAAGGGGTTGAACATAGCGGATCGCTGGCCCCTGACACGGTGGGAATACTGGGTAATCCCATGACGGTGGAACGCAGGGAGTTCGACCTCTTCCAGTTCTTCTGGATCTTTCCCTCCGTCCGGTAGGTTTGGCATCCTGGACAGGGCGTCCGCGTTGGTATTGGAGCGTCCTGCCCGGTATTTGATCGTGAACTCATAATTGGACAGGCGGGCCATCCATCTCTGCTCCAGGACACCCAGTCTTGCAGTGTGCAGGTGTGTCAACGGGTTGTTGTCCGTGTACACGGTGAACCTGGAAGAGGCAAGGTAATGCTTAAAACGTTCGGTTACCGCCCACACCACTGCCAGGAACTCTAGCTTGAACGAGCTGTAATTCTCAGGGTTTCTTTCCGTGGGTCGCAGTTTTCGGCTGGCGTAAGCAATTACCCATTCTCTCCCCTGCTGGATCTGGGACAGTACGGCTCCTAGCCCGATGTTGCTTGCGTCCGTGTGGAGGATAAAGGGCTGGCTGTAATCAGGGTACGCCAGGATTTCATCCCCCGTGAGGGCCATCTTCAGCTGGCGGAATGACTCCTCTTCCAGCTTTTCCCATCTGAAGGGTGGCTTCTGGTTTTTGGCCTTCCTGGACTGGCCTATCAGGAGGTCCTGCATAGGAGCTGCCTTCTTGGTAAAACCGTGAATGAATCTTCGGTAGTAGCCTACCAACCCGAGGAACTGCCGCACTTCCTTTATGCTGGATGGTCTTGGCCAGTCCTTAATCACGGTGATCTTGTCAGGGTCGGGAGCCACTCCGTCAGCACTCACCACGTGTCCCAGGTACTGTACCTTTGGCTTCAGTAGATGACACTTTGAGGGTTTTACCTTTAGGCCATAGTTTGCCAGGGCTTCAAACACTTCTGCCAGGTGTTCCAGATGGTCCTCATAGGTCTTGGAATAGACGATGACATCGTCCAGGTATAATAGGACCGTCTCGAAGTTCCGGTGTCCCAGACAGCATTCCATCAACCGTTGGAAGGTTCCTGGTGCGTTGCAGAGCCCGAACGGCATATAGTTAGATTCGCTGAGTCCCATCGGGGTGGTGAATGCGGTCTTCTCCCGGTCCACCTCTGCTACAGGAACCTGCCAGTACCCGCTAGTGAGATCCAAAGTAGAGAAGAAGTTAGCAGATTTTAATGCAGCTAAGGACTCTTCTATCCTTGGTAAGGGGTACGCATCTTTGTGTGTGATACGGTTGACTTTCCTGTAGTCTACACACATTCTCATGGTGTTGTCTTTCTTTTTCACTAAGACTAGTGGAGCTGCCCAGGGGCTACAGCTGTCCCGGATTACCCCAGCCTCCTTCATGTCTTTTAGCATCCCCTTGGCGTGCTGATAGTGTGCAGGGGGTACGGGTCGGTATCTCTCCTTTATGGGAGGATGGTCTCCCGTGGGGATATGATGTTCTACCCCCTTTACTCGCCCGAAGTCTAGCGGGTGTTTACTAAACACTCTCTCATACTCCTGAACCACCCGATAGACTCCCTGTTTTTGGTGTGAGGGAGTGGAGTTAGTACCCAAATGCAGTTGCTGACACCAGTCCCCCATTGGTTTCTTAGAGCCCTTACCTTCCTCTGGTTGAGATGGAGGCAAGGGTTCCACGGCCTTTACAGAGTTCTGGTTGATGGTGAACAATTTGGCTAGCGTGGCATACCGGGGCAGGTGTACTTCTCTCTCCCCGATGTTTATGATGCGAACGGGCACCCTCCCATGGCGTACATCGACCACCCCCCGTGCTGTCAAAATGGTGGGCCTACTGTCTGAGTAGACGGGTTCTACCATCGCTTGGTAGTCTCTACCCCTTAGACCAATAGGTGCCCGGCACCAAATCATCATCTCACTTTTCGGGGGCACGGCAATAGGGAAAGGGTCACACATTCTCACGTTACCAATCTCACCACCAGATAGTTCCACCTGTTGCCGTTTCATCAGTGCCCGGATCTCTTTTTAGAGGACACGCTGCTGGCTGGATCTGACGTTCTTGGCAACCTGTTGCAAAATAAGAATCACCTCTGCAAGACAGTTTTCGATTACATTAGTACCTAGGGTTATTTTTGGGTGACTCTCGCGACGGTCAATGTCCACAATGATCAGTCCTTGTGCCGGCAGTTCAACTTTACCGACCTTGATGGTCACCTCTTTAAATCCTATCTGTGGCACGGGCTGACCATTGCTGGCGATAATGCTCAGGTCGTCATCTGGGTAGCGGGTTATGTCTGAGTCATTCCAGTACCGCTTGAAGAGCACGTACAGGATGGTAGTCACCCGTGACCCAGTGTCTAGTAGGGCACTCATAGGAATGCCATCCAGTACCACAGGCAAGACCGGACGTCCCCCTACGTATTTATCACGCCAGTTTGATAGGCCTGATGATCTTATGCCTGGGGGTTGGCCCTCTACCCCAGGTTGTGCCCGTTTAAATGACAGTACCTTGCCATATGTCCGGGTTGATTGCAGCGGTGGCAGATGGGTTGTCCGTCCTCGTTGTATCGGTCGCTGGGTCTTCCTCTGGCCGGTGGGGTCCTCCTCAGTCGGCGCCACGGGACGCCCTCCGGTCCGGATGCCAGCTGGATCTTTCCTGGAGAAGAGACCTGTAAAGACTGCACAGTTCTGGTTAGCGCGGCAACGCTCTTAGTCAGCTCTTGGACCTGATGGTGCAGGTCTGTAGCCGGGTTATTGTTCAAAGCCTGCGCATCAGCTCCTACAGGCCCTGCAGACAAGGGCGCCGCGTCCTGGTGATAAGTGATAGCAGGGCGCCTGTGGGTCACAGCGCCACCTGGTGCCGGTTCTCGGAGCACCCGGATGGCTCTGTCCTTGAACTGTGCAAAGTCCAGGTCAGGGTCCTGTAAGGCCATTGCCCGCAACTGGGTTCGGTGGGCATTGCACAGTAGACCCTCAATAAATTGTTTGGTCAACAGCTTGTCTTCATTCCCCACGCTGTCAGGGTCTGCCTACTTAATGGCTTTCAGGGCCTCTTGTAGGTTTAGAACATAGTCTCTTATACTTTCATGTGCCCGTTGTTTGCACCCGTAAAATCTGAGTTTTATTTCGGCTGAGGTTCGGGTATCAAATGTGTCTTTCAGCCGGGCTAGTATTTCTCTGACAGTCCTCTTCTTCCCAGGTGGCCAGGACTTTACCTCCCTTTGGGCTGCCCCGATTAACTGGGCCACCAGGATGCTCACTTTTTGCTCTTCCGTGAGGGGGTATACCTGGAAGAGGCTATCCAGTCTTTCCCTAAAGTCACTTAGGGTATGTGACTCCCCTGAGTACTGGGGTAGCCAGGTTGCCCCCGGGCTATAGGGCATGGTGAATGGCATGACCGCAGCAGCGGTTGCGCTGGTGGCAGCTGTGGTGGTGGAGCTTCCCTCTGTATCCGACATCCTCCTTCCCCCCTAGTGGACCGTAGCCTACCTTGCGATGATCCTCTTCCGTAGGCCGCGACTCCGCAGTCGATCATCGGGGTTGAGGACCTTGCGTCGCGCTCCTGTGACGTCAGCGTCGCTCTCTCTCCCTTCCAGGACCTTGCGCAGCGTCAAGACGTAAGGCGGGGCCTCAGTTCTCGCGCGCTTTCGATGTCCACGCCCCTCTTCTTCCCGCGCGGCGTCCTGAAGATGGTGTCCGATGGCGGGAACCGACTCCGGATGGCGGGAACCAACTGAAGATGGTGGGAAACGGCTCCGGATGGCGGGAAGACGGCTGCAGATGGTGAGAAGACGGCTGCAGATGGCGGGAAGACGGCTGCGGATGGCGGGAAGCTTCTCTCAGGTAAGTGCAAAAGTCTTTTTCAGGCACGCAATACCCGTTGGTGGCGGGTTGGTTTGAATTCTGCCGACTACGCCAAAGTTGACTCGCCCCCTGGGCCTGTGTTGTGCGTGCACGTGTGTGCGGGGAATACCTGGAGCCGGATCGCTGGGGGTTGTAGTCTCCGTGGCGATGACTCGGTCCGTGCCCAGGGTGGTCAAATCAGTGGCAGTCTTATTAGTATGATAATGGTCCGACTACGCCACCCGTGGATTGCGGTCAGTGGGGACCGCCGCTGCAAGGCAGACCGCTGAGGTCGGTGTGTGTGCAGCTAAGAATGGGATGACTCAGGGCAGTTGGTGTGGATGATGGGAGTGATGGTGCACGAGCGCAGCAGGAACAACTCAGAGTCTGTGCAGTGCAGTTCAAGGTCTTTACTGGTGTTATAAAGCAGACCCTCCCAGGAGTACTGGTTAGCAGTAGAGGCCTGGTCAGTCTGTGAGCAAGCAGGATCTCACCTGGCCAGGTGGAGTTGTAGGCCTCCCCGTCTATCTGCACTCTTCCCTGCTACCTTGCTGTATGCGGGTAGAAGTAGCCCACGTCCCTGAGTGTACCGTGTGGTGCTCACCCGTATGGCCGGTGACTTGGGGCCTTCTGTTAGCCTCCGCTCCACGATGGCGGTGCTGGTCCCTTGCTTGTGACCGTGCCTCCGGGCTTCTATGGCCAGAGGACCTGGAATCCCCTGCCGGTTGGATTCTGCTGCTGGACCTGGATGTCCCCACAGCCTCGGACTCCGTGTCCGGTCTTAGTGTCTTCATCCAGGGCGAGCTATCTGGCTTCCAGCCCCTGGCGCTCGCTCCTGCTCCTACAGAGCTCCTGCTGTAACTCTCCCTGTGTCTGGAACTGTCTCCAGGCTCTGACTCTACTAAACCCGCCCCAGACCCAGTTTATAAGGGCAGATTCCTCCCCTCCCAGGTCTGGGCGGGCAGTGTTGCATGCTTAGGGCTCCTGACCAGAGAAACCTCCCACTTGCTCTCAGACATAATATTTCTATTACTGTGGTAACCAGACCCCTGGGGTGCCACACAGGCGCCGCTGGATGGGAGCAGTAGTCTCTCTCGTCAGCTGTGCCTGTGCTGAAAGTAAAAAAAAGGTTAAAATTAGTAAATATTAAAATAAAAATACATTATACTTACCTACACCTTGTCCCCGATGCCCTCGTCATCACTCCAGTCAGTGTATAGCACTGAAGTGCCGGAAGTGAGGTCACTGGAGTTCATCAGCTGATGAAGCTCCGGTGACCTCACTTACGGCACAACCGTTGTGTGAGAAAATTCCCATGGAGCAGTGATTCCGTAAGTGAGGCACCAGGGCTCATCAGCTGATTGTACTCCGGTGACCTCACTCTCGGCAGCTCAGCACTACACAGTGACATGGGAGTGATTGCACTACTGTGTCAGTGTATAGCCTGCTGTCTTGTAGAGCAGTCTCATCATTGACTGCCTACAGTGACTGTCCTACAAATGATCCAATTGCCGTGGGACACTCGGGATTATGTCATCACGGCGGACATGTGAGGAATATGGTTGTTTTTTATTTTCTGTTTTTTTTTACAGGTGACAATGGCTTCATTAGACTAGGTGTTAGGTGAGCATAACTGTGTTTTTTATTTTTAAATAGATATGTAAAAAACGGTGTGGACTTTTATTTCTAATAAAAGACTTTATTCTTGCCGTGTTTTTATTTCCAAACCTTTACTATGGGGTTAGTAAAGGGGGTCTCTTATAGGCGCCTCTCCATTACTAACCTGGGCTTCATGTCAGCTGCCAATACAAGGTTGACATGAACCCCAACCCTATTACCCCACTTTCCACCTCACCAGGGCAAGTGGGAAGAGCAGAGGCTAAGCGCCAGATTTGGTGCATATTACGGATGCGCCATTTCTGGGGCCGCTGAGGGCTGATATTATTAGACTCGGAGGGGGCCAGTATCCATGGCTCCTTCCCTGGCTATTAATACCAGCTCGTAGCTGTCTGTTTAGCCTTTGCTGGATAGATTTTATAGGGGGACCCTGTGTCAATTTTTTTCAGGGGTCCCCCTGTAATCTAGCCAGTAAAGGCTAAGCAAACAACTATGGACTGTTATTAATACTTAGGGAACATTTTTGGCTAATGGCCTCTTCCCTGGATAGTAATATCAGCCCCCAGTGGTTGACTTTCCCTCTGCTGGTTATGAAAATGACGTGGGAGAACATACCATTTTTTAAAATTTAATTCTTCATTTTATTTCATAACCTCACCCGCAGCATGTCAATTTCTGTACACTAGTCTCCGCTGCAGATTTTGACCGATTGAAATGTCCATACATACGGTGAATCCACATGTACTGACAAAACAAGTGCAGCATTAACAGTAATGGGATTAGGTGTCGCTGACACCAAGCCATAGCTTTAGTAATGAAGAGGTGTCAGCCAGACACCCTCATTACTAAAGAGTTAAATAAACACACACACCAAGAATAAAACACTTTATTTGAAATAAAACAGACACATTCTTTAATCATTAAAATTAACCCAATATACTCACCCCGAGTCCGATGGTAATCCAAAGGTTAAAGCAATGTCCCACGTTTCTTTTTTAAAATATCTTTATTTAACTCCAAAAATTATTCAATGCTGTACAAAAACGCTTAAAAAAAGCATTCAAAACACCGCAAAAATGCACGTTTTTAAAGCAGTGTTTTTGCTGCCAAGAGATGCAGAAACCTTGCAGAAATTTCACCAATCAAATACTAAACGTGTGCACATAGCATTTTTGCTGCGTTTTTCATGCATTTTTTAAGCGTTTTTGTACAACAATGAATGCTTTTTGGAGCTAAATAAAGATATTTGAAAAAAGAAATGTGGAGCATCGCTTTAAGGCTAATGCGCCTATGTTGAGTATTTGATTGCAGAAACTTCTACAAGGTTTCTGCATCTCTTGGCAGCAAAAACGCTGTTGAAAAAAACGCACATTTTTGCATGTGTTTTTTTCATGAGTTTTTTAAGCATTTTTGTACAGCAATGAATGCTTTTTGGTGCAAAATAAAGGTATTTGAAAAAAGAAACGTGGGGCATCGCTTTAAGGGAATGTGCCCACGATCCGTAATGGCAGCGGTTTGAACGCAGCTCACCTGCGCTGCATCCAAACCGCTGTGTTGTACAGTAGAAGTACAGTAGATGGGATTTATAGGAATCCCACGCCCACTGTGCTCCTATTTGCCGCCACGTAAACTCGCCGGCGGCGCGGCTTTACAAGCCGCAGCATGTCAATTTCTGTTGGGGAGATACTATTTATTAATTTTTACTTTCAGCACAGGCACCGATGACAAGAGAGAGACTATTGCTCCCATCCAGCGGCGCCTGCGCTCGCTATTTACAATGACAGCAGCCGCTGGCTGATGGGGATAGTAGTCTCATCAGCCGGCGCCTGTCACCTGCAGTAAGCTTTTTACGGCGGGTGACAGTCACAGCTGCGGGATCATACTGACATCTGACAGTGTGATCCCGCAGCGCTCTGACTGCGGTTCCTCCTGAGGAAGTCCGTGTTTGCGGTCCGTGTCCAAACAGTAGGTGTTCGGTATGGACACCAAACTTTACTGTTTGAGTTCGCCCATCTCTACTCACAAGTTCTCAATAGGGTTCAGGTCAGGTAAGGAAGGGGCTACATCATTATTCTTTCATCGTTAAGGCCTTTACTAACATCCAAGCAGTGGAGACTTTGATTCATAGGATGGAGCATTGTCCTGCATAGATATCATGGTTTTCTGGAAATAAAAACTTTTTCCTGTACCACTACTTGAAGAAAGTGTCTTCTACAACTGGCAGTAGGTTTGGGAGTTGATTTTGAGTTCATCTTCAAGCCCAAAAAATACAAACAGCTCATCTTTAAAAATACCAGCCCATACCAGTACACCACCTCCATCTTGCTGGCGTGTGAGTTGAAGTAAAGGTCTTTGCCAGTTACTGATTCAGCCATGGGCCCATCTATCTGGTCCATCAAGAGTTACTCTGATCTCATCAGTCCATAAAACCTTTGCAAAATCTGTCTTCAGATATTTCTTGGCTCAGTTTCACCTTCTGTGTCTTGTTCAGTGGTGGTCGGTTTCGGCCTCCATTATCCTGACCGTGTCTCTGAGCACTAAACACCTTGTAATTCTAGGCACTCCAGGGAGGTTGCAGATATTTCTTGGCTCCGTCCTAATTTTTATCATTTTTTTACTTTTCAGAGTCAGTTAAATCTCTTTTTTGGGTCATTTTGCCCCAGGAAACAAGTTGCCTAATAATTCTGCACACATTGATAAAGGGCATTGTTATCCTTAGGTAAAACCCTACCTCATTACACAAATACACATCACCTGATCTGCTTCATCCAATAAGCATTCGAGTTTATACAGTTTGGAGTTGGAAAATCTGCATAAAACTGATAATATGGTCAAAACGCTCACTTGCCTAATAATTCTGCACACAGTGTATAAGCAAGTAAAATACTAATAAATAAATGTTTATAGAGGCGTTAAAGTATTGACGGCCAACAATGTCAGTTGGAGAGAGAAACCCCGGAACCACCACATATTAGCAGAAGATGTGTAAGGGTGTAACAGGGGCTCTCATATGCCTCTCCCTCTGTAACCAGTGTTTGTATAAAATGTGTGCTGACTTTTGACTGTTAAAATATATTTATCTATCTCACTTATATAGCAGTTTACAGACATTATCGGCACTGTGCCCATTGGGGCTCACAATCTAGATTCCCTATCAGTATGTCTTTGTAGTGTGGGAGGAAACCGGAGAACCCGGAGGAAGGAAGACAACGCAAACACGGGGAGAACATACAAACTCCGTGCAGATGTTGTCTTTGGTGGGATTTGAACCCAGGACCCCCGCGCTGCAATGCTAACCACTGAGCTACCATGCTGCCCATGCACATATGTTGAACTGCATAGAGTTCTATGAGCACTAATGTACGCAGTTATTGTAATGTATTGTGATTAATGTATGTTAGTGTTAATGTAGAATGTGTACGGAAGGTCTAGGATTAAGATTAGAGTATAAGGTATAGCATGGGACATAAGGATTAATTTAGAATGGGAAAGATTCAGTTATAAGCATATTAGATATAGGAAGTTCAGTGCATACTGTTAGAAGATGATGACTGAAGTTAAGTAGGTGAAAGGTGAAGTTTCCTCAGCAACAGACTGCTGGGACAGACAGGTTAGTACACAGTTAAATGTTCTGAGTGCGGTCCGAGTGTCATTAGTTTTTCTCATACATGGAGAAATTTTAAAAAAATCTCCACCTTCTCCATTCTGACAGTCCGTGAAAATTGGACGACAGACACTCAGATGTCATCCGAGTGCAGTCTGATTTTTTCAAGGACCTATTGACTTGCATTGCTGATTTTGATCTGAAACTCGGATAAAAATCAGACATTTCTCTGATATTTTCCACGGCCCACCAAGTCTGAGGAAAATATTGGACATGTGCACAGCCCAGTAGAATATCAACCTCCTTCAGAGTTTCGTGCCGTACAGATTTTGCACGAAATGAACGAAGAATATGGGGTCAAAGTGAGTCGCCAAACTGTGGTGCGACTTCTAAGAGCAGTAGGGTTGAATGCACAAGCTCCACAAGAATAGTGTTGAGCGAGTATGTTCTGTCCGAGTATTTACAGCTGCTCGGTGATATGTTTGAATCACTCCCATGTGCATGATTTGCAACTGTTTGACAGCTTTATTACATGTGAGGAATGTGTAAGAAATAGACATTCCTCACATGTATTAAAACTGTCAAACAGTCGCAAATCATGTACACGGGAGCGATTTAACCTTATCACCGAGCAGCTGTAAATACTCGGAGCTCGGCCCGAGCATACTCGCCGAAAGGGTTAACAGAACATACTCGCTCAACACTAGTCAAGAAGCCTTTCATCTCTGCAAAGAACCGGAAGGTCCGACTTGAGTTTGCTAAAAACACAGCCAATGGAAAGACACAGATTGGGCTAAGGTGTTGTGGTCGGATAAACCCAAGTTTAATCTTTTTGGTAGTGATGACAAGTAGTGATGGGCGAGCACTAAAATGCTCGGGTGCTCGTTGCTCTGGTCGAGCACATTGGAATACTCGGGTGCTTGACCCAAGCAACGAGCGCAATGTAAGTCTATGGGAAACTCGAGCATTTTTCAGGCGGCTCCCCCCGACGGTCTGCAGAGGGCCTAAAAATTACACAAATTGATGGGAACAGTGCTCAAATGACATGGGAACAGCATGGGGAAGACCCCTGGAAACATTTGTGACTCCCAGGTCAATGCTGTCAACAATGTTGTCAGAGGTATTACGCCACTTTTACGGACTCACAATAAAGCATACTAAAACAAAACCAAAATGGATTTTCCTGGGAAATATGTTAAGGAACATCCTTTCCAGGGTAATGACTTGTATATAAGACAAAATAAATAACCAAAAACAAAAATACTCCTCCACACCTTGGGCTATGTTCACATGTAGCATTTTTTATGCGTTTTTGCA
The DNA here is from genome assembly GCF_046119375.1 of Phyllobates terribilis. Classification (NCBI taxonomy): domain Eukaryota; kingdom Metazoa; phylum Chordata; class Amphibia; order Anura; family Dendrobatidae; genus Phyllobates; species Phyllobates terribilis. The sequence continues at coordinate 826,424,786 of NW_027362762.1, read as the reverse complement.
TTGCTTCCAACCATGACAAATGCATTCACCAGGAAATGTCATTTTAACATTTTACAACCTTATCTGGCCATGTGGTCTGTGAGACATAATCCGACACATCCTGTTTCATTTATGAAGGATGAACTCTGAAAGTCACAAAGCCTATTTTTATAGGGCCATCAGGCGGCCTTTACTATTCTTAAAGGGCCAGCAGTCGGCCCTCACTATTCTTAGAGAGCCATCAGCCGGCTAGGCTTTGTTGTTCCCATTACTAAAGAGTAGGTCTCTTATACTGTTATTGCGTATGCAGTGAGTGGCAGGGCTGCCCAAAATTTGGATGCACCCCAATACCCCTTTGAAAATTTGGACGCACCCAAATACCCCTTTGAAGAGACTTAGAGGAGGGTCTCCTGAAAACAATGTTCCCATTATTAGGAAGTGGGTTTCCCATTGTGTTTGCCTATGCAGTGAATGCAAGGGTTGCCAAAAATTGGGAGGCACTCCAATGCCCCTTGGAAGAGACGTAGAGGGCCTCATGAAAAAATGTTCCCATTATTAGGAAGTGGGTCTCCCATAGTGTTGGCCTATGCAGTGAATGCAAGGGTTGCCAAAAATTTGTAGGCACTCCAATGCCCCTTGGAAGAGACGTGGAGGTCAGAGGGCCTCCTGAAAACAATGTTCCCATTATTAGGAAGTGGGTGTCCCATAGTGTTTGCCTATGCAGTGAATGCAAGGGTTGCCAAAAATTTGTAGGCACTCCAATGCCCCTTGGAAGAGACGTGGAGGTCAGAGGGCCTCTTGAAAACAATGTTCCCATTACTAGGAAGTGAGTTTCCCATTGTGTTTGCCTATGCAGTGAATGCAATGGTTGCCAAAAATTGGGAGGCACTCCAATGCCCCTTGGAAGAGACATAAAGGGCCTCATTAAAAAATGTTCCCATTATTAGGAAGTGGGTCTCCCATAGTGTTGGCCTATGCAGTGAATGCAAGGGCTGCCAAATATTGGGAGGCACTCCAATGCCCCTTGGAAGAGTTGGAAGAGACGTGGAGGAGGGCCTCATAAAAAAATGTTCCCATTAAAAAGGAGCAGGTCCTGTAATACCCATGCACTAAGTGTATGGGCTGATAAACATTTACCTCTGGGGGGTATACATGAACATACTGTAAAATTTTTTTTTTACGGGCATCATAAACACCCTTTAAAAAAATATGTGGGTGTTGCATCACGGACCACGGTCACCCTGGTGATATGGTGAGGATGAGGAGAAGGAGGAGTACAACAGCAAATAGCCAAAATCAGGAAGCGTATACCCATGTGTGGGTGTGAAAAAGTGCATGGGAATATATGTCCCAAAAAAAGACACTGGATTTGAGTTTGTTACGCGGCTATCATTCGGTGGTGTTGAGAAGTCTGGCCCAATCCAGCCCTTGTTCATTTTTATAAGAGTCAGCCTGTCATCATTTTCAGTTGACAGGCGGATGCGCTTATCAGTTATAATTGTTATGATCTGCTACAAGCACTAAGGAAAGAAAGGAGATCTGTCCCTACAATAGAACTAAGCTAGATCCCTACGATGTATCAGGGAACCTGATCCTGCGATCAGACCCGCTAAAGTCCTCGGCTAGTCTGTACGAAGACCTATAGATGCAAGGGAGGGATCCCTACAAGAACTAGGGACTGGGATAAAGTTGGACACCTTCTAGCAGAAATTGTAGCAGTAAAAGACAAACACACAACATAGAACATAAAGGTCCGAAGACCTAGCTAAACTGACTGAGAAAGGTAACTAAGCACCAGGCTAGCTTAAGAGTAGAAATTACAATGAAGTCCAGCAAGGCCAGGAGGGAGGAGCAGGATTAAATAGGCAAAAAAGGTCATTTGACCAGCAAGATAGAAAAAACCTAACAGGAGAGTTCTAACAATAATTCCACTAGCGGCACTAAAAACCCGCTCTGATAAAACGCTAGCGGCAGGGCGGGCCAGGACCTCCAAGGCGTAGAGATCCAGTTCTTTCCACGTACCCAGCTTGGATACCCAATAATTATAAGGCACAGAGGAATCACGGAGGACATTGGTATGGTCGGCAAGGTACTCCCTCAGCATCTTCCCAAACTTTGCATTCCTCGTGAGAGTACCCCGCGTCTCAGGGCCTGTGCGATGGGAGGGGCTGAGAAAATTCTCCCAGTACGTTGACAGTGTTCCCCTGCCTCTGCTGGATTGGAGTTGTGTTTCTCTCGCCTGTAGTCCTTGGTTGTCCAACGAAGTGTGACCTCTGCCGCCAGGCGTTTTCAGATGGGAATTTTTTTAATAGTTCCGCAACAAGGGCCTTCTGGTACTGCCCCATTTTTGTAGACCTGTCTGCCTCAGGAATAAGAGATATAAAGTTCTCCTTGTAGCATGGGTCTAGTAGTGTCACCAACCAGTAATGACTGTCACCCAAAATTTTGAGAATGCGAGGGTCAAGGGAAAGGCAGCGTAACATTAACTCAGCCATGCATTCCAGGCTGCTAACAGGCAAGACTTCCATTTCCTCACCAAGAGGACGAGTGACCATGCTCTCCTCTTCCTCCTCCTCTTTGTCCTCAGGCCATCCACGCTGAACAGACGGTATGACAGTTGTGCAGGTAGTACTGTCTATAGTGAATGAATCTAGCTCCTGCTCTTCCTCCTCCTCTTCCTCATTGTCACCCAATCCACGTTGGGATGAGATGAGGCTGGGCTGTGTGTAATCACCCTGTATGGTTCCTTGCTCCATCTCATCGTGCTCCGCCTGCAATGCATCCTCTTTGATTGTGAGCAGAGAGCGTTTCAGAAGACAGAGAAGTGGGATGGTGACGCTAATTATGGCGTCATTGCCGCTCACCATCCTGGTGGAGTCCTCAAAGTTTTGGAGGATGGTACATATGTCTGACATCCATGTCCACTCCTGAGGTCTTATGTGTGTAGTCTGAACTGAATACCGACGGCCTTGTTGATGCTGGTACTCAACAACTGCCCTCTTCTGCTCACAAATCCTTCCCAACATCTGCAGTATAGAGTTCCAACGCATGGGGACATCACACATCAGTCTGTGAGCCGGAAGCTGCAAATGCTGCTGAAACACGGCAAGGGCGGTGGAAGTGTAGCACCCTGAGGATTCGGCTGCTACAGGGGTATTGCACCTCAACCCAGAGGTGTGATATTCCACTCCCGGGTAAGGATGGAGAGTGGAACTGAGCTCAGTCAGCTGCATGCACTACACACATCCCATTTCCGAGGAACAGGCCGACGGTACTCCCACTTAGAAATGTGCAGGTACGACCGAGTCTGTTCCTGGCTGGAGTGGGAGGGGGGTGGTACATCCCAAGTAGTGTAGGGGCAGATAGGGGGAGCAGCCTGGGTAAAGATAGGAGCTCATTGGGTGCTGGTCACCTGAGCTCACACATAGAGGGTGTATATAAGGTGGGCACCAACTAAGAACAGGGTCTGATGCAGAGAACAAGACAGCTGCAGAGGAGCAGACAGCAAGACAGCTGCAGAGGAGCAGACAGCAAGCAGAGAGGAAGTCAGCCTGCAGCAAGAGAGAGACCCTGAGTGAGAGAGGAGCAGAGAAGGAGTACCCAGAGGGGAAAACAGAGAGGACCCAAGAACCCAAGTTAAAGCACCGGGTGAGGAGTCGGCACAGGGTACCGGAACCCAAGCTGGTGGGGGCAGAAAACACACCCTAGCCAGAGACCGGAGGCCGTGGGCAGCATCTGCCACGGCCACCCATCACATCCACCCCGAAGGCACACCACATGAAGGGTCAGGGAACCCAGGGCCAAGGGTGTCCCAACAGAAGGCCCGAGGGAGCTGGACCTAGGTGGATTACTGGTGGGGACGGCCGGAGAACGGGACAGAAAGAGAGCTCAGGGCCACGCTCCGGACTTGTTTGGGGGTTGGCTGGATCCAGGACCTGGTGGACGCAGCACGGCTCGGGTGGTCACTAGCAGCTGGAGTGACCGGAACATCAGCAGTGAGTAAATACCCTAAACTGCACAACCCGACTCTGTCTTCATTTAACATCTATGCTGCACCACCACAACCCCCATCCTCTGCACCTGACCCCCTGAGGCTATACCCCACCCGTTGGGGGTTATACTACCAAAAGCTGCACCAACACCATCAGCCTCAGCGGACCCTGCTGCAGCGGCGGCCATAGTGACCGCAATACAACGGGTGGCGTAGTCGACAATTAAGAACTTATAACATCTGTATGACTGCCACATACAACTGAGCTTGACACCCTGGGCACGGACCGGGTCACAGCCACTCGGAAGACTACAACCCCCATCTGACCCGGCTCCGGATATTCCCCCTAAAGGATATGGCCCAGGGGGCGCGTCAACTTTGGCGTAGTCGGCAGGATTACGTGCCCGCAACACCCGGGTACTGCGTGCCTGAAGAAAAGTGCAAGTTTACCTCAGAAAGAAGTCTCCCGCCGGTTCCGGAGGGTCCACGCCATCGGACTCCATCACCAGTCGTTTCCCGCCGATTGTCCGCCATTTCCAACTTGTTCCCGCCATCTGCAGAGTTTCCCGCCACTGGGCGACGCTTCCCGCCAAAACCGCAGATTTCCCGCCTTGGAAGAGCAGCGGACGCCATTATGGGCGTGCCAAAGGAGGGCAAAAGGCCACCTCCCATCGTGGGCCGGGACAGAAAATGGCGCCAAAAGTGGAAACCGCCCCCACCAACAGAGACTGTGATGCTGGAGGTGTCTGTCAGCGTGAAAGAACTACCCCTGGAGCTGACAGTCACCGAGTTGCCCCGGGACCGCCCTCGAAGTGGGAGGAGACGAAAGAAAAGAACGAAGATGGGTGCCGCCTGGAGCAGTCTGGAGCGAGCGCACCCGGAGGCAAGAAGTCTAACGAGGAGTAGCGGAGAAGCTTACCCGGATATGGAGAAAAAGCAGAACAGCACCGGCCCGCTGGCCAGGAGTCTGCTAAAGACCGAGGAAGGAGAGCAGAGCAGCACCGGCCCGCTGGCCAGGAGCCTGCTGGAAGAAGAGCAGAGCAGCACCGACCCGTTGGTCAGGAGTCTGCTGGACACCACGACCCCACTAGGCCTAGTGGAGGTCCTTGCACAGCTCCCCCGAGACCGGGAGTGTGCACAGACTGCCCTGGAGGGCCTCGCACGGAGGATGGCCCGGGTACAGCGCGAGATACTGGCGGAGTGGAGCCGGGAGATGACCCAGCAAGCTGAGACCAGTCAACGGAGCACGCTACCCTGGAAGAGGAAGCAGACCGCCTCTGAGGGTGGCGCGGGAGGACCCAAGGCCGGAGACGGCGCCGAGAAGGGAGCCGAACGCATGGAGGCAGGTAAAGGGGACGCCTATACCCCAAGCCGAGAAACCGCCCACCTGCCCCAGCTCCCCGTCGCAGAGCCCGAAAGTCCCCCTGCTGTGCCCGTAGCCGCCATGTCACCGCTATGGACTAGGCCCCGACCGGAAGCCGCCGCAGCGACCCCTGTGACGTCACGCGCCTCGACCCGGAGCGTGACAAAGCAGGAAATACCACCAGCCTGGTCGCAAGGCCTAGTACCCCCGGGCGCCGCATCACCAACAGCGCCCCCTACCTCCGCGGAGCCTCCGGCCTGGCCGCAAGGCCAGGTAGCCCAGGGTGCCGCCGTCCTAACGGTGCCCTTCACCTTCCAGGTGCCCCAGGCCTGGCCGCAAGGCCTGGGCAACCCGGGCGCCACCACCACCGCGCCCGCGCCCGTAAAACCAAGGGTGCCACACCTGGGGAAGGACTTGTTCAGCCAGCTCACATGGCCGGACGGGCGGCCCTTCATCTGGCCCGAAGGATACCATGAGCTGGAACGGCAGCAGAAACTAAGACCCCTGGATGAACCCCTGATTCCGGCTCCGAAGCCCGTGGCACGGATCTCGCCCCCGCTAGCGGAAGCACAGTTTGAGTGGGACCCCACCGGAGAAGATCTAATGGGGTTCACTCAGGAAACTAGGGCAGCTGCAGCAGAGCGCGCTGAGTGTTGCCGACAGCAGCTCGAAGAGTTCGCGAGGGAGCGGAGAGAGAGGCGGGTCCGGGAACAGCTAGCTCAAGTAAGGAGCGCGGAGCAGAAGAGCTGGGCCAGGAGAGACCCCCGTGCAGCGCATAGTCCCCGCACCACCGGGACTGTGATAAAGTTTAACATGCAGCATGGGTGGGGCTTTATCAGAGACAACAACACCCTCGGCGACGTCTTTGTCACGCGCAGAGACGTGGAGTCCCATCTGCCGGAGGGGCACAGAGGTCGTGACCTCTACATCGGAGACGAGGTCACCTTCACCCGGCACAAGTGTGCCAAAGGACCTTACGCCCTCCACGTACACCGCCTGACGGAGGAGGAGTTGCGGTGCGAGGAGGAGGAGCAAGAGGACCCGGACGGGTCTGAAGTTCAAAGAGCAGGAGGAAGACGCCGTTGAGTGCGGCAGAGCAAGTGATGTAAATAGTTACCCGACCGGGTACCAAAGAAACTGTTGATACATATATATATAGTCCCCGTTGGGACCAGAAAGTGTGAACTGTTTACCCGTTAACCCCTTAATCCCACAGGCTGAGGACTGTGAGCAGCCATTCCCTTCCCTCTACCTGGCCGAGGACTGAGAGCGGCCAACTTCCCCTGTATATAGTTGCGCTTCCTAAAGCGCCCCCTACCGGTTTTATAGGAAAACCAGTTTTTCTAAGAGACTGTCGCACTTTTCCCGGACACACGTTGCACAGTGTCCGGAGGAGGAACCTGAAACAAGAAACGACTACGAGAATGTTTATATGAAAAGTTTTATATGATGTTTTATATGTTTATGTTTATAAAAAAAAAAAAAATGTATGTTTGGTGTTTTATGTCTTACAGCCCGAGGACGTGCTGTGATTTACCAGGGGGGAATGTAGCACCCTGAGGATTCGGCTGCTACAGGGGTATTGCACCTCAACCCAGAGGTGTGATATTCCACTCCCGGGTAAGGATGGAGAGTGGAACTGAGCTCAGTCAGCTGCATGCACTACACACATCCCATTTCCGAGGAACAGGCCGACGGTACTCCCACTTAGAAATGTGCAGGTACGACCGAGTCTGTTCCTGGCTGGAGTGGGAGGGGGGTGGTACATCCCAAGTAGTGTAGGGGCAGATAGGGGGAGCAGCCTGGGTAAAGATAGGAGCTCATTGGGTGCTGGTCACCTGAGCTCACACATAGAGGGTGTATATAAGGTGGGCACCAACTAAGAACAGGGTCTGATGCAGAGAACAAGACAGCTGCAGAGGAGCAGACAGCAAGACAGCTGCAGAGGAGCAGACAGCAAGCAGAGAGGAAGTCAGCCTGCAGCAAGAGAGAGACCCTGAGTGAGAGAGGAGCAGAGAAGGAGTACCCAGAGGGGAAAACAGAGAGGACCCAAGAACCCAAGTTAAAGCACCGGGTGAGGAGTCGGCACAGGGTACCGGAACCCAAGCTGGTGGGGGCAGAAAACACACCCTAGCCAGAGACCGGAGGCCGTGGGCAGCATCTGCCACGGCCACCCATCACATCCACCCCGAAGGCACACCACATGAAGGGTCAGGGAACCCAGGGCCAAGGGTGTCCCAACAGAAGGCCCGAGGGAGCTGGACCTAGGTGGATTACTGGTGGGGACGGCCGGAGAACGGGACAGAAAGAGAGCTCAGGGCCACGCTCCGGACTTGTTTGGGGGTTGGCTGGATCCAGGACCTGGTGGACGCAGCACGGCTCGGGTGGTCACTAGCAGCTGGAGTGACCGGAACATCAGCAGTGAGTAAATACCCTAAACTGCACAACCCGACTCTGTCTTCATTTAACATCTATGCTGCACCACCACAACCCCCATCCTCTGCACCTGACCCCCTGAGGCTATACCCCACCCGTTGGGGGTTATACTACCAAAAGCTGCACCAACACCATCAGCCTCAGCGGACCCTGCTGCAGCGGCGGCCATAGTGACCGCAATACAACGGGTGGCGTAGTCGACAATTAAGAACTTATAACATCTGTATGACTGCCACATACAACTGAGCTTGACACCCTGGGCACGGACCGGGTCACAGCCACTCGGAAGACTACAACCCCCATCTGACCCGGCTCCGGATATTCCCCCTAAAGGATATGGCCCAGGGGGCGCGTCAGAAGCTGTAGGTGACTTTCTAAAATGGGCACACAGGCGGTGTACTTTAACAATCAGATCTGGCAGCTCCGGGTAGGATTTGAGAAACCGCTGAAACACGAGGTTAAGCACATGGGCCAGGCATAGTACGTGTGTGAGCTTGCCTCGCTTCAGAGCAGCCACCAGGTTCAGGCCATTGTCACACACGACCATGCCTGGCTGTAGGTTCAGCGGTGTGAGCCACAGATCTGCCTGCTCTTTCAGAGCTGTCCACAACTCTGCAGCATTGTGCGGTTGTCACCTAAGCATATTAGCTTCAGCACAGCCTGTTGCCGCTTGGCCGAGGCAGTGCTTCCAGCTTGCGACTGATGTGGTCGGAGACGGAGGCTGAAGAGGAGGAGGTGGCTGAGGAGGATGGGGTGCAGGAGCTGTAGACTGTGGAGGCAACCCTGATTGACCTAGGGCCCGCAATTCTTGGCGTCGGGAGGACATGTTCTGTCCCAAGGTCCGACTGGGTCCCGGCTTCCACTATTATAACCCAGTGTGCCGTCAGCGAGATGTACCATCCCTGCCCACAAGTACTTGTCCACGTGTTTGTGGTTAAGTGGACTTTTCCGGTAACTGCGTTGTTGAGGGCACGGCTAATGTTTTGGGACACGTGCTTGTGTAATGCGCGGACGGCACACCGGAAGAAATAGTGGTGGCTGGGGACCGAGTACCGAGGGACGTCCGCCACCATCAGGTTGCGGAATGCTTCTGTCTCCACGAGCCTAAAAGGCAATATTTCGAGCGCAAGCAGTCGCGAAATGTGGGAATTTAGTAGTGTGGCCTGTGGGGTGTTGGCTGCGTATTTGCGCTTGCGTTCCAAGGACTGGGGTATGGACAACTGAATGCTCCGCTGGGACAAGGATGTGGACGTGCTTCCTGATACTGCTAGTTGAGAGTGTGCAACGACAGGTGCAGGGCAGCAGGCATCTTCGCATGCACCATGGACAGGGGATTAGCTTGCATGCACAACAGCGGAAGAAGTAGTGGTGCTACCCGCAGACACTGTGCCTGGACTCTGGGGTTCGGCCCACAAAGTCGGGTGCTTTGCTGCCATGTGCCTGATCATGCTGGTGGTAGTCAGGCTGGTAGTTTTGCCACCCCTGCTGATGCTGGCCTGGCACATGGTGCAAATGGCCTTTTTGGGGTTATCGGCAAAGTCTTTAAAAAACAACCAGACTCGGGAAGACCTAACAGTTGTACTGGCAACTTCCTTCGTGTTGGTGTTATGGGGAACGGTTGCCTGCCTTCTGTCTGCGGCCACCACACTGCTTCTTCCTGCCTGTTGGGGTGCTCTGCCTCCCTCCCCCTGTGTGCTGCTGTCCTCGCTCTGCATGTCCTCCTGCCAGGTTGGGTCAGTTACTACACTGCTAAAAAGAATAAAGGGAACACTCAAATAACACATCCTAGAAGAATGAAATATTCTCATTGAATACTTTGTTCTGTACAAATTTGAATGTGTTGACAAAAAAATCACACAAAAATCATCAATGGAAATCAAATGAACCAATGCAGGCCTGGATTTGGAGTCACCCCCAAAATTAAAGTGGAAAAACACACTACATGCTGATCCAACTTTGATGTTTTGTTCTTAAAACAAGTCAAAATGAGGCTCATTATTGTGTGTGGCCTCCACGTGCCTGTATGACCTCCCTACAATGCCTGGGCATGCTTCTGATGAGGTAGCGGATGGCCTCCTGTGGGATCTCCTCCCAGATCTGGACTAAAGCATTCGCCAACTCCTGGACAGTCTGTGGTAGAACGTGACGTTGGTGGATGGAGCGAGACATGATGTCCCAGATGTGCTCAGTCGGATTCAGGTCTGGGAAACGGCGGGCCAGTCCATAGCTTCAATGCCTTCATCTTGCAGGAACTGCTGACACACACCAGCTACATGACGTCTGGCATTGTCCTGCATTAGGAGGAACCCAGGGCCAACCACACCAGCATATGGTCTCACAAGGGGTCTGAGGATCTCATCTCAGTACCAAATGGCAGTCAGGCTACCTCTGGCGAGCATATGGAGGGCTGTGTGGCCCTCCAAAGAAATGCCACCCCACACCATTACTGACCCACTGCCAAACCGGTCATGCTGAAGGATGTTGCAGGCAGCAGATCTCTCTCCACAGCGTCTCCAGACTCTGTTACGTCTGTCACTTGCTCAGTGTGAACCTGCTTTCATCTGTGAAGAGCACAGGGCGCCAGTGGTGACATTGCCAATCCTGGTGTTCTGTGGCAAATGCCAAGCGTCCTGCACGGTGTTGGGCTGTGAGCACAACCCCCATCTGTGGATGTCGGGCCCTCATACCACCCTCATGGAGTCGGTTTCTAGCTGTTTGTGCAGACACATGCACATTTGTGGCCTGCTGGAGGTTATTTTGCAGGGCTCTGGCAGTGCTCCTCCTGTTCCTCCTTGCACAAAGGCGGAGGTAGCGGTCCTGCTGCTGGGTGGTTGCCCTCCTACGGCCCCATTCACGTCTCCTGGTGTACTGGCCTGTCTCCTGGTAGCGCCTCCAGCCTCTGGACACTACACTGACAGACACAGCAAACCTTCTTGCCACAGCTCGCATTGATGTGCCTTCCTGGAGGAGATCCCACAGGAGACCATCCGCAACCTCATCAGGAGCGTTGTAGGGAGGTCATACAGGCATGTGGAGGCCACACATAATACTGAGCCTCATTTTGACTTGTTTTAAGGACATCAAAGTTGGATCAGCCTGTAGTGTGTTTTTCCACTTTAATTTTGGGGGTGACTCCAAATCCAGGCCTCCATTGGTTAATAAATTTGATTTTCATTGATGATTTTTGTGTGATTTTGTTGTCAGCACATTCAACTTTGTATAGAACAAAGTATTCAATGAGAATATTTCATTCATTCAGATCTAGGATGTGTTATTTGAGTGTTCCCTTTATTTTTTTGAGCAGTGTATATCATCCACCACCTCGTCTTCCACTTCCGCACCCTGGTCCTCCTCCTGACTTTCTGGCAATTGTGTCTCATCATCATCCACCTCTTGTGACACTTTCCCACCGTCGCCTTCATGTGACCGTGGCTGCTCAAATATTTGGGCATCGCTACATGCGATTTCCTCTTGCCCTGCTTCAAGTGGACTGGGCGACAGGCCCGAATCTATAAATGGAAAAGTGAACAGCTCTTCGGAGTGTCCAAGTGTGGGATCAGTTGTCTCTGGGCACTCGGCATGGTGGGAGGAAGGAGGATCAGGGTGAAGAATATGCGGTCTAGACTCATGGCTACTGAGACTTGACCGTGTGGAAGACAGGGTAGTGGTGGCTAAGTGACTGGAAGCATTATCTGCTATCCAACCAATAACCTTTTCACACTGCTCTGTGTTCAATAGTGGTGTTCTGCAGTCCCCTATTAATTGGGCCAGGAATGTCGAGCGAGAAGATGTGGGTGTTTGTTGTGGGACAATTTCAGCTTACCCATGGCCTCTGCCTCTGCATGCACCATCACCATCACATACGGTTCCCCGTCCCTTGCCCATTTTAAATGGAGGACAATATCTTCCACGCTCACTACAAATGGCTGAATTTGAAGCGAACTTATATGTGATCCGTGTGATGGACAAACCACAGTTTTAAATAACTGGCCTGTAGGGAACTATTTTGAACAGCAAACTGGTGTCGATAGCTTCACTGACACGCTGAAACAAATTTTTAATGGAGGCCAGAAATGGCAGTATTTTCTGAATACGTATATGTGATCCGTGTGATGGAGAAAACACAGTTTTAAATAGCTGGCCTGTAGGTAACTATTAAAATCAGCAAACTATCGTTATATCGTTATAACTATCGTTAATAGCTTCACTGACACACTGAAACAAAATTTCAGTGGAGGCCAGAAAAGGCAATATTTTCAGCGCAATTATATGTCATCCGTGTGACGGACAAACCACAGTTTTAAATAGCTGGATTTTTAGCGCTGTAATATGGAAAGGACCTGGCTGTATTCTGCAGTGCCAACAAGCAAAGGGCACAGAAAAACGGTGTTCTCTGGATTGCTTTTTAAGCAAATAATGAGGATTAAGATCCAAAAAAAATTATTCCTGGCCTCTGAGACCTGGGCCTATGTCTAGAAATATCTAACAGCAGCAGACAAAACTGGAATGGAGCCTCTTGTGCTATATGCACTGCAGTCTGCTATATACACTGCCTGCCTGCCTATATACACTGCCTGCCTGATATCTCTGCAGATGGATTAGTCCTCAGAAGAACTATTTGTTGAGATGGATATGTGTAATATACTTCTGTTCTACCTACACTACCTTATAAACAAGCAAATCTCTCCCTGACTCAGCAGCACCTCTCCCTACACTGTCTGATTCCGGAGTAGACTGTGACGAGCATGGCGGCGCCAGGTCTGATATAGACCTGATGACGCTGTGCGGCCAGTCAATTACTGTAATGCCCACAACCAACATGGCTACGGCATTACAGTGAGTGGCAGGCAATCCCTGCATGTTCATTGGCTCTGTAAAGAGCGCCAAGCATGTAGGGAGGGGACCCGAGCTCCTGCCGAGTAACCCCGGAAATACTCGGCGAGCGCCGAGCATCTCGGGCAGTGAGATGCTCGGGAGAGCACCGAGCAGTAGCGAGCATACTCGCTCATCACTAAGGGCAAGCACTATACAGTGGTGGCTAAAAGTATTGGCACCCCTGCAATTCTGTCAGATAATACTCAGTTTCTTCCTGAAATTGATTGTAATCACAAATTCTTTAGTATTATTATCTTCATTTAATTTGCTTGCAAGGAAAAAACACAAAAGAGAATGAAGCAAAAATCAAATCATTGATCATTTCACACAAAACTCCAAAAATGGGCCAGACAAAAGTATTGGCACCCTCAGCCTAATACTTGGTTGCACAACCTTTAGCCAAAATAACTGCGAACAACCGCTTCCGGTAACCATCAATGAGTTTCTTACAATGCTCTGCTGGAATTGTAGACCATTCTTCTTTGGCAAACTGCACCAGGTCCCTGATATTTGAAGGGTGCTTTCTCCAAACTGCCATTTTGAGATCTCTCCACAGGTGTTCTATGGGATTCAGGTCTGGACTCATTGCTGGCCACCTTAGAAGTCTCCAGTGCTTTCTCCCAAACCATTTTATAGTGCTTTTGGAAGTGTGTTTTGGGTCATTGTCCTGCTGGAAGACCTATGACCTCTGAGGGAGACCCAGCTTTCTCACACTGGGCCCTACATTATACTGCAAAATTTGTTGGTAGTCTTCAGACTTCATAATGCCATGCACACGGTCAAGCAGTCCAGTGCCAGAGGCAGCAAAGCAACCCCAAAACATCAGGGAACCTCCGCCATGTTTGACTGTAGGGACCGTGTTCTTTTCTTTGAATGCCTCTTTTTTTTCCCTGTACACTCTATGTTGATGCTTTTTCCCAAAAAGCTCTACTTTTGTCTCATCTGACCAGAGAACATTCTTCCAAAATGTTTTAGGCTTTCTCAGGTAAGTTTTGGCAAACTCCAGCCTGGCTTTTTTATGTCTCGGGGTAAGAAGTGGGGTCTTCCTGGGTATCCTACCATACAGTCCCTTTTCATTCAGACGCTGACGGATAGTACGGGTTGACACTGTTGTACCCTCGGACTGCAGGGCAGCTTGAACTTGTTTGGATGTTAGTCGAGGTTCTTTATCCACCATCCTCACAATCTTGCGTTGAAATCTCTCGTCAATTTTCTTTTCCGTCCACATCTAGGGAGGTTAGCCACAGTGCCATGGGCTTTAAACTTCTTGATGACACTGTGCACGGAAGAAACAGGAATATTCAGGTCTTTGGAGATGGACTTGTAGCCTTGAGATTGCTCATACTTCCTCACAATTTGGTTTCTCAAGTCCTCAGACAGTTCTTTGGTCTTCTTTCTTTTCTCCATGCTCAATGTGGTACACACAAGGACACAGGACAGAGGTTGAGTCAACTTTAATCCATGTTAACTGGCTGCAAGTGTGATTTAGTTATTGCCAACACCTGTTAGGTGCCACAGGTAAGTTACAGGTGCTGTTAATTACACGAATTAGAGAAGCATCACACGATTTTTCAAACAGTGCCAATACTTTTGTCCACCCCCTTTTTTAGGTTTGGTGTGGAATTATATCCAATTTGGCTTTAGGACAATTCTTTTTGTGTTTTTTCATTGAAGACAAATTAAATGAAGATAATAATACCAAAGAATTTGTGATTGCAATCATTTTCAGGAAGAAACTGAGTATTATCTGACAGAATTGCAGGGGTGCCAATACTTTTGGCCACCACTGTATATACCGGCCTATTGGAAAACGTAATAATGTAAGGTACCAAACACCTACAGTGAAAACAATGAATTACTTTATGGTGTGATCAATGTGGCAGTCAGTTTTCTTTAATTAAATGACCATACCTATATTCAAAAGCATTTTATTTAAAATTAAGGTCTTGCATGATGACAACTTCATGCACTTTCAATTCATCACCAGGGAAATGGCATCACAACAACCAGTCAGAAGTAATCACATTTAAAAAAAAAAATGCAACATTTTGGTCGCCACTGTATAAAAGGTTGGGATGGCAAAGCAGAGTTGAGTTGTTGCCAAGATGTGAAAGGAAGAGGACAGGTGAAGAGTGCATCAAGCTCGTGACCACCACTGCAGCAGAAATACTTGAGAGTGGTCTGATCCCAGAGCAATCTAGACCTCGTAAGTCAAGTACCAAAGACCAGACTACGCAGATCAAGTACCGAAGACCCAACTTAGTCGGTCAAGTACCGAAGACCCGACTTGGTCAAGTACCGAAGGCCAGACTTCACAGGTCAAGCACCAAAGGCCAGACGCTGATCTTCTGATAGTTAGGAACGTCTATTGTGCTTAAAAGAAGTTATGAGTGAATCAGGCCTTTACTTCCATTACAGACGTACGGTACAGGATATGGGTGGGGGCCGTACTTCAGGGAACGGAGCACACTGTATACCCAGTGACCCCCATATCCAGGACTTGTGGCCTAGCGGGAAACACCAGTGACTCCTATTAGGGCCAGTGTAATGATCAGAGTCGCTTAAAGAGAATAAGACAGTGACGGGCCCACTAGTGAGACTGACGCTCATTAAACTGAAACATAAAGGCTAAGCTTTACTTACCAACCGTCGTTTGACTGTTAGATAATAACAGTGCATATAATAGAACGTTGCATAGAAATCGTATTTAATTGCATCGTTGTGTTCTGATAGTGTCATAGTATACTGTATTGACCCTGCTACTGTTATCCACAATATAGTGCTTACTTGTATATATATTTTGACAAATAGATTTTTTTCTTGTGTTAGTGAAATAAATAGAACAGGTACAAGGACTCTTGTTTCTAGAGACATGAAGTATTTAAGTGTGGGCTGCATAACCTGCAACTCTTTATGCCATTCAATTCGGCCCCATGTATGCTCTGGTGCCCCTATATTTCAAACACCTCTGTGTTCTTGTGAAAAAGAGATGGTTGTGCTCTAATGCAGCTCACTCTATCATAAGAGGGATGTGAAAAGCTTTGCCGTCTTCCATATTGTCCAAAACTACATTGGATATTGCCTATGTGTGGCCACCTCAATTCCTTTTATTTGGAGTGCCAATTAAGGGTGCATGCACCCCCCATTCTCCAGAAAAGTGGAAGTTCCAAAAACGAACCTCCCCCACCCACACTTATGTATGTTGCAGATATGGCATACACTGCCAATGTCTCAGATAGTAATAACCCTTTAAGCTCTGCCATATTGATGAATTACCACCTCAAATCCTTTTCTCTGAAATGCCAAATGTTGGAGCATGGGACACAATTCTACAGAAAAGTGGATCTTTGAGAAATGAATCTTTGCAATGTTCACATAGCGTCGGATGTCGCACTACATACACCATCTACACCTGTTATCATGTTTCCTACTGGTTGTTCCCCTGTGCTTCCGCATGCCGTTTTGTCAGACGAGGGTCCGAGTGTGTGGACCGAAATGTGAGGTTAATATTTATCTTGAATTACACTAAAATAAAAAGCATCTATCATTTGTATGTTGGGGATCTGAGTTCTTCCTAAAGTGAATATCGTACAGAAGGATTGTCAGACTAGCCTCTATTGGGTCTGATACTGCTATGGATCGGGATTGATAGAAAGACGTAATACCCACTGCTTGACTGTCAGTCTTCTTTGCCCATTTCTCCGCCATTTTTTCCCATCACCAATTTTACTAATGTTAATGTTTTTTCTTGGCTTTTCTCTTTGTCATGTCCAGTGGTGTCAATTATTTGCATGTGAACTAATGGTAATGATTTAAATCATTATCTAAAGATTAAAAGCCCCCTTATATTAGGCTAAAGTCATCCAAGCCTGCTGATATCGGTGGATTGGCCGACTGTCTAATATGGATAGGGGCCTCTTGACTGCCTTGACTGATGATTTGGCAGTTTGTCTAATGTCTGACCTTTTTATTATTCAGGAGATAAGCGGCTTCCAGGGCCGTTTGGCAGCAGATCTCCACTTTTCCTTTTGGAAGCACATGAACGTCCAGAACCTTCTTTTGTATGGTGGACTTGAGAAAGATAGATGTCGGCTGAACGATCAATTCAACCAACCGCTATTTGATATGTTTGGGGGTCTTTAGACTTGATGGAGACACTTGCCTTTTTTATGTACTGGGTCTCACTGCATTTTATAGACAGAGCATCATGTTTTCTGTCCAGTGATTATAAGTTGCTGGCACATTTGAAGAATCCACAGGACAATGAGGTCTATGTAATTCTGTAATGGACAAAACAACAATGAAGTTTAGTAAATATACACAGCCTGGGATTGAAATGTAATAGACTAAATGCTTTGTTCTAGGCCACCAGCAGTGAATATATAATTGTTTTTGGCCCCCAAATACATTGCAATGAATTTCAAAGTAACAAATAATTTAGTATCATAGTAAAATTATGATGAATCTGCCAGAGATCTGGTGAAAAATGAATAGGATTGATTTGGTCTTCTGACTTCAGCAGTTAAATGGCTGTTAGCAGTCAGCTTTATGCTAAGCTCTAATGTTTGTTGCTAATTGTAGCTCCAGAAATTATTTTCTGAGACGTCCCTGGTTTCATGAGATGATGGGTTGTCCTATATAGTGGCCCCAATATGACCTGGTGGGACTGATATTGTACTGGCTGTCAGCATTAACGCTCTGCCACCGTGGATAGGAGTGTCAAATAAGGGTGCATGTGCCCCACGTTCTCTAGAAAAGTGGAAGTTACAAAAACGAACATCCCCCTCCCCCAACCCACTTATGTATGTTGCAGATATGGCATATACTGAAAGACAGAAAGCAGCTGATAAAAGGAATGGTTTGGCAGTAAGAGAGCGCAGATGGTCCACAGTGTGGGGACTACAAGACCTGAGACTGGCCAGTTATGCCCAGGCTATCCATGAGTGGTATATCAGTGAGATGGAGGAGGGACCAGCTTGCTCATCAGGAAGCTTCGTTGGGTAGCTTGTTTATAGAAAGAAGAGAGGCAGTGAGCTGGAGACCATTAAATGACAAGAATCCTTGGAAGACGCAGCATGCCATATAGACCATACCATGTAGACATTGCTGAGCAAGGCTTGGAGAAAGTCACTAGGGTAGCCAGTGAGCCGAGAACTATTGCCTTTAGGGGGCTGGGGTAGTCAAGCTGAGGTTAGGGACAACTTGCAGGGCTCTGAGCAGGCGGTCACTGAAATGGTGTGGGCTGAGCATGCTGTCAGCCTTGAGAGGAGTCAGTTCTGAGAACTCCTCTTGGGCTTTAAGAAGGACATCAGCTTGGGAGAGAGTCAATTAGGATAGGATTGTAGAAGGTACTAAACCTGGGAAGGTTTTCTCTGGACCTAATAGAAACTATGTGGGATGTTAGCCTGGGAAGGGTTGGTGACTGGTGGGCAGTGGAAGATGGCTGCCATGTGGCCAGTGAGATGGTCTGGACAATTTAGTTCTTTTGTATTACGGACGGAATGAGAATTTTATAAAGTGTTGGTTAAAAAAAGATATTAGAAGTAAGGTTGGAAGAGAAGGGACCTCCTTTTTATTTAAACAAGTTACTTTCAAATATCAAAGTTAACATGTGAAGTTACAGCAGTGTGAAGGTAACATTGGTCGGAGTTATCCTCATATGGTTTCTAAAGTTATATTCTTAAATCTTCAAGTAATTGACATCACTAGAATATTATATTGCATGGAGCATTATGTGGGGCACATTATTCTGTATGGAGGACTATGTGGTGTCCATTATACTGTCTGGAGGACTATGTGGGGCCCATTATACTGTACGGAGAACTATTTCGGGCCACTATACTGTGTGCAGCACTATGTGGGGCCCATTATACTGTGTGCAGCACTATGTGAGGCCATTATACTGTATGGAAAGCAATGTAGGGCCCCGATATACTGTATGGAGCATTATGTGGGGCCATTATATTATATGGAAAGCAATAACTGTGATGGGGTCACCATTCTTTGTCGAGGGGGAGGAATTGAGGGACGGGGGTACAGTAGGGTCATCATACCATGCGTGTGGGGGTTCATACTGTGGTTATATTCAGTCACTGTGGGGTTATCATATTGTGTTTGGTGGGCACTTTTGTTTGCATCATACTTTATCATCTGTATTATTCAAGTTTTTTTATCCTTTGTTATTACATATTTAAATTAGGCCATTGGCCATATGCTTTTACTGCTCTTATATAACATATAGTATTCCAATATTTTATTCTTAGATCTATTAATTAAAATGTACTTTATTTGTGGGACAACCTTTTTAATTTTCTTTCCATATGAAAAAGTTCATCGTTCTATTTGATGATAAGGAAAAAAACCTCCTCAATTGTAAACGTTTTTTAAATTAATATCAAGGTTATCCCTCGACTTTGTCCAAGCTTTTAATTTTGTCCTTCTGTGTATTTGAGTTTGACATCCCTGCTCTAGATCATGCTGCTCTCAATTACATAGCAAAAACCTGCTGATAAGATTCCTTTAAATGAAAGCCCTGAACTACAATCTTACAAATGCCCTGTACAGGTCATCATATGCTCCTCGCCTCACATACACATTGCATGCATAGAAAAAAATAATGAGAGAATCTTGAGAAGTAATTAGTTATAAAAAAGGGTTTATTTTTTTTTTTTATAGTAACAACAAGCACTGTATGTAGATAGTACAGGCACAATAAATACCCACTCATGGGAGCTTACAATCTTTTTTGCACCTGAGGCACTGAGAGATACAGTGATTTGCTCAAGGTTGCACAGCATCGGCCTTACTGCTTCCATATAGAGATGGAATATCAAGGTGTCTTCTCCTGAAGGCCAGCTCAGCACTAGACATTGGGAGAAAATGGTGTATTGCTTTTGTGCTCTATATTCCGCGCCATTCTGATTGCAGTTCAGGTAAAATACTGTTGCTTCCCTGTGCTTCCACTCATCGAGTTTAACTGAAAATTTCTGTAGTTACTTGATTTGACACCACTAGAAAAAAGGAACATGAGAAGACACTACAATGCACCTGTTACCTCCTTACAGAGGTAAGTCCTGCCTCTACAATGCCGATTCCTAGTCTTACTTTTTTCATGATCTGATACATAATTAGTGCATGTAGGTGACAGGTGCATGCAAATATTCCAACTAGGTCTTCTCGTTATAATCTGGAGTCAAAATACTGATTCTAAGGGAATCACCTTAGATTGATCTGATATTTGATCTTTACCTAATAACTGTGTCAAATGTTTATCACATGATGAAGGAGTCTCTTGGGACTTTTAGGCTAGTCTCCATTACACATCTCCATTGTAGACGTGTTTTGTTTTGGAAAGTTTATATTAATCTCGAAGAAGAAAAAAAAATGAACACTTTGAAAAAAAGGAAATAGTAATATAATCAATATACTTGGATGCAACAAATCACTAGTAGACCTGACAGTAATCATGTCTAATACACCCTGTCCTGCACAACGACCGGTTTATTGGGGTGACCGGAAAGTTACACTTAAGTCTTACAGAAGGGTGCACTGGAGTGAGGTAACGGCAAATCTCCCAATATATTGGAGGGCACCTATGAAATCGTACACCCAGTATGTAAGTATTAGAACAGGAGATGATGTAAGGAGCAACCAAGCAGATTTTATCACCTTCTAGTAGTTTGCAAAATAAAACCACATATTTGTTTGCTTTGTGTATAGCAGTTCTCATAAATGTCCCCCAAAATATCAGAAATCTGAATATAATATCACACAAATATAATCAGAAACTATCGAGAACGAGGAGACATATAAAATTTTGGAACAAAATGATCGAGGAATAATACAACTGAGGAGAAAAAAAAAAGAAGGAAATGTAGCACACCTCAATTAGATTAGCTGGAGTGATTATAACAACAAAAAAAAGATGACGGTAGGGAAGATAGACATCGGCTTTCTGCTTCACCTCACTTATTTGGTTGTCAAGGATAAAGGTTTTGTGACAAGGAGTTTCTCCAGCTCCATTCATCAGAAAGCATTTCGCACAAACAATTCTATGTCTCAAATATAAAAAATACCTAATTATATCATGCAAGGAACATAAAACATCATATTAGTAATTTATAAAAAAAATAAAACAAAAATAAAAAAGAAGAAATAGACACAGGTATTGCTTAGAACACAGACTAGAAACCAGTGACCCAGCCATGGATGCCGCACCCCAGCTTCATGGAAAAAGGTGTGCAGTAACGGCTAGGAGGGTCACAGATCACCAATTCCTGGCTTGTGAGCATTCGCCAGGTATAAGGATATTATGGCACAACAATTATATATGCATCACATATATATCATCACCTATATTGACATAGAGGATGGATGGGTTATCCCTTTTAAAGTGATATGCCTGCCTTTATCTACTATAACTATTTGTGGAAAGCAGCAAGTTCCATTAGTGCAGAGAAAGAGAAAGTTCAAGGAACAGGTGCATATTCTCCATTGTAATGCACCAAAAAACCACAGGCGTCATGCTGCAGGAAAGAGAGGAACACCTCGAGGGTGCGGAGATTCTCGGCTGTGCTTCCTGCTGACAAAGGTTTGGTGTTCACAATACCCATTCAAGAATGCCCTAAGAATGTAGTTTATCTGGTATTGCCAGTTGCACAACAGGCATCATCAGAGCCAGAGATCATGCTAACTGGATCATCATAGAAGTAATCTTGGGTAGAATGATAAATCCTGCTACCACTCTGCTGAGCACCCAGAAAATCAATCCAGATAGCAGGAGATAATCTCCAGCCTTATGGCAACTTAGTACAGCGATCTCAAGTCACCAAGAGTTACTGCAGAGGAAGAATATCCAGTCCAATCACTCAAATTAATTCACGTCCGCCTCATTCCCCAAGATACAGGATAAACTTTGGATTTTCTTTTGTAGTAGGATTTATTGGATTTCTATGACGAAGAGATTCAGCCTCCTGTTCTGAGGAGAAGGCTGGTTCACCGGTGGGTGGGATGCTGGAATTTGAGATATGTTCTAAGATGGTGACTTTTTATGCTGGAGTGATACCTTTCCAGAGATCGAGTGGAAAGGAACATTGTGAGGATACAGACCTGGCATCTACCTGACGTCACTTAAACAAAGGCTTCATGGTCAGGAGTGCCGTTTATTTTCAGATACAGTTTAGAGTCTTCCATCTTCTGTTTCCTCTGGCGTTCCAGGCTCCGCTTGAAAAAGACGAGGTAGAGCGGGAGGCAGAACCCGAACATGCTGACTGCCAGCAGTCCGACATTGACCTGTCATTGCAGCGAGAAACCAAAGCGTTGGTTAGGGAGGTAAAAGGGACAGATGTGATGCAATAACTGTGACACGGAATCAGATAACTAAAACCAATACCAGACAAAACCTACAAGAAACAAAATGAGCATAAACCCTGCTGAAACTAAATAAGTAAAAAGCAAAAGTGCATTTAAATAACATAGGGTTCTTAGTAAAACTGTTTTTGAACAAATCGATGCCACCACGGCAAGGTAACCCTATACGGGATGGTCCTACACTGCCTAATATTAAAATGTTACCATGTGTCAGAAGTGACCTGTGTGAATAAGGGCAGCCAAAGGACCGGGTCCCGAACTCTGGACACCTCAACCTTGGGAATCGTTTTAAGGACAGGGACAAACTGCCGTATAACTCGTGTGTTGATCACATCGCACTGCAGGGACTGGCCGGCACCTCTCCTGACCTGAGCATGACAGCATGATGTATTTCTATACAGCAGTCAAGCTCAGGTCATGATGCGATCCTTGCATGAGAAATACGGCCGTCTGTCTATGCCCTAAATGTAATGTCCTACTCAAGAAGGGGAGGCCACGCCATAACTTGCACAAAATGTGAAAATCCAAGAAAAACACACCATTGAGTTGGAGTTTGAGTGTAGGACCGTCTCGAATAAAGTCACCTTGTCATGGTGAGATGGCTTTTATGCTATTTTGGATCAAAACAGTGTTACTAAGAACCCTATGTTATTTAAATGCACTTTTGCTTTTTATTTATTTAGTTACAGCAGGGTTCATGCTCATTTTGTTTCTTGTAGGTTTTGTCTGTTTTATGGCCAATGAGAACAAGCGTTTATATGCTGCATGTATAGCAACTCAAACTCCAACTCAATCTGGATGCCAAGGATAAGTACAGTTCTTAGTATCTGATGGGCTGATTTTCTGTGTTCTTGTAGAGTCATAGTTATCAAGCACATATAATATTATGAATGGTTAAATGAATCCTTACCCAAAGTGGATCGCCTTCCAAGGGTCCCATCATAGCCAAGAAGAGTGGCTGCTGAAGAAGTGCAAAGAGAGCACTGATAAGAGACTGAAGTCCTGTCAAGCTGCCAAAATGTGAAGATGGATATCTGCAAAAATAGACATGGACATGAGAAAAATATCTAAAGAACTATATCTCTATTGTAACAAAAGTCAACATATTTGTATATGCAGCACGGAGCACATGAGATTGTTCGGGTACAGAGCTCGTTCCCTGACTTGGTGAAGCTACTGTCAGACGCTGCATTGGTGTGTGACTGATGAAACCACTTACTCTATAGGAATGTGTATGTGCACATAGCTGGTCTTGTTGCCTCTGGTACATGATTTGCAGCCATGTTGCCTTGAAAATGTCAATAGTTTACAGTAAAGTAATATGTTGTATACAACGTTTGTGATATCATTTGTTTATAAGCAGCAACAGTGAGGCGAGAGTATTTGGGATTACTGAAGGTTTATGTACCAATTAGCTTCTATTTGTCATATTGTTTTCCTCGCTGTAAAATGTATGATTATCTACATAGAGTATTTGGCATTTCGATTACTGAAATGTCCATTTTACAGACTTTACAGCTGAAATAAATGTTGATAAAATAGGATGAACAAATATAGTGATAGGAAAATTGGGGGGAAATTTTTTTTTTAGATTTATATATATGTATATATATATATATATATATATATATATATATATATATATATATATATACATATATATATATAGTTTTTTCCCAATTTTCCTATCACTATCTTTATTTTAAAAAAATCTCAGAAATCTTGCCACTTTTATTCTGGCCACTAGGCCTAATACTAGACTCACACTTCCTCTTCTGTGACTGCTGAAAAGAACGGGAAGCATAAGTCTAATATTAGGCCTAGAGTCCAGTGTGAAAAGTCCAAGATTTCTGAATTATCTTTAATAAAGATTGTGATATGGAAAGTATAAAAAAAAGAAATACATTATCAAATATTTTTAAAAATCTAATCTAAAAAGGTTGTAAACGTCTCAGACAACCCTTCATCAATTACAATATTTCCCCACGTAGAAGAAAAACATACTCCCGGGGCTCGCGTAATGGTCACGTAAGCCCTGCAGCCAATCATCGGTTGCTAATGGGCCACTTCACTTCTTTTGGCCGATACTGACATCACATAACAAAGTAACGCGAGCCCCTGGACACCGGGAGATGACGTTACCAGCACCCAGGGTGAAAATAAGGTGCTTTTATTCTATGTGGGGGAATATTGTAACTGACAGGGGTTGTCCGAGTAGTGGACAACCTCTTTAAATATTAGTTCCTTTTTGATTACACATTTCCTTTAAGTTAAGTACAGGTAAACCAGAACAAATCAAGCCATGTCCCTCGAAGCAAGGATCACCAAGCTACAACTTGCCTACTTTGGACGCATCATATGAAGAAAGCAATCACTGGAGAAGGGCATCATGGTCGGAAGAATAGAAGGAACAAGGCGAAGAGGAAGACCAGCTGTCACTGATGTGTCAGATGTAATAGACAGTTGCTCTGGATCTAGCTGTAGAAGGCATTGCAGACACCTTCTAAATCATTCTTCCTTTAAGACCCAGTGGCGACCTCCCTCCTGGTGCTGATTAATACACTCTTGCATTGGACTTAAAAATTCTCAGTTTGCTCCAGGCAATTGCCAGTGATACTTCTATGTTCTTTTGTGCATGCTTGGAGCACTAGCTGTTGGCTGACTTCTTCTCTGGTGCCCTTGGAGGACAGTTGGCGTTACTCCTCTGGTGTCTGCTCAAGCTAAGTTAATCCCCTTTGTTTGTCTACCTTGTTGTCTTTAGTTTGTAGTGGGGTCTGACCAGTGCTCACCCCTCCCCCTCCCTATCTAGGGCCAAGCTCTAGCAATATACAGGGTTTAGGGTCCTGCTCGGCAATTGGTGTGGAACCAATACAGGGACGGTAGGGTAGGCAGGGTGTTATTAGATCTGCCTAAGGGGTCTCCACTCCCCCTTTCCCTAGTGTTTGGGCTTACTCCCCCTCTTCCCTTCGTGTTGCACTATGTCTTTCCCACACCGTGCGTGACACCAGCACCAGATGGCTGGATACTATCAAGATAATGGCAGTCTTCTCTGTGGACCTATCTAGGCTTGCACAAGATGGATTTTCCTATAGATCGTTTATCGATCAAGTCGCCATGGCTCGTGATCGAGCTGAAGGCCGTTAAATAAAACCAAAATGTAGTAGACTGTTTTGCTTTACTTACACAGCAGCATAGAGTCCTCCCACAGCAGAATGGATGAATCCTCTCACTATTGTGTGCAAAATAAATGACAGAATCTGTAGAAGCAAATATAATATGGATGTTATGATAATGGTCTATTGTACAGAGAGGAACAGAACAAAACAAGCATTTATTCTGAAGCGGAGGTGAGACAATGAGTGTAACATGCACAATAGAAACTCCGGAGGGACTAACATACCTGTAATGGCAGGTTAGGGATGAGACATGTGATTCCAAATCCCACTAGTAAAAAGTTGGTAAAAGCAAAAGCCCTCGTGGCATTTGTGATCTTCTGAATCTGACGATCTGGTTTTTTCTTTTTCTTTGCATCTCTGCATAAATAAATAAATATATTAAGGATTAAGATTGATTGTTAAAATGTGGACATCAGAGGCAACGCCTTTCCGAATGCGGCAGCAACTAATTTTACCAAGGGAAGTCAAGGTCATCCAAGCATTTTCCCTGGAGTGGCCACAACATAAAATGTAGTGTTGCTTGAATAATTGATCATGTAACCCAAGGACGGGTTAAAGAGTAAACGTTATTTTAATTTTTACTTGCACACATCAAACTAAGAAACTGTGTAATATATCTTAACAGTGAAATCTGCTCCTGTAAATCTGTATTTAGTGACAGTTGGTGTTTTTAATATTCTATGGAGAGAAGAGGAGGAGGGAGGAGCTAGAGGCAGACACAGATATTCTACTGCAAGTTCTCCTGAAATGACAGTTACAGTTCTCCATAGAAATTTGTAAGTACCAACTGTCATCTCCTATCTCAGTAATGGGAAAATCTGTATTCACTCAACACAGACTTTACTTGTGAATTGAGAATTTTGAGAATGAATGATCACTTTAGGAAGCGAAAGTAGCAAATTTCTCTGATAAGATATGTTACAAAGTTTCTTATTTTCACATGTACTACTGATTTATGAAAATTAATTAAAATGACGGTTTCTTTTTAAGTCCAGATGAAAAGGAGAAGCTATTATAGAGCGGTTCTCTCTCCTCTGTCACCTACAGAGGTGTCACAAATGAATGACCCCTCTCTATTAGACCCCTATTCATCAATAGGACACATCTGTAGGGTTTGTCTTCATGTGACAACCCTTGATTCTCATGTGGTGAACCACATAGAACGACTCTCCCTTTTGTCTCATAGAGGGGAGTCTGAAATGCGTGACCCCCCATCTAGGATTCCCATATGCTATAATAGGACATATAACATAATACATTTCACATTCTGCTCCCGAGGCAAAGAACAGAAGAAAACACTATTCTGAATATGCTCTAAAAGAAGGTTGGAGTGTTGAGGCCGTAATACAAACACTAAAGACTATGTTTGTGCCTCTGGAAATGAAAATAGATATTAAAATCTCAAGTTCAATGAAGAAAAAGATGACATACGGAGCAGCGTCCTTATCTTCCCCATCATCACTGCCATCGTCACAGTCTTTCAGCCTCCAGTCCATAATGTAGCCGATCACAGGGGCTGTCATCAGGCACAGAAGTTGTAACACCCCAAAGATGGATGTATACAGGCTCACTGTAACACAGAAAACACCGATATTAGTTTACAGCTCCAGATATGTAATAATTCATCTGAGTATCATGGCATTATGATAAAAGAAGACATGCAAAGTATGGTAAGAATATCACAAGTGCAGGGAACAGAGAGCTGCTGGTTATCCGGATGGTAAAAAGACCACCGCATCGTTCCGCCATGCATTAAAAACGTAGCTCATTTTCTTCCGAGAATTTGCATTCTAACCAGCAACTGAGAATTAGACTGCGCGTGTCTGCTATAGTGGAGAAGATCTTCTTCAAGGGGTAATCCAGCCAGAAGCGTTTACCGCCTATCAACCATAAGGGCTATGTCTGCTCGGACCCTCTTCACCTCATCTTTTTACCTCTATCTGCAAGACCACGTCTAGGAGGAGTATAAATAGAGCGGTGGTCAAAAAAGTCCCCGGCTACTCCTAGTCTATGGCACTTACAGAAATTTTTATAGGAGGTTTATCAGAAGTAAGACCTTTCAGTGTACATTCATATGGAAAACAGGTGACCGCTTACTATTATGATATGATATTTATGACCTATTGTTAGAATAGGTCATCAATATCAGAAAGGTGGTCCAATACTCGGCACCCCCACACGTTCAGATCTTTGCACACCAGGCAGCGGCTGGATGTATAAAAGCACAGCTCTGTACACTATTTTACCACTATTTAGCTACTGCCGGCCACTAGATGAGCGAACCTAAACTGTAAAGTTCGGGGTGTGTACTGGCGTCCGGTGCTGAACTCCAAACACAGACTTCTCTTGGAGTCCCTTTTACATTTCGGGAAGGAGAAAGAGAGATTTTCCAGCTCCAAAGTTCGAGTCCCCATTGATTGCTATGGGGTTCGGGTTCAGGTTCTAGTTCAGGTACAATTCTGGTACCAAAACAGAACTTTGGACTAAAGTTCGGTCGAACCGAATTTCAATGGGTCCGCTCATCCCTATCGGCCATTGAATGCCCAGAGGATTTTAGTTATAGGATAAGAAAATCATGTTTGTGGGGTACCACTTGGTTCTGTTCTCTATCTTCACTACCAAAACTACAGTCAGGAGTGATTGAACCAAACATCAGAAATTTCCACCTATCTGTACAGTTATGACAGTGATTGACCGCATCACTTTATAAATTTTTATGTGAGCAATTACACACAGATCATGGAGACAAAAAGATGAATATCAAAAATTCATGTGGTGCAACAATGGCAAAGACAATATAGAATGACTGAACCATGCTCTCCTTCTGGGGTTTTATATATGTATATATATATATATATATACATACATATATATATACATATATATATATATACATATATATATATTACTTCTCACATCTTACCCGTGTGCATCACTGTATGAGGAAAGCAAGGCCGCATGTGACAGCAGAGGAAGCAATACAAGAAGACAAGGGTTAGCACAGACGGCACTAAGTGGTTTTAGCAAACACATACAATGGTACAAAAGATGACGAATATGCTGACATGAAACTGGATTCAGCCTCCCAGAGATAAAGGAAACCACCACGTCTTGTGCTGGCCTATGCTGACTTAGCGTCTATTGCCCAGAAGGGGAAGTGGAAAATGTGAAATATAGAAATTAGAAATGTGCTGATGCAAAAATATCATTCATTTGATTATAACTGAACTGATAGAATTTACCTTGCTAAATAATGTATTGTATCTTTCTCTGCATAGCCATATCTATGCTGAAGTTGTGTTTATTTCCCGTTACATATATAGTGCCAACATAGTCCATAGCTGTGTATAGAGATTGTCATGTCAGTCCATATCCCCAATGAGGATCTGGTCAGTGTGAATACAGGAAAAGATCACCAATAAACCATAAAACCATCATTTATCGTCAACCATTCTAACCTTGATCTAAAATCATCAGCTGTCAAGTGCAGGGCTTTGGCGACAACGGCGCCCCTAACTGGCCAGAAAGAAACTACTCCCAGATGCTAGCAATGATCATCAGGATAAAAGTGACCATCTCATACTCAGGAACAATTCATCAATCAGTCACAGGAGGTTAAGTAAATGGACACTTGAATTTCTAGAGATCAGATCTGAGTCATGGTGAACTTCTGTTGGCCATGCGCCCTCTAAGTAACCCCTGCCACCTTTCAAAAGTATGGAATGAAAAGTAGAAAACTATGGGGAAAATATGGCGTGATTTGACTTTTTAAAGGGGTTTTACCAACAAAAATATTTATCACCTGTCTAAAGGATAACGCTGTACTCCACTATCTCCATCAGTCCCATAGACAATGATGAAGCAGAATCATGCATGTCACTCCATTTCTGGAAGAACTGAGGTGGAACTGCATTAGGACCCCCATTTCAGTGATCAATGGGGGTCCCTGTGGTGGCTTCCCTAACGGTCAGACATTTCTCACTTATCTACAGGACTGCCCTGTATTCAGCTATCTCTGTCAGTCCAATAGACAATAAATGGAGTGACATTGCTTACACTCAACCATGTTGCTCCATTCATTCCCAGAACTGAGAAGGATAAGGGAATTGCCACCAGCATTCTAGTGATCAGTGGGACCCCCGCGATCATACATCCATCACCCATCCTGTAGACAGGTCATAAATCTCTTTTGTGGTAATACCCCTTTAATTCCACAATTTTGGGGGAAAATTAATAATTTCCCCAATGCTGCACTTCTATCTCCGATTGATAGCGGACCACCGTGTTATGTATTGTGCAG
Source organism: Phyllobates terribilis (assembly GCF_046119375.1). Taxonomy (NCBI): domain Eukaryota; kingdom Metazoa; phylum Chordata; class Amphibia; order Anura; family Dendrobatidae; genus Phyllobates; species Phyllobates terribilis. Next base: position 826,395,297 of record NW_027362762.1, on the reverse strand, counting down.
GCCTACTCGGGGACATGCATGCTTGGTACGTATCTCAGTCCCATTATCAGGTAATGGCAGGTTATTAGGCTTTTTCATAGATTAGTCATTATTAGCATCATAAACGAAGCCTGGAGAGTCACGATCCCTTCCCGTTACTTGGATTTACAGGAGCTAAGCCCTAGCATTGCATTAGATTGCTGCCGGCATCCAGCCATAGCTGCGCTCTTCATACGCACTTTGTTTTTATCCCTGCGCTCATTTTATGCTTTTGTTTCATGAAGTAATTTCCCTAGACATGATCCCACAGGATGCATTCTCCTCGCATGACCTTACACATTACGTCTTTTCTCGCACCAACACTCCAGGGCAGTATTAGGAAACATGAGCTCTCTGGCCGCTGTGGATGTAACAGGCACAGCGTGTTCTGAACGCCAGCATCACAACAGCCGGAGATAAACAGGTTAACAACCCCCTGGGATATTTGTATGAAGCGTAAAGAAACCGGTTTTAACATAACATGTTTGTTTTGCTATTATTTAATGATAAATGATAAAATCTTCCCGTAATGGAAGCTTCTGCCGTTGGACACTATGCAATAAATAAGGAATCCTCATGTATCTGCTATGTACCTATAGTAAGGTCCTATATATGTGAGCAGACAGAAGTGCCCTAGTCTATCTGGACCCGGCCGCAGCCCCGTTCTGCTGGATCTCTCTGTGCCCAGGTCTGATCTTCATGTGAATGTCTGCACGCCTGCCAGCCTGTCTCATTACATGACTTTCCACTTCTGGTTTCATCGTTCCTGATAGATCAAGTTCAAACTGGATTTCCCTCATTGAACTTCTGCCACAAATCATTTTGCAATCTGGGATGAGTAACCGAGGCAAACAGCACATGAATTCATCACATGCTAAAAATAGTTCCTACATCGGGGGGCGCTGTGGAATCATAAACGCTTCCCTATTGTACCGTGTATCAAGCACGGACAGATGGGAGAAATGCTGTCTGTAAAGGTCATGGATGTATGTGAGAGGCCTCGCTCTCCTGGAAGGTGGCGGGCACAAGACACAGCCGATAATATAATATGTGCCTGTGGTAAGGCTTAAAATAACGGACGTTCTACTGGACCGAACCTTCATCCCCATAGAACCCTGTGGTGAGCTCCGCTCTGATCATGATGTCCGAGTCTGACAACAAAATCACACAAAAATCATCAATGGAAATCAAATTTATTAACCAATAGAGGCCTGGATTTGGAGTCACCCCCAAAATCCAACTTTGATGTCCTTAAAACAAGTCAAAATGAGGCTCAGTATTGTGTGTGGCCTCCACGTGCCTGTATGACCTCCCTACAACGCCTGGGCATGCTCCTGATGAGGTTGCGGATGGTCTCCTGTGGGATCTCCTCCCAGACCTGGACTAAAGCATCCGTCAACTCCTGGACAGTCTGTGGTGCAACGTGACGTTGGTGGATGGAGCGAGACATGACGACCTACATGTGCTCAATCGGATTCAGGTCTGGGGAACGGACGGGCCAGTCCATAGCTTCAATGCCTTTATCTTGCAGGACCTGCTGACACACTCCAGCCACATGAGGTCTGGCATTGTCCTGCATTAGGAGGAACCCAGGGCCAACCGCACCAGCAAATGGTCTCACAAGGTGTCTAAGGATCTCCTCTCTGTATCTAATGGCAGTCAGGCTACCTCTAGCGAGCACATGGAGGGCTGTGCGACCCTCCAAAGAAATGTCACCCCACACCATTACTGACCCACTGCCAAACTAGTCATGATGAAGGATGTTGCAGGCAGCAGATCGCTCTCCACGGCGTCTCCAGACTCTGTCCCGTCTGTCACATGTGCTCAGTGTGAACCTGCTTTCATCTGTGAAGAGCACAGTGCGCCAGTGGCGACTTTGCCAATCCTGGTGTTCTGTGGCAAATGCCAAGCGTTGACGGATGCTTTAGTCCAGGTCTGGGAGGAGATCCCACAGGAGACCATCTGCAACCTCATCAGGAGCATGCCCAGGTGTTGTAGGGAGGTCATACAGGCACGTGGAGGCCACACACAATACTGAGCCTCATTTTGACTTGTTTTAAGGACATTACATCAAAGTTGGATCAGCCTGTAGTGTGTTTTTCCACTTTAATTTTGGGGGTGACTCCAAATCCAGGCCTCCATTGTTTAATAAATTTGATTTCCATTGATGATTTTTGTGTGATTTTGTTGTCAGCACATTCAACTTGGTACAGAACAAAGTATTCAATGAGAAGATTTCATTCACTCAGATTTAGGATGTGTTATTTGAGTGTTCCCTTTATTTTTTTGAGCAGTGTATATATATTAGTATCACTATTTGCACCAAACTGCACTATTTGAACATGCCCTCAGGCCTATAAACAGAGAAAGGCTATGAATCTTTCTATCTTCATAAGCGCACTGCTCCCCTGCCTCCCGGTTACCAGGGCTGCTGCGCTCCTGAATATTGACAGTTTGGACCAGTGTCATGGCAACTGGCAACACCGATGGTTCAAACTGATTGATCTCTCAGGCTGAATTCCACTGCAGCACAGGAGAAGAGCAGGGGCCCTGAAGTTGGCCAGATTTGGCCAGATCCAGCGATCTGACCAGCTTCAGAGCAGCAATTGCTGGATCTAAAGCATAAAAACTGCAAGCCGTGCACGCTCTCTGCCTAGGTAACTGGCCACTTTGAGACCTCAGAGGTGACTGGTAACCTAGGCGACGAGATGAACGCTAAAACATTAAAAAAATATCTCAATCATTAAGAACAAAGAGGATTTTTAATAAAGAGATAAATATCCCGCCTCGACTACTGCAACCTCCTGCTCCGTGGCATCCCTTCCAACACTCTTGCACCTCTCCAATCTATCCTAAACTCTGCTGCTCGACTAATCCACCTGTCCCCCCGCTATTCCCCGGCCTCTCCTCTCTGTCAATCCCTTCACTGGCTCCCCATTGCCCAGAGAATTCAGTTCAAAACTCTAACCATGGCATACAAAGCCATCCACAACCTGTCTCCCCCATACATCTGTGACCTAGTCTCCTGGTACTTACCTGCACGCAACCTCCGATCCTCACAAGATCTCCTGCTCTACTCCCCTCTTATCTCCTCCTCCCACACTCGTATACAAGATTTCTCCCGTGCTTCCCCCCTACTCTGGAACTCTCTACCCCAACATATCAGACTCTCGCCGACCGTGGAAACCTTCAAAAGGAACCTGAAGACCCACCTCTTCCGACAAGCCTACAACCTGCAGTAAACACCACTGCACGACCAGCTCTACCCTCACCTACTGTATCCTCACCCATCCCTCGTAGACTGTGAGCCCTCGCGGGCAGGGTCCTCGCTCCTCCTGTACCAGTCGCTGACTCGTTTTGTTAAGATTATGTAAATGCTTTTGTTATGTATATCCCTACCACATGTAAAGCGCCATGGAATAAATGGCGCTATAATAATAAATAATAATAAATAATAATAATAATAATGACAAAGTTGTTTGTTTTAACAAGTACTTTGCAATAATTTAACCATTCAACTTGGGACAACCCCTTTAATTTCTAGACTGGGACAACACAGCGACTTTAGCCACAACGCGCGACCAAAAGATCACTCTACGCTGCTGCTACATTGCAGTACAGTGCCAATGAATGCAATGGGAAAAAAGATGATATATCCGCTCACTGGACTTAGCATTGTCATACTACAATAATAATACACTGAAGAGTGCCCTAGATGAAGCCGTACCTTCTACATGCAGAAAGATCTGACACAGACAGCGGCAGCCCTGGCACACAATGCAAACACACTTTCTTCAGTGTTGCTCTAGGTGTGCTGAGCGGCAGTGGAGAAAATCTCTTTTAGCAGAGGACTTCATCCACTATAAATTCATGCTCAAAACCTATAACTCTGCCCTTCATCTGGCCCAAACAATCCTACTTCACCACTCTCACCACTCCACTGTCCAACAATCCAAAACGACTTTTTGAAACCTTACACTTCCTCCTGAGCCCTAAAGCACAGACCCCCACCACCAACCTCAGCTGTGAGGATCTGGCCACTTATTTCCTAGAAAAAATCAACCACATCCATCAGGACATCTCAGCCCAATCTCCTCAGTGCCTGGATCCCCGTCCTTGCCACACTTCAAGCTCACTAGCCATCTTTGAGCCTGTTACAGAAGAAGTTACCCAGCTCCTCATTTCTTCTCGACCTACAACCTGCAACAGTGACCCCATTCCTTCACATCTCCTGCAGTCTCTCTCACCGGTGGTCACTCTTTCTTCAGGCATCTTTCCCTCCTCATTTAAACATGCCATCATAACCCCTTTACTTAAAAAGCCATCCCCGGACCAGAACTGCACTGCTAACTACAGACCTGTCTCTAACCTTCCTATCATCTCTAAACTCCTGGAACGCTTGGTCCACTCCCATCTAATCCGCTATCTCTCAGATAACTCTCTCGACCCTCTACAATCTGGTTTCCGCTCATTAGTCTATTAACACACTGCTCCCTGCTGATTCTCCTGGATCTCTCTGCTGCATTTGACACTGTGGATCACCAGCTCCTCCTCACTATGCTCCGCTCTATAGGCCTCAAGGAAACCGTTCTCTCCTTGTTCTCCTCCTATCTCTCTGACTGCTCCTTCACTATATCTTTTACCGGCTCCTCTTCCTCTCCTCATCCCCTTACTATCGGGGTTCCACAGGGCTCAGTCCTAGGCCTCCTCCTCTTCTCTCTATACACTGCCCCTATAGGATAAACAATCAGCAAATTTGGGTTCCAGTATCATCTCTATGCTGACGACACCCAACTATACACCTCTACACCTGACATCACCCCTACCCTAATACAAAATACCAAGGATTGTCAGTCTGCTGTCTCTAACATCATGTCCTCCCTTTATCTTAAACTGAATCTCTCTAAAACTGAACTTGAGTTTCTCCCTTCTACTAACCCAACTCTACCTAACATCGAAATTACCTTGGAGGGTTCAACCATAACTCCCAAGCAGCACGCCCGCTGCCTTGGGGTCATATTCAACACTAATCTTTCCTTTACCCCCCATATCCGATCACTCACTCGCTCCTGTCACCTGCATCTTAAAAACATCTCCAGAATCCGACCTTTTCTCACCTTTGAAACTGCTAAAACTCTTACTGTCGCTCTTATTCACTCTCGTCTGGACTACTGCAACTCTCTTCTGATCGGTCTCCCTCTTACCAAACTTTCTCCTCTCCAATCCGTCCTGAATGCGGCAGCCAGGGTCGTATTTCTGTCCAGCAGCTTCACCGATGCCTCTATCTTGTGCCAGTCATTACACTGGTTGCCCATCCGCCTCAGGGTCCAATATAAACTCATTGCTCTCACCCACAAAGCTCTCCACAGTTCTGCACCGCCTTATATCTACTCTCGCATCTCTGTCTATCGCCCTACACGTGCCCTCCATTCTACAAATGACTTAAGACTAACATCCCCCATAATCCGAACCTCGTACCTCTGTCTCCAAGACTTCTCTCGTGCTGCGCCAGTTCTCTGGAATGCACTACCCCAGGCGATCCGACTGATGCCTAGCCCCCATGTCTTCAAGCGTGCTTTAAAAACCCATCTCTTTAAACAAGCCTACCACCTTAACTACTCAGTAAATTAACTTTCCCCTGTTCTCTCCTTTTAAAAATTATTCAGAATCTGTTCCCTACTCTTCATCTGTCTCCACACCCTCCATGCACAAGATAACTGCACTCGGTACTTGAGTATTGCACTTAAACATACAGGCTGATGACCGGATCATACAGCTTTATATGAAAATCCCTATTTATTATAATTGCCAGACCTGAAATAACAAGCACTTTTCACCTATTGTGTCCCCCCCATTTCCTTGTAGAATGTAAGCTTGCAAGCAGGGACCTCACTCCTAATGTAACTGTTTAAACTGTCCTTAAATTTTATTGAATTTGTTGTCTGTACAGGTCCCCGCCTAATTGTAAAGTGCTGCGGAATTTGTTGGCGCTATATAAATAAAAATTATTATTATTATTATTATTATTACCGCGCACACCACAGGCCATATAGATGAATTCCAAACTGATGCTCAGATATCTCGGGGCCGGTGTCCCCAATAGCAAATCGTAGATGAGAAAAAGTGGTACTCTGGCACCAAAGAATTTATTGAAAATCCATTTTATTGATATCCATTAAAATCCAAGGCAGTGCTTTTAAAAAAATAAGGGGGGAGGGGGGAAGGTATGAAGGGGGAGCTGATAGGGACCCCAAAGAAACACCTGACACGTTTTGGACCTCTCACCCTCCCTTTTCTTTTAAATGCACAGTTTTTGATTTTAATGGACATCTATAAAATGGATTTTTAGTACATTTTTTGGTGCCGGATTACCACTTTTTCTCATCTGCAAGAGAATGCAGTCACATGGCGGCCCACAAGGTACCGTGACCAAGACAAGAAACTTGTAGAAAGTCAGAATCATTTGTATTTTTTACAACTTGCTTGTCGTAATACCTTGAGGGCTGCAATGTGATCCCAGTAACTTGCATTATCATGCAACGTAGCAGTGCTATACCGAAATATTTGGCTGTGCAGCATGTATCGTTTCCAAGTCATCGTGTAGCCCCAGTCTTTTCGTGGAAAAGATAAAAACATGAAACAGGCGTAAACTTAAAACAGTGATCAGTTTCCTTCAGGGTAAAGTAGTATGATAAATGATGACCTGTGAATAATTCAGGAACGAGACAGCAAATATACTTACTATGAATCATTATCTGTGTGTGAGCACAATGGCACGCTGAGAATAACAACCTCACAGGCTCATGAATGGAGAGGACCCTGACATCTATGAGTGTTCTTGATTCTTATGTAGTGTTGAGCGAGTATGTTCTGTTAACCCTTTCGCTGAGTATGCTCGGGCCGAGCTCCGAGTATTTATAGCTGCTCGGTGATATGGTAGAATCGCTCACATGTGCATGGTTTGCAACTGTTTGACAGCTTTATTACATGTGAGGAATGTGTAAGAAATAGCCATTCCTCCCATGTAATAAAGCTGTCAAACAGTTGCAAATCATGCACACGGGAGCGATGCAACCATATCACCGAGCAGCTGTAAATACTCGGAGCTCGGCCCAAGCATACTCGGAACAGAACATACTCGCTCAACACTATTCTTATGTTCTGTCATAGAACATTCTCCAACATACCTCGATCTGTATGCGAATAAATGTGACCACGGTGGTCAATAAAGCCTCGTTTTGTAATGTAGGTAATGTTTCTCTTCTTATATGATTTTATAGGAATACAAGTATTTACTAAACCAGATATGTCAGAGACACAGACAGCTCTTCTTTCAAAATGACTATAAAGAGTGTATGTGATTCTGCAGAATAATTACAAATAGGAGCAGCAAAACACTTACCGGTCTCCAAACTTCCATCCACCAAGAATTCCAGTATGTTGTTCATGGCTCCCATGTAGAAGATGAGACGTAGCTGGGTGACACACATTGTAATAAGGCTGAGCAGTAAGATGGGGCTAAAAACACTCTTCATGAAAGAAGGAGTTGCTGCAAGGAAGAAGCACAAAACCACATTGAATAATTCCACAATATTGGCGACTTATGTATCATATTAGGACAAAACAAGATGGCACGCATTTCAGTTAATGTGAATGTCTGACTAAAGCACCACATTTTGTGCTGATTTATTTAATGATATAGTTTTATAGCGTTATTTATTTGATACAAAAGAGTCAAATTCTCTCCACTGAGTTAAATGGTGACTGCTTGCTGCCACCACTAGAGGGAGCTTAGGACCTCACTGCTTTGTAGCTGACTGCAAGCTCCTTAGCTCCCTCTAGTGGTGGCTGAAGGTAGTTCAGAGTTCTATCATGACTTTGTAAAGAATTCAAAGCTTTGTATCAGCAAAAATTTTATTTACCTCCCTCACAACCAAATTTGCGCCCATGTCAGCCCATACTGGGCAAACTTACAGCACTTTTATTAAATATTACATCTGTAATGTTGAGACTTATCAGCATGGAATTTTGCACTCATTTTACATTGAGAAACATTGTGTTTAAGGGTTTACATTCATTTTACAGGAGTAGGATATGGATAGGTCATCAAAACAAAAGATCAAGATCATTTAAGATAAATGGACGAGCACTGATTTTAGTGCATGCCCTGTAATGCGTTGAGCAGATTTCCTTGTTGTATACTTGATTCAATCCAATTTAAAGCACCACTCTAGTGTTGTTTTTATTTTACGGCTGGAGTGGTGCTTATAATCTAAGATCTCTGCCCCCAGTCTTATTATTACCCGCTGCCATCTTCACCTTCTATCGCCGCTCCCGTTGGTCTCCAGCAGTTTGTGACCTGCTGGATCGCTCCAGTGTTTGCCGGAGCCGGAGGTCAATTTTCAATACAAGTCTATGAGATCATCGTTCTGTCGCTCATAGACTTACGGTTAGAGACTGTGTCCATTATTTTTGACTTCTGGCCATTCAGAAGTTGCAATCACAAGATGGCGGCGCGGGGCTGTAGCGGCACCGATAAAAGGTGAAGATGGTGGTGGGTAAGTATAAGACTAGTCAGGGAACTTAGATTAGAAGCACCACTCCAACACTGAAAAAAAATGCTGGAATGGTGCTTTAAGCCACAATACAAACTCCTACAAGTTGGCATTTAGAGTAAGCACAAGCGAAGTGTAATCAAGCACTATAGAAATAAAACATGGAAGGCTTTCACATTGTACGGTAGAAGATTGTGGGTTGTAGCTTCTGAATAGACTAAAATATGTTCCACAAAGCAAATGTCATATCTGCAAAACTACTGTGATAAGAATCCTGTGTTTGTAGAAAGGCCATAATCAATTTACATCTGCATACCCTGAACGTAAAACTCCAGGACAGGAAATTATTGATCTAATTTAACGGGAAGTTGAGATCATTCCAAGCAGAAAAGCAAATGTCTAACCACGTGTAATAAATGCAGAAGAGGTGTCTGGGGAAGCAATATCGCACTTATAGCTTCCATCATCTATGTGACTACCTATAGAAATATACATGGCTCTAGAGTCTCTTTCCGTATTACAAATAAAAAATATGAATCTTGCAATTTTCACACTGGACATTTGGGGCTTTTTCAGACTTCCTTTTGTTTCAGGAAATAACACATGTACATGGTCACAATGATTAGACCCCCGACCCTATTTTTTGTATGAAAGTGACTAATAATCCCGTGCAAAGGTCATGTAAAGGAAAGTGAAGCAGGGTCAGGTGTGACATTGCCTATCCTCTGTTATCAGCTGTGTATAGAGGTGTTACATGTCATTGTAATCCTGACTCTGACGATAAGGAATCTGCAGAAAAATATTCTTGAAAGGATAGGAAGTATGAGTCTAAAAAAGATCGTTATAGGAAAAAAAACTAAGAACGTTGCGAAATTAAATAAAAGTACCTGATTTAAACTATAGGTCGTTTTCTAATGACAGCTTCCCTTTAGGCTATGTGCCCATGTTGCGGAAATGAAGCGGAAAATTTGCGCTTCATTTCCGCATGTCCTTTCCCGGAAAAACGCATGCGTAATTTCGCAAGCGTTTATCGCGCGTTTTCGACATGCGGAATTGCCTTGTGTTTTTTATTGCATTGCAAAGGCAATTCCGCAAGCGGAAACGCAAAATTAATGAACATGCTGCGGATTTTTGTGCGCATCAAAAACGCTGCGGAAAAATCCGCAGCATGGGCATAGAACTTGCGGATTCTCATTGGGGACCATGGGGGGCGGATTAACAAGCGTTTTACAAGCGTTTCCGCTGCGGAAATTCCGCATCAAATACGCTTGTAAAACGCTACGTGGGCACATACCCAACTCACTTGTTTGTAAGCATCTGGAGGCCATCATACTCTTCAAGCTCTGTAGGAAAGAGCTTGTAAATACAGTTATATGAAAAAGTTTGGGCACCCCTATTAATCTTAAGCTTAATGTTTTATAAAAATTGGTGTTTTTGCAACAGCTATTTCAGTTTGATATATGTAATAACTGTTGGACACAGTAATGTTTCTGCCTTGAAATGAGGTTTATTGTACTAACAGAAAATGTGCAATCTGCATTCAAACAAAATTTGACAGGTGCATAAGTATGGGCACCTCACCAGAAAAGTGACATTAATATTTAGTAGATCCTCCTTTTGCAAAAATAACAGCCTCTAGTCGCTTCCTGTAGCTTTTAATGATTTCCTGGATCCTGGATGAAGGTATTTTTGACCATTCCTCTTTACAATACACTTCCAGTTCAGTTAAGTTTGACGGTCACCGAGCATGGACAGCCCTCTTCAAATGATCCCACAAATGTTCAATGATATTCAGGTCTGGGGACTGGGATGGCCATTCCAGAACATTGTAATTGTTCCTCTGCATGAATGCCTGATTTGGAGCGGTGTTTTGGATCATTGTCTTGCTGAAAGATCCATCCCCTGCATAACTTCAACTTTATCACTGATTCTTGAACACTATTGCCAAGAATCTGCTGATACTGAGTGGAATCCATGCGTCCCTCAACTTTAACAAGATTTCCGGTGCCGGCATTGGCCACACAGCCCCAAAGCATGATGGAACCTCCACCAAATTTTACAGTGGGTAGCAAGTGTTTTTCTTGAAATGCTGTGTTTTTTTGCCGCCATGCATAACGACTTTTTGTATGACCAAACAACTCAATCTTGGTTTCATCAGTCCACAGGACCTTCTTCCAAAAAGAAATTGGCTTCTCCAAATGTGCTTTTGCATACCTGAGCCGACGGCTTCTTTCGCATCACTCTCCCATACAGCTTCTCCTTGTGTAAAGTGCGTTGTATAGTTGACCGATGCACAGTGACACCATCTGCAGCAAGTTGATGCTGCAGCTCTCTGGAGGTGGTCTGAGGATTGTCCTTGACTGATCTCACCATTCTTCTTCTCTGCCTTTCTGATGTTTTTCTTGGCCTGCCACTTCTGGCCTTAACAAGAACTGTCCCTGTGTTCTTCCATTTCCTTACTATGTTCCTCACAGTGGAAACTGACAGGTTAAATCTCTGAGACAGCTTTTTGTATCCTTCCCCTGAACAACTATGTTGAATAATCTTTGTTTTCAGATCATTTGACAGTTGTTTTGAGGAGCCCATGATGCCACTCTTCAGAGGAGATTCAAACAGGAGAGCAACTTGCAAGTGGCCACTTTAAGTAGCTTTTCTCATGATTGCATACACCTGGCTATGAAGTTCAAAGCTCAATGAGGTTACAAAACCAAAAAAAATGCTTTAGTAAGTCAGTAAAAAGTAGGTAGGAGTATTTAAAACAAGAAAATGATAAGGGTGCCCATACTTATGCACCTGTCAAATTTTGTTTGAAAGCAGATTGCACATTTTCTGTTAGTACAATAAACCTAATTTCAAGGCAGAAACATTACTGTGTCCAACAGTTATTACATATATCAAACTGAAATAGCTGTTGCAAAAACACCAATTTTTATAAAACATTAAGCTTACAATTAATAGGGGTGCCCAAACTTTTTCATATAACTGTACTTCGCTCCATGTCTACGAGAATGGCCACCGCTGATAGGCAGCAGACATGGCGGTAACCTTGGCAATTAGCAATAAACAATAAAATTAAAATTCTCTCTGTTCTTGAGAGCAGAGAAGATATATAACAAGTTGCAAAGTTTGTAATATAGTTGTTGGTTTTTGCAAGCACTTTGCAATTTTACCCATTTATGATGTTGAGAAAAACCCCTTTTAGTATATTTTAATCTTACGGTGAAGATTGACATCAGGATGGCTGCATAATTCTGAAATTAAAATGAGCATTTTATGACTGATGGACTCATAAAATGCTCATTTTGATATTAAGCCTAGAAACTTAAACAATTCATGTTAGAATGGCTATATAATATTTTTTTTAAAGTACAGGCCTAAGAAACCTATGCAATAATATCTGGAATGTTACTGCACTGAATATATTCTATTTATTTATATAGCACCAACATATAATAGAGTGCTGTACAGATAGTGGCATCAGTTCATCACCCCATGCCCACATGAGTCTCATAACCTGTGAAAATTCACTTATCAGTAAGTTTTTGGAGAGTTGGAGGAAACCTGGACCCCTTTGGTCAGATTCCAATTCAGCTGCAAGTTAACTATGCTAACCATTAACTGTTGACTAGAATTTATTTTTCCCAATAAGCTGCCACTTAGATGTTTAGATGGCCTTTGTATAGTGGGTATGTCAGACTAAGATATTTACCTGCGTTGTCAGCTTGGCATTTCACTTCCAGATCTACTGTAGACAGGCACAGTTTATTGCCTTCCTGTAATGCTGACAGCTCTTTGGGATTTTTCATGGACCCCCCAACACTTAGCCGTCGGCCCACCGTAGTCACTTGTTTGTAGAACTGCTTTCCTGTAATTTTGTGGTCAAATCCCAACCAGCTGAACTTTATCTTCACACTGCGAACATAATAAGCAGCATTAGCGTGACTCAGAGTAGTGTCGTGGTGGCAGGGATTTGCTGGTAATGGTGATGCCCTTACGTGTAGTCCATGTCTTCTGGTCCGGGGAATGGCTCTAGAGGCCAGTTGAAGAAGCAGTTGAAGAAAACAAGTCCGGCACAAGCAGCCCAGACAATCAGAATAGTTACAAAAGTCACCCCGAGGTCATAGATAACCTATCAATAAAAGCAGAAATTCAATTTCACATTTTTGCTATAGAAAGTCCCCATTCTAGGAAATTTTGGTTTGAGATTTTTTTTTTCTGAATACAGAGTAAATATACGGTTCAATTAAATAATTTCCATTTTTTATTTGTAAACCTGTTGCCAAAGCTTAACGTGAGTTATGACAAGGTCATATTATGCCCATTCGAGGCTTTATAAACAATATTGTCCCAATTCATCTTTTAACAAATCTGCTTTTAACTGTCTGAAAAAAGAAAGTGTGATATTTCCCTGTTAACTTTAAAAATACAAATATCAGAACAATATAATGAAGTATTATACAATAAGGTTTCTGGATTTTTTTTTACTATTAAGTTTTCTAGAAAACACCCCCTGATCCTGTGCAAGGGAACATGGCCTAAGTGGATTTTATGCCTGAAAAGCCACTCACACGTTGCACAGCATGCCATATTATCGTGCCTTTATGTTGCCTCTTGGTCCTATTAGTTTTGAGGCTGATCCTCGGATTATTACAAATGTGTTGGTATGGGGCCTATTTTTGGTCCATGTCCCACTAATTTTACACATTTTCTTTAGGATTCCATGAGATTCCACAAGTAAAAAATAGTGGCATGTGCCATCGCATGTATTAAGGAAGAATCGTTCCCTAGCAGCTTTGCCTCTAGAGGAGAATACATTGCCTTTTGAGAGCACTATATGGCGGCGCGCCTATTGATCTGTAATACGGAGACTTCATGTGCTGCCATACATTGTAATAGCACTTATATTTTTTCACCTTTTTAAGCCATGTTCACACGGCATTATTTTGTTCAGTATTTTACATCAGTATTTCTATCTCAAAACCAGGAGTGGGTGATAAATACAGAAGTGGTGACGTGTTTCTATCATTCTTTTCCTCTGATTGTTGTACTCCTGATCTTGGCTTACAAATACTGACCGAAGACTGGACATGTGAACATGGCCTTACTCTCATTTCGTGGTAAAGGCGTTCTTATTCCATTATAATGCCTCTCGTTACTAATTGCCACAAATGCTAATTCTGCGGACGGTCTCCGAAACATGATTCTTGCTGAGAAAACCTGGTCTGATGCATTTAATGTATACTTTTCTTCAGAGCCATGTAATTCTCGGTCACTGAACAACTTGTCTCCGACAACAAGTCCTCACCTTGATGAAGGGGAAGGTGACTGCAGAGGAAGCATAGGACCCGATCATCAGTGCAATAAAAGTTGAGCGCAGGTCGCCAAACATATTGGGCAGCTGTAAAGAGAAAGTGAGACAGTTAAAGGGACCATCTGTAGCAATGAAGGCTTTCATAAACTCACCAGGGGCAGCAGAGCACAATGGTCTCACAAAGCCATAAGACGGAATTATTATATTTTATCTGTCCAAAACGGAAATGAAAAGATGCTATCTGCCTCTGAGTGACAGATGAATGATTACAGTGTAGTCTTTATGACAGAAGTTTATCATGTGAGTATTGTTCTGGGGTGGAGCGCACCACAGGAGCCCATAATGTTAGAGGAATACGCACCGCTGCTATTTCTTGACAATGCAGCAAGACTTTCTGTGTTTTAAGCAGTATTTTTCTCTTCATACTGAAGGTATCCGGTCCACTGATAAGACAGTGTTTTATATCGCATACAAACACAGCCATGCTTAATTAGTTTTGCGTCTGAAAAGGAGCTAATATTAATGATACACAACTGTGTATCCTGATCGCTGACCACAAAACTCTCCATTCAAGGGACTAATTTATCGATAGGAGATCTGGCTTTAATCCAGAAGGTTCTAGTTTTTCATTTGAGCGGTATTACCATCACAATCCCATATCGCATATTTATGGGTAAAGCCATGGTGTTCAATCAATGGAGATCTACCAGTAAAGACCTAACCCAGACCAAGACCTGCAGCTACATGACCCATTTATCTGTGGGACACGGGGCAATTTAGTCAGGTTACATTGCTGTTATATTTTCAAGATCATATTTTTTCGGCCTGTGAATCCGATTCTTCATGATAACGGTTTGTTCATACAGCAGAGAAAAAAAGGAAGATAATCAGCTCACCCATTATTGAAGCTAGTTGAAGCTCCACGCACGTAACTGGCAGTACCGCAGGGTAAGTATTCAGGAAGTAAGGAATTCCAGCGTAGAAAAAACTTCATAAAATTGTATATTTAACGGTAATTTTTTAAAAATTGAAACTTGAACATTGAGAGACAAAAAGATAAGGAACTTAGTTCCGAAACACATCTGTTGTAGCACCCCCTGATTATTTCTTATTTATATATTTTTGTCTCTCAATGTTCAAGTTTACATTTTTAAAGAATTATCATTAAATATACAATTTTATGAAGTTTTTTCTAGGCAGGAATTCCTTGTTTCCTGGTTTGCTGTTACGTTACGTTTTTGCCACTTTTTTGGAGTTTTACTGTCCCAGCAAAGTGAGTGAGATTTCTGAAGTCTCATGCACATGCTGCTTTTTTTTCCTTGTAGATTTTATAGCCGTTTCATATCTGCAGCATGTCAATTCTTTCAGAATTTTTGCAGCATTTTTCAACCATTCAAATGAATGGGGAAATAATGCATCAAATACGCAAGTTTTTTTATGCTGTGTTTTAACTGCCAAGAGCCACATTTTCATGTAGAAATGTTTGTTGCTTCTGCTGCAGGTATTTAACGTGTTTACATACACTCTGGCTACGTTCCCATATGAGTTTTTGGTGACCTTTGTCCATTGTGTATTTTCAAAAAAATGCAAGTAAGCTATTTTACTTAATGGGTGCAGAAATGTTGCAGAAAATCTGTACCATCAAAAAGTCACCAAAAGCTCATTGTGGGAACGTAGCCTAAGACTGTCAAGGTCTTGGAAAATATCACATATTATGCCCTGTGACAAAGTCACTGACAAAGTACTGGAGGGGAGATATGTTCCACTGAGGCTATTATCTTCAGTCATTTGAAACCTATAAGTTTACTCCAGCACACTAAGTGCTGAGAGGGGTTAATCACCCATTTTTAATGGGCTAGATTTTATGTGAACAGCTGTAGAGTGGGTGGGAGGCTATTTACCATATCTTCACCCCAGGGTGGGATCTAGAGAATAAATAGCAAGCCTCTTGAGTCATTAGGTGTTCAGTGGGTCTGGAAGCAACACCTCCAGAGAAGTGTTCTGTTAAACTGTGCTGAACCCAGTTGTATCCTGAGCGGGCAGATCCTCGCAGATGTATGGAGTGTGCCATACACTTTCTTTTGCTTTCCCGTTATGCCAGAAAGGCCGTGTTTGTTTTGATGAACTTTACATTGGCTTATGCCATACTTTAATAAACCAGTGAGAGATTTAAAGAGAAAGCGTTCCCGTGTCTACCTCCATGTGCAGCTGAGTGAGCTGATCTACCACAGCCCATATAGCACTTCATGAGCATACACTGAGCTCAAACATACATCCGGTATTAGCAAGGGGGTTGTCACATGAAGGCAACCATACCTCCAACTAGTTCATATGGGCATCATGTGGGGAGATCCCCGATCATGGCCCCTGTCTATGAGCTAGACTGCAGAGATACACAGAACGAGCACCTTTCATTCAAGCTGACCGCCGCCACCCTGTATCACAAGGATGCTCATTTCTCTCAATGACCGCCATGTAAGTAAATTTTCCCATGTAGCACATTTTTTGCTGCTTTCTTTTTTGTGCAGAAAATATGCTGCGTTGACCAGTTTGAGGAAGTGGATGTGATTTCATGAAAACTCATGTGCTCTAAGGCTTCTGTAGAACTGTGTGTTTTTTGCTGCATTTTTTTACCCTATAGACTTCAATTTGGATCCTGAAAACACATATAACATTGCAATTGTGTTTTTAAATGCATTTAAAATGCAATAAAAAATAGTCTAATTTGCACCAAAAAAAAACAAAAAAACAACGCAACAAAAAAAATGCAATAAACAGAGCAGATTGCTATCGCATATTTTGGTGTGGCCATTTGTGGAAAGTGTGAAAAAAACCCACAGGGTTTATACTACGTGGGAACATGACTTTATATTACATTATCCCTGCAGCAATCTCTTCAAAGAAAATAGCTGGCTATGACCAGCAAAACCAACTGTGTACCAGTGGTGCCAGGAGCGCGCCCAGGGACTTCTGAAAGTGCTGGTCTCTGATGACACATAGGCTGACATTCCATTTACCATTTCCGGGGTAGGGATTTTGTGAGCGGTGGCGTGGGTTACACCCTCTTCACTCTTAGACTGGCGCTCTGGAATGTCCTTACATGAGGTGCAGTGGAGCTGTATACATTATGGGAGAAATCAATAGTGTAATGTGCTCGGGTTATGTGTAGTACGGAGAATCGGTCATAAACTCCACACGTACAGCTGTAATAAGTAACTATGAATTATGTTCTTGTATACAGGGGGTGCAGAAGTAGGAATACAGTTTAAATATAAGTTGAATGATAATCATGTTATCAACTGTGCATGGTTTTCTTGAATGTACCTAATCTTTGGTATGATCCCTGAAAAAAAAAAGTCTGGTGACCGTTGTGGCCATGCAACCAGGACTCGTCTAGCTATCCACTTATAATGATACAAAAATAATATGAAAAGACACTGTATGGGCGCTGTATGCCTCACATGCAGCCCCTGTATACACCCCCTGTATGTACTGAATGTACCAGACTGGATAGGCAGGTAATTGGCGTTCCCTCCCCTGTGTATACATACATTAGCCTCCGTGGCCCAAACACCTGCAGTGCTTACCGTGTCTCACGGGGACAGACTAGGTGAGGGTTTGTAATCAGCTCTTCCCATACCTAATCCATGGATATACTGCAGTCTCACCTGGTTTATTTAAAGCCCTAGAGGAATCCTCCATTGTGACTATATAATGACATATGTGAGCAACTCACTAACCCAACTAACTGCACCTGGCCTTGTCAGGCACGGATCATAACAAGAGCGTCAGCGTAGCGGTATAATAGTATCTGCAGGAGGGGAGTGTAAACGTACAACCTCAAGGAGTCAGACGCTGTAATCCTGCCATACTCCCATCAAAACATCCTCACATGGGGCAAGCAGCTGTTTAACAGTAAAAAAACACGCACAACCTGATTTCCTTCTGTCCCCTGTAATGCTATAGTCAATTTATTGTGAAGCCACCTTGTAATACCTTCTAATGTTGTACTAGACTATGACTTAATCATATCCCCTTAAAAGTATTTTTGACACCTAATCTGAGAGCAGCATAATATACAGACAGAGTCCCTGATTTCCAGTGATGTGTCTTGCCATATTCATGAGCTCTGTATAACCCCGCCCCCACCACTGATTGGCAGCTCTCTGCCTATGCAGTGTAAATAGAAAGCTGCCAATCAGAGGTGTGGACGGGGTTATACAGAGTTCAGCATTTAGAGAACTGCTAGATCTGCAGCAGAGAAAACAGGGATTGTATCAACACTACAACAAGGAGCCCTGTGACACATGCTGCAGAAAAGGCCTGGTGACAGATTCCCTTTAAGGTACACTCTCACTCAATTCAAAAGTGTAGAAGTGTGGTGCCCGTGTCTGTAGCGCCACAAAATGCCTGCATGTGTAATATAATTATCTGTATTGCCAGCAATGGTGAGGGCTAAATTCTCATTGCATCCACACATTGTTACCCGATCCCTTACTGAAGGTCTGTGCACTTTTGCCTAAACCAGGAAGCTGCTTGCTCGTTGGAAGGGATCACGGATCCAGTACCTGTTTACCTTGGACACCTGGGGATCCAAGGAATCATCTACTCCCAGGGGCCAACAACAGTGCCCTGCCATTCCAGGCCGAACATCCCAACTGGCGTCACAAACCATTTTATTATTAACCCCCACGATTGATAAAGACTGGCGCGTGCCCCAGGTCGGACCATACCAGCACTCGGACCGCACAGACGGGGTGGCACAGACTCTTCGAAGATCCCAGGGAGTTAGGTGGTGATGAGAAGTGCCAGATGATTAACCCTTCCCAACCAGGTTCTGGCTCCCAGGGGAGTTGGAGCAGGAATGGTGCAGCAGGGAATAATCAGCTTGAGACAGGGTAATAACCAGTTTGTACCTTTTATTGGAGTTCTGCAAACATTTCCGGAAGCTTCTATACAGTTCACATACAGGGTTTTGGACAGACCTGCATGGTGGGGGTTCAGATTCTCTGCTGTGAGGTTGTGTAGCCTTCCTGCTGCTAATTATACCTCTGGTAAATGATTCCTTGGATCCCCAGGGGTCCAAGGTAAACAGTTACTGGATCCGTGATCCCTTCCAGCAAGCAGGCAGCTTGATTCCTGTGGAAAACACCTACTTTCTCCTGTCGTAGTGTTCCTGATTCTATGCATTGCTGAGCCCCTAGGAAAAAGCACTTTTCTGCCAGTCATAAAGACTGAGCAATCTTTCAGTTTAGCACGGACCCTGGAAGTCTCCATGCTCTCGGGACTGAGACCCGGCCTTGTGCAGCTTGTCCTTGCAGAGAGTACGCTTCTCCCTTGCACCAGGACCCTCCAATGATGCTACATCTTTCCTCACCAAAACTACAACTACCACTACTGAAGCACCTCCTCCCCTCTCTGAGGGATCATGCACAATTTCCTGGTTTAGGCAAAAGTGCACAGTCCTTCAGTAAGGGATCTGGTAAGAATGTGTGGATGCAATCATAACAGCAGAGAATTTATCCCTCACCATTGCTGGCAATACAGATAATTATATTACACATGCAGGCATTTTGTGGCGCTACAGACATGGGCGCCACAGAAGCATCTCAGAATCAGAATGTGGTGATATCAATTAGATCTCCAAAAAAAAAAAATTTCAGGTGGCAAGATATTTTCAATGGATTTAGGGTATTTTGAGGGTGCTGAATTAAAAAATCCCACCACCGCAGGGTACTACACATCCGTCTCATATTGACATAAATAGGAGGCAGATGTGCAGTACCCTGCGGTGGCCACTACAAGTAGATGGCCAGCTCCGCAAGTAAGTACTTCCGGACGCCACCACTGAAGACAGCTGATTGGCAGGGGTGCCAGGGGTCGGACCCCGGCCGATCGCACATTGATGACCTATCCTAAGGACAGGCAATCCATGTAAAAGTAGTGGACAACCTCTTTAATATGAAACCGTTCAGACATCGTTGGCACCAAAATCACTGTATACCAGTGTTACGAGTGTACAGTACATAATACTGAGCTGGATTCTGCGGTAATTTTTGGACCCAAGGACAATTGCGCTCAGCCTGATGTTTTCCATGGGCAGTGTTTAAGCATGCAAATCTCCCAAACTCAGGCTACGTTCACAGGACCGTATGTCCGGTGCGAGCGCTGTCCGCAAAGAAAACTGACAGCACTCAGATCATTGTTATTCTAACATGTGACCTGTGAGCCTTACAAGTGTGACTTGTGTGCCTTACAAGTTAAATTGCACTTCATTTATTAGCAGGTGGAGGTGACGTGTTTAGGTAAACCGCTGAGTAAGATTAAGGGCGGTTGTTGGGCTAGAAACTCATCAGTTTTTAACATTTTTGCATGGATCCACTCGTTTTCATGGACTTCTAATAAAGCATTTTTATTTTACAGGATGGATGTGCTGAAATCTTCCTCTTTTATTTTCTAGTTTGCTGTGCTACACCAGCAGGATCCGACACCCACCGGCTTGTTACTCTCAGCTGTGTATCCAACAAGCGAGCGTGGTGAGTGCTATCCCACTGTACTTTACTACACTACATGGTCCATTTTACCAGGCAGAATAATAGATGACAATAAAATCCCTTCCATAAAACACTTTTATTTCTTTTAAAAGCTCATGTAAGGAAATACTGCATTGTTTGCCAGCAGGGTACATTCCCTGGAAATGCAGCCGCCTTTCCCAGTCTGTTCTCTTAGCTTCTCTCACTAGATCTTTCATGCCGGCTCATTCACCACCTATGCCACGCTGAAAACACAGGCGAATGCTGCTGACAAAGCAGGACTGTGTGCTATGTCTGCCGTCATTGATATGCTATCAAAGGAAGCTCAATTCTAAGAAAGTTAATTCCAGGTATTAGTTGTGCTGGCAGTTAGAGGAGCGGACTACCAGCCTCTTCACAATCTTCTTTCTAAAAACAGCCTGAAGTTATTGGCCTTGCCCAGTGTTATTCCTTCCTTTCCCTTTTGACAGGGAGACTCTTATCAGCTCGCCATGACCTGTGTCTGAGAACAAATCCCCCTGTAGATGGGCACATTCCCTGACTCCTTCCTAAATCTCTCAGCTTTGCCTTTGTAATAATAAACAAGCACATTCTGTCTGACCTCCTAAAACTGAGAACATGGAGTACGTCCCTCCGCCCCCGCCACCAAAGGCAGTAACACAGCACCAGCTCCCCACACAATCATCTATACAAGTTGGGCTGCATTCAGCTGATGACAATGCAGACTGTGACGAAGACGTCACTTGTAGAAGAACGGTTGTCATTGCCGGAAGGTGAGGCCTTCTCTGCTCTCAAATTAAAGATCTATTTCCTTCAGACGTAGGAGAATGTGTCATTACTATCTCGGTCGGTCTTATTTCTAGCCTTCTAGGATATCTCACTAGGTGACATCGGCCTTTTTCACCACATATAGACTGGCCTTACAATAAATGCCGTGTGATCTTTATATCACATTGATAGGAGTTTATCATTGGGATTCCCAAGTACCAAGAGGAAACCACATAAAACACAGGGTGAACATAAGAGCTCCATGCGGAATTTACCTGATTTTGTCAAATTAGGACCCAGTACCCCAGTGCTAACCACAGATAAAACTAAAAGCCCCCATTAGATAAAAGTTGGCCTAACCCACTGAATTTGGCAGGATTGGTCGACCATCAAATGATATTGAGGAAAGAAGAATCTGGCCTATTTAATTGTATAATCTAATACTCAAAAAAGGCCTACAAAATGCAGTACTTCAATTATAGCATCAATCCAATAAAGAAAAGAAGTATAGCTGCTTTAATATTAAAATAGAACATCTTTATTTCATATATATATAAAAAATATAGGTAAAATCAGGAGAAGTAGCAAAGAAATCCCACACACACAAGTATCATATAATATAAAAACGAGTTGCTGCGAATAGAGACAAATAATTACAGTATACAAGGCACACCAAAGGAAACAAGGGTAAAGACCAGTGTCAATTTATAAGCCCAATAGGGTCATATTGATGGAGGAAGTTCACATTAAGATATGCAGACAAAGTAATACAGCCATATGGGGCAATTCCGTGCAACAAATCAGTACATATGGAACTATACAATCTGAGTGAGGTGGGAGAAGGATACCCCAACGCGCGTTTCACGTTTAGCTTCTTCGGGGGGGAGTACATTTTTATATTATACGATACTTGTGTGAGGGATTCCTATTGAATTTTAGCAGCTGATCTTAGAGAACACAGGAGCCAAGTGTTCCTGCATATGGGGGAAATCGCTGTCACCAAACTATCATTCGGCCGCCAGCTCTCTAATGTGTATGGTCGGTGGACTCTGTACACTACGAGTCTCATCTCACAGATTAGGATTTATGTGATTAAATTATGACTATTTGACTACTATTAATATTCAGAATTGCTATAGTCTCCTTTATTACTTGAATTTTCATAAGTATTTCTACTAATTATGCCTGTACTATAAGGCAGTTCTAGTCCAGGTAATGCAGCTGCTTCACCCAGCATACAACTGGCCTTTATGACTAAGATATGACGTGCTGTGGGTTCCCTGTCCTGTATTGTATGTTAAAGTGGAACCTGTCAGAACATTTTTAAATATGGAAGTAGTACAGCTGTGTAGATGCAAGTTCCTCAATACAAAGGATTCCTTTATTGTGAAGATCAGATCTGCCAGTCAAGAGAAATTTAGCAAAGAAGCCATATGTAAATCAGGCTGTAAGTGTATCGGGGGCGTGTCCATGCACATCAAAGAGGCAGTCCAAGAGCATGGACACACCCTCAGTGCGGCATTTGGCTTCTACACTAGATTTCTCATGACGGGCACATCAGATGTCTACAAAAAAGGTATTATTATTATTTAGGGACAAGAACTTATACTTCCATATGTAAAAAAAGTGCTGACATGTTCCACCTAATAAAGGAAAGTTATACTCGTCTTATTATGTGAAAATTTTAGGTAAAAAGTAAACAAAACAAATTAGGACAAGCTTTTCTGTGCTGTCTGCCTATAGATTAAAGATCTCGCAGAACTCCACTTATCGGCAGGAGTCAGTCCTCTGGGAGTGGTGTTGAATTACATATCACATTCTCCTTTTTTCATTTTAGCCATCAAATTCAGGTATGAATATGCAAGAAAGACAAGGTTTGAGGTTGAGATGTGGTGGAGAGGTCTTCTATGTGCTTAGATAATATATGTAGGGCATATCGCTGGCCCTTATTATTATTTCACAAACTAAATCATAAGAACTACAAGTACATATTTGCCATCGCTAATTAAAGGGCTATGGGGTACTTCATTCAGTGATAGCAAATACATTGGGGCACACATTACTTTTACTTATGTTGCTTTATTATCTTAATACATAAGGCATGAGCATTAGGGCTCAGGCAGTCATCCGTGGATTTCGGTCCAATCTTGAGCCGCAACGCATGGACTGGCCGTGACTCTCCCGACCGCAAAGTGACAGCTTCATATATTTCTATGAGGGTTTGATGTTTAGTTCGGGAAACCCATGGACAGTCCGTACATTAGTGGTCCATACTAGGACTGATTTGCATGGATGTCAGCATGAGTCCAAATTCACACTAAATGTTTGTCAGAAACAGGGAGATATAATCAGAGGAAGTAGGAAAACCTCAACTTCCTGCTTGTCATGGTTTGTTGTTTTTTTCAAAAAAATACAAAGCCCTTACTTGGTTAATATAAGAATTGTATACAGCTTAATGTATAGTACTAAAGGGGCTCTGGCTCTCATTCACTGAACTAAAAAGTATCACAGTCTTTAGGTTATGCCACCGAGGCCAGGTTCAGATGGCCATATTGAATATCGGGCCATGCTGCATACAGTTAGGTCCATATATATTTGGACAGAGACAACATTTTTCTAATTTTGGTTCTTGACATTACCACAATGAATTTTAAACAAAACAATTCAGATGCAGTTGAAGTTCAGACTTTCAGCTTTCATTTGAGGGTATCCACATTAAAATTGGATGAAGGGTTTAGGAGTTTCAGCTCCTTAACATGTGCCACCCTGTTTTTAAAGGGACCAAAAGTAATTGGACAATTGACTCCAAGGCTATTTCATGGACAGGTGTGGGCAATCCCTTCGGTATGTCATTCTCAATTAAGCAGATAAAAGGCCTGGAGTTGATGTGAGGTGTGGTGCTTGCATTTGGAAGGTTTTGCTGTGAAGTAAACATGCGGTCAAAGGAGCTCTCCATGCAGGTGAAACAAGCCATCCTTAAGCTGCAAAAAACAGAAAAAACCCATCCGAGAAATTGCTACAATATTAGGAGTGGCAAAATCTACAGTTTGGTACATCCTGAGAAAGAAAGAAAGCACTGGTGAACTCATCAATGCAAAGAGACCTGGGCTCCCACGGAAGACAACAGTGGTGGATGATCGCAGAATAATCTCTATGGTGAAGAGAAACCCCTTCACAACATCCAACCAAGTGAACAACACTCTCCAGGAGGTAGGCGTATCAATATCCAAATCTACCATAAAGAGAAGACTGCATGAGAGTAAATACAGAGGGTTCACTGCACGGTGCAAGCCACACCTAAGCATCAAGAATAAAAAGGCTAGACTGGACTTTGCTAAAAAACATCTAAAAAAGCCAGCACAGTTCTGGAAGAACATTCTTTGGACAGATGAAACCAAGATCAACCTCTACCAGAATGATGGAAAGAGAAAAGTATGGCAAAGGCGTGGTACAGCTCATGATCCAAAGCATACCACATCATCTGTAAAACACGGCGGAGGCAGTGTGATGGCTTGGGCATGCATGGCTGCCAGTGGCACTGGGTCACTAGTGTTTATTGATGATGTGACACAGGACAGAAGCAGCCGAATGAATTCTGATGTATTCAGAGCCATACTGTGTGCTCAGATCCAGCCAAATGCAGCCAAACTGATTGGTCGTCGTTTCATACAACAGATGGACAATGACCCAAAACATAAAGCCAAAGCAACTCAGGAGTTTATTAAAGCAAAGAAGTGGAATATTCTTGAATGGCCAAGTCAGTCACCTGATCTCAACCCAATTGAGCATGCATTTCACTTGTTAAAGACTAAACTTCAGACAGAAAGGCCCACAAACAAACAGCAACTGAAAACCACCGCAGTGAAGGCCTGGCAGAGCATCTAAAAGGAGAAAACACAGCGTCTGGTGATGTCCATGAGTTCAAGACTTCAGGCAGTCATTGCCAACAAAGGGTTTTCAACCAAGTACTAGAAATGAACATTTTATTTACAATTATTTAATCTGTCCAATTACTTTTGGTCCCTTTAAAAACAGGGTGGCACATGTTAAGGAGCTGAAACTCCTAAACCCTTCATCCAATTTTAGTGTGGATACCCTCAAATGAAAGCTGAAAGTCTGAACTTCAACTGCATCGGAATTGTTTTGTTTAAAATTCATTGTGGTAATGTCTAGAACCAAAATGAGAAAAATGTTGTCTCTGTCCAAATATATATGGACCTAACTGTATGTAGCTCCATATTGTGGACGGGTGCCTTTCATTGTGTGCATTATGCTGGCCCATAAAATGGACCAAAGTTGTGCATGCTGCGGTTTTTTCCATGCAGACCATCAGTCCACGTGGAAAATTGGTTCACCTTTCTCCAGACGTGAACATCCACTGACTATAATATAAGAGCCATCCAGGTGGCCTCCTGGAAAAAAAAGTGAAAGGAGATTAAGGGCACGTTGTTTTACCAGCACCGCTGTCACCTTCAGCGGGTGTCATAATGATTCGGAGATCAGTGGATTATCCTAAAGATATGCCTATAATCTGCTTAATGAGACAACCACTTTAATAGCAATATTGCTGATAGTCTCAGTAAACTATGTTCACATGTATCTACATGCCAGGAGCCTTTTCTGCAATGTGCCCAAATTATTACCCGAACTTATGTATAAGGAGAGCACTTTTACTAAATAATAATCACAAAGATAAAAAAATGAATAATGTTGAAGTCATTCTGTATTTGCACTGTACATTGGGGGTTTACGCAGGGAGGATTTCCTGACATTTACCTCCTGTATAGGTATACAATAGCATCTAATGGCAGTATGCACTTTTGTACTGGATAGCTATGTGTAGAATAGCATAGTTGACGACGCTATTCTCTACAGTTGAAAAAAATATATACACATAGGAAAAACATATCCTATGAATACATTTAATGTAATTTCTTTGCCAGAAGGAAAACCAAGAGTGGATTTAGCAGGAAGGAAAAGTACAAGATCTAACATATTTTCCATTCCTTTTAAACACATTTCTGGCTTTGTTTAAAAAAAATCCCCACTGTTACAAGAAACTTTTTCTTACAAAAAGTCTCGATGTGAAACTACAATAAAGCCTCATTCAGATGACTTTGTCTCACAAGCGTGCTTTATCCATGCCTATATGGATGGAACTTGCACCCATTATTGTCTATGGACATATTCAAGTCTTTTTTTGCAGATCGATTGCCTGCAAGAAAAAAAAACCAAAACAGTTTGATTTTGATCTGATTTGAGGATAAAAATCATCCAGACAAGTCAATGGGTCCATGAAAAAAAGGATAATCTATGTGTCATCCAAGTGCTGTCCCTTTTTGTATTGATTAGGTAGAAGAATCTTGGAAACTGTATTTTTTTACATAATAGATAACCAGATGCCACACGGACACACCGACCAAAAATCAGACAATAAATACTGCTGAAAATCAATTCGCTTTTCTTGTACTGAAAAAAGCAAAACAATTGGACGTGTGAAACCGGCCTAATGCTGTTATGTTTTCAGGTTAGATAGTAAGTGGAATGGTATTTATTGGGGTTAATTGGTATAATTTATAGCAATGTACTGATACAGCACAGAAAAAAATATCTTAAGTCATAAAGTAACAAAACAATTTGGACTTGGTGCCCTAAAGGGATTAGTGTAAGTGTTCCATAAACAGAACACTTATATAAAGAAGAGAGCGGGTACTGAAAAGCAAACAAGGATCATACACATGAGCAAACCCATTTGTTCATTAGGGCAGTGACACAGAAGGCACATTATAACAGCGAGTGCGACCCATTGCCTCTCCGAGCAACAAGACCTACTGGTGGTGCAGCCAAGGCTCATACTGGCATCTTATCACAACATTAGGCCGATATCAGCTTATAGACTTCATGTGATCTCATGGACATGTATGGATAAATGAACACAGCTGTAGCAACTCAGCTAATTTACAGGAGTATCCTAAAAAAGACTTTTATATCATGTCTAAATAGAATGTTTTTGAGAGTGGACCCCAACCATTCTGGAGAATGAACCAGGCCAGATCCAGATCCTCCTCAGTGAGAAGATGACTATATTTGTTTGTCTGTTTTCTCTCCAGTAAAATGAGCGGATGGTTGGGAAACCTATAAGGGCTTTTATTTAGGGACCCCACACACATTAGGGTATGTTCACAATGATATTTTTTAAGAGTTTTTAAAGGAAATCCTACAAATCATCCTGAAAAACTCAAAACTCATCAAAAACTTGGGAGTTTACGCTCCAAAGACTCAGCAAAAAGACTTAGTGTGCACATACTCTTATATCACTGTCGACTACATGATCATTCACAGGCAGCTATCTCCCCCAACTATCCCTAAAAAAGAGAGCGTTCACTCTTATGTACAAGAGAGCCACTGCCAGACACCACTGGCAGCGGCTTATATCACCGAGAACAAAAGGATCATTATTCCAAAGTGGGGCATCCCAGATCCTTACCTTCCTTGACATCGTCTGTCAGGGGAGAATCAGAAGGCCCCCATATACATTAGCCTGCTGATTTCGACAAAGTTAGTCTAATGTGTATTGGGGCCGTTATAGGTTTCTTATTCATACTTGGCTCCATGTGTTTGGTTCCTCATAATAATGTTGAAGATCAGCTTGGTATCTGCGGTTCTTCCCTATGCTATACCATCACAGATTGGCATGTCATGACGAGGACCCAACTGTCTAAAATTGCTTTAAATGAGTATATTATTCAGCAATTGCAGGTGACGGTGTCAATTATGTGGCACATTATAGTAAATTTTGGACTTACAGTAAGAGAAGTGAAGGTCATGCACATTCCACCAAAACCATTCAGACATAAGGCTACGAAAATCAGCACAGACAGAGCTGTAATGGGAAGCAAGAAAAGCATAGGGTTACAATCTGACATATTACTGTGACATCCTCACCTGTTAACTAGTTGGCAAACACGGATAGTAGAGGACCTTATGCCCACTCGTGTGTACTAGATATAAGCCCGTTTCACATGTCCGCAAATCATAGTCAGCCCGGGGTCTCCTGACACAAAGTCGACATGCTGATTTATGCCTATGAGGGTGTTGACTTCGGGTCAGGAGACCTGTGGCCAGTATGTACAGTATGGTCTGTTCTCAGACTGTGGAACACGGATGTGTGAAGAGATGGCATTTAAGAGACCTAGTCCTGATGTGTGTTCTAGAAAATAATTATTTTTTTGTAGTAACAATTTCGGAATATTGTTTCTTAGAACTCCGCATTCTGGAAGAGTAAGAATAAACTGACAACTGGGTGTTACCCTTTACCCCGTCAGAAGGGGGTGTCCTCTCGCAATCTGAGTGTAAATGGACATGTTCCTTTGACAAGATGAATGGCACCACCCAGTTTTCAATGTATTCATATATTTCAAATAGGAATAACAGAGGAGCAGCACGACACAGTTCTAAGAAAAAAATCTCCAACATTATTATTTAATGGTGAGTACCAGTTTTTACTAAGGAAGACATGATAGGGGAGATGGCACGTCATCTTTTTTGCTTTTAATCAATAAACTTTTATTGAAAACAATTGCCATTGGGTCCTCCAGTATTTTTACCAGCAAGGCAGGTCATCTTTAAAGGAATCTGTCAGCATGATCCACCCCCAAACTGCACATACGGACATGTAGGGCTTTGAAACACAAGACAATCTGTACCTTTACTTGACCAATCTGTTGTTCTGTTACTGAAAAAAAAACAATGTTTTATTCCATATGCAAGTGAGTGTGAAGTGTGATTGGAGACGTGCCCGAGCCTCCGCCTCCCTGGCTCTATTCCCCATTTAGCGTACCCTTCTTCTGCTTATCTGACAGCTCATTGACTGTGTAGTGGGGAATAGAGCCGGGGAGGCGGAGACTCGGGCAATTCTCCGACCACTCCCAGAGCACTTCAGCTTCATTTGCATGTGGAATAAAACATCATTTTTTTCAGTAATGGAGCAATAGATTGCATAAGTAGAGGTATAGATTGTCTTAAGTTTGAAAGGCCTACATGCTCTTATATGCAGTTGGGTGGCATGGGGATCTCACTGACAGATTCCCTTTAACTATTTGCTATGCATGTGGCAAACATCTGCATGTTCTTCCACAGCAAGTAATTTTGTGCTTGGCGTACATCTAAAGTTATACATAAAAGTGTAACTCATTTCTTGAGTTACAGTATTGCCACACAATTGGTGGTGGTTTGTCTCTCAAAACATCATAATATACTTGCCTTTCTCCAGTAATGGGCAACTACTGTCTATAAGGGCCATCCATGTGGCTTCCTGGAAAAATACAACTGGCTCACCAATAGGGCTCCTCTGTGGTGTCACAATTTGTCTGTTTAGGTCTCTGATATAGACTTTACCATGTACATAACTCATAAACAAATGGCACAAAGAACTACAATGTATTGGCAGATGGTTCTTGCTTACAGTTGGGATTACTTGCTCCATAGGCAATTAGAAGACAAGAAACACCAAAACTGGCACTGTAAAATAGAAAACAAATAATTACATTATACTGTATCACATATAAACTGAAGATATGATAACAAATCTGTAACACATCACACACCTTCCACTTAGTCTCAGCTTGCGGGGGCCATACTTGTCCATGATGATTCCCAAAGGCAGGGAAATGGCACTGAGAAGAAAAGACCCCACTGTGAAGGCCAGGTTCAGCATCTCATCCTGCTCTTTGCACACCAGCCAGCCATTCAGTTTAATGATTTGTTCTCCATTTGTATTATTCCCAAGCTGGGAGCTGCTGTTGGTGGAGTTGTCCCATGTATAGTTATCTAGGGTTAAGGAAGATGGGCAAGAAATGAGCATAATGAACAAAATTGGAAATATGAAAGAATGTGCAATATCCAGTTGAAGGTAATCTATCATCAGAAAATGACCTATTGTTTAAATTGGGTTTTGTGCTTTGTGTTGCATGTAATTTTGAAAAAAAAAGGTAAAGTTTTTTCTTTTCCCATATCACAATATTTTTTAAAAAGCAAAATTAGTAATCTTGCAATTTTCACACTGGCTGCTGGGTCACTTTTAGGGCTCGCTCACACGGCTGTATATTCTCTCATGCGAGAGAATTGAGCCGATTATGCTAATGACACTCAGCTCAGACTATATCAGAGTTTGATCCGAGTGTCCCCTGAGTGTGATCCGATTCCCTCGCATGAGAAAATTGTAGCACAGGTGCGGAGGAGACGGAGAACTTAATTTCTCCATTGTCTCTGTGCGTGGACATCCGAATCCAGTCCGATGTTTTACTTGCACCCATAGACTTGTATGGGTGCACCTGATCTGATATATCGGAGCCACTCGTAGCATGCGAATCAACATGAGAAAATAATCGCAGATCTGCACCGCCCCAGAGTATAACATTGGGCTGAGTACTATCCGATAAAACATCGCATAGCACTCGGCCGTGTTATATGCTCATGTGAGCAAACCCTTGGACTCGTATTTCCTGTCCTTTCAGGAAGAGTTTTCAGCAGGCTCCTTATCATCAGAGGCAGGATTATAATGACAGGTAACACCTCTATACACAGCTGATAACACAGGCTCCACCAATCACAATAGGCAATGTCACAGCTGATCCTGCTCCCCAACCTTTACAATGACCTTTGCAAACGTTTATTTGATGCTTCAGTACAAAAGATAAGGTATAAGTCAGTTTATTGCTGCTAATGTACATGTAGATTTCCCAAAACAACTTGAAGTTCAATTCTTTAAAAGCCCCAGTGGCTGGTATGAAAATTGCAAGATTTCTCATTTTTAATTTTAATAAGTATTGTGATATGAATAAAAAAATTAAATACATTTTCACATTTTTAAATTAATTTACCACAAAACTTGATTTAAACAATAGGGCATTCTCTCATCGCACATTCCCTTAAAGGGAACCTGACACCAGGTTTTTCCCATATAAAGGAGGGCCAGCACCTGTAAGCCCTGTGTTACAGCATACTAGAATGCTGTACAGTATATATGTCCCCAATTCGCTGTGCATAACACAAAAAAATAGCTTTTATTATACTCACCTAAGGGGCAGGGCGGTCCAATGGGCATCTCTGGTCTTGATCCGGCGCCTCCTCTCTTGTTGATTGTAGGACACATCATCCACAAAGTGTCCCCATTGAAGGAAAAAGGAAGATGACGATCACAAGAAGAGAGGAGGCGTCGGATCAAGACCAGTGGTGCCCATCAGACCAGACCATAGGTGAGTATAATAAAAGCTGTTTTTTTGTGTTATACAGAGTGCATTGGGGACATATATACAACATACTAGAATGCTGTAACACAGGGCGGAAACATGCTGGCCCTACTTTATATGGGAAAAACCTGGTGACAGGTTCCCTTTAAGAAATGCAGAAAAATCCTTAAAGGTGTTGTCAACCATTATAAAAAGGATCTGTCCCTTTGCAGAAACAGAGTCACTCTTGTCCATGTTCTGTCTCTGGTATTGCTTTTAATCCCCAATTGAAGTGAATAGGGCTGATCTGTAGTAGTCAATGGACAAAAGTGGCACAGTTTCTGGGACGCTTTGTAATATCAGACAGCTATTTTAAATGCATCTGAAAATTCAAAGGTCAACAATATAATCTGAATATAAACTAAATGCATGTATAACCTTGTACTAAGTACAATGTGACAAAAGAACTGTCCAATCTTCTGTATAGAAGTCATGGTCAAGGATCTTCTAAAGATTGGGAAGCAAATGTCTACTTATTTAACATAAAGTAAGCAATTAAATAACATGCTGTTCCAAAAACTTAAGCTGGCCATAGACTTCAGATTTTTGCAGTGAGAACTGAAATATTTTTGAGGCCTGGATGTCAGTTCCTTTGTACCAGTTTTAATGGAAACAATGAAAGCCACTCTAGGTGTATGTTCACACTGAGATTTTTCAGGAGGTTTCAGAGCAGAAACTGAGACAAAACTCTCTAACTCCTCCTCAAAAACTTAAAACTCCTCAAAAACATGGAATCTCTGCTCGGTTTCTGCTCCAAAAGTGCAGCAAAAAAAGACTTAGTGTGCACATATCCTTGTATAGTAACTTTCTGGCTTATAGAAGTGAATACGAAACAGGTAACCTTCTCTATTACATCTATACACTGTAATGGAGCCCATGGATGAGGATTGGCATTTTGAGACAGCCCATTCAAGGTGATAAGATCGTTGGTAAAAAAATTATTTTTATGAATTTTTAACAAATAAGCTGTTTCTTCTTTAGGTAATTTTATGATTTGCCGCCTATGTAAAACCTTGAATATATAACAGTACACTGATAACATCAAGTGCATTCTTCCGCATGCCTATGGCTCAATCATTAACAGATATCCAATCCTTTAAGAAAAGAACGCAAACAAAATGTATTTTAAACAAATCCTTGCTGCCTTTAGTTTGTGTTATCTTTTCTTAGGATTACTACTAGAATGGTGGTGAGCTGACAGCCATATGTGCTTAGTGCTTTTCAGGACAAAAAATATGTTTACAATTGAAAAAGGTGCTGAATTTCTAGAGTTTAGGGATTTAAAAAGATGTGTTATCTTTTCTTAGGATTGCTACTAGAATGGTGGTGTGCTGACCATATTTTTGAATATTTAATAATAAAATGTTATAATGCACTGTTACATACTAATTTTAGTAAGAAATATGTCCTCCTTTAGCAGATATGAGATTTTCAATGCGTTTTGGCATTGATTCTACCAAGTTTTTGCATAAATTCTTCAATTCTTCATCATGGAACCGCACTTGTATGGCACTGTTTATCATGCGTTCTTTGGTTGTACAGTCCATTTTGCCAAGACGTCTCTTCACAATGCTCCACAAAGTTTCTATAGGATTTAAGTTCATAAAGAGTAATAATTCTAGACCTCTTCCGTGGAGCAACATCCATTTTTACAGGCACGAATCACACTCCTCACAGAAACAAGCTCTCAACTGAAGCTGAGGGGGCAGCCAGCTGTTATTTTCTGACTAAAACCAGTCAAACCACATTTTGTTACTCACGGTTGTACACTCACAACTGTTCAAAGCAGTTAAAACTGGTTTGAATCACTGACTGGTAACCAACTTACGATTTTACTTAAAAAATGCTTTGTCCCAATTAATTTGCACAGTACTGTAACCATGCATTAAATGAATATACGAACTCCAATATTGCTGTAAACATTAAAAACGTAAGGTACTTAGTTATCGTTTTTTGATCAAAGAGTGCAAAAGCCATCTAACCACGAGAAGATGTGCAAACCCTATTTTTTTTGTAGTATACATTGGTGGGAGGGGGTCCCTTCCAGGGCTCAGCACCCTTATCTACACCTCCCTCCCAGACAAGGTTTTAATTATGAGCTGTGCCTGGTTTTCTTTCAATCCCCATTCACATGAGGTCTGGTTTGGCACATGGAGAGGTAGGACATTAGCGATAGGGATCATCCATTTAGGTACACCTTGATGTGGTTGGATGGCTTTTGTGGTCTTTGATCAAAAAAACGCTAAGTATTTTACGCAATAGTGGAGTTCATGTATGCATTAAACGCAGTGTGCCGACACATCGTGTATGTATATTGGCCACAATTTAATACTACAAAATATGTTTGGCCCCATTTTTTGAAAAAAAAATTTTTTTGTTATTTTTTTGTCTTGAAAATAAGTCTCAATGGACTCTGGTCCATCGTTCAGGGCAGTAATGTGTGTCTGTTGGATGGGAGGCCTACAAATCTCCTTACCTCCCGGTATTCTCAACTCTTCTTTTTATTAGCTGGTCCTGTACAACGTTGTGTGTGCGTCACGCTGCATTGATGACGTTGCCAGGAATGGCAGGAGGTAAGGAGATTCACAGGCGATTGGACTGGAATCATGCAAATCGATTCACCCATATCTATTCTCCATACATAGAGAGGTCTCTTTAATGACAGCAGGTACTCCCTTTGATCATGAAAAGAAACGTGAGCAGTAAAATTGGAAAGCTATCAGATTGTTAGAAAGAACAAGATATCTCCGTTTGTAGCAATGATGTAATGCTTTTGTCCATGAGTCAGAGCAAAAACCCGAGTATTGTTGACAGATTCCAATAATTGCAGCATAACTCGTTCATTTTATTATAATAGTGGTGCATTGAAGTTGTAGGGATGCCACAAATTACTTTACTTGTGGGCGATGTGGAGTTATTAGTAGGAACCCTCTATGGCTGGGCATAGCAATTCCACGGTGTTTGACACAACCGCAGAATGGTTGCCATTTTTTTTTTTTAAGGCGCAGTTTTATGGAGTAATCTTGGAACAGCTTCTATATAAATGATGTATAAACCATGATCATATTTTTTTACATGTACTTTTTGATACAGCGGAAAACCTAGAAAAAGTTGCAACAAATCAACCATATTTTAGATGTGAATTCTTTTACGATAGGACTCTTTAAGAACAAGTATGCAAAAAAAATAAAAGAATAAAATGACTATAAAAAGAAATAAGGAAAAAAATACAATGTAGTTGTATGCTTAAGGACCTCCATACTGCAGGCAGTATGTTAATAATTAGTGCAGGAGCACAGATATTATCTTCCTTTCCTTCCCATCCCCCTTGTCTATGTGTCAGGGATAAGATAACAGGAAACAGATGTAGGTGAAGAGTCAGATAAGCAACCAAGGGTGTCTAAGCCATATGTAAAGGCAGAAAACAATGCAATATGGTGGCACTTGCCACTGATTATCTCTGTCGCTTTCCTGTAATTTTCCCTTAGTAGCAGTCAGTGGATGGCCGGGTGTTAATGAGATCTGTAGATACAACACCGATAGCCACAAATCAATAAGTCAATAAAATGAAAATCCAAAAAGATCATTTAATTTATTAATCACTAAAAAAATCAGTAAAAAGACATATAAAATACATGAAGAGGCAAAACAGGACATAAAAAGGAATAATAAAAAAAAGAATAGGGGGATGAAACATTTATACATTGTAGCATGTGATATGTCGTTTTAATGATTAATTAATAGGGTAAGTCATCTTTTTGGATGTGCCTGGCACCTATTCACATTGTGTGAGATCTGTAGATAGTCATTAGGAGGTGCGGGTATAAGTTGACAGTAAACAAGTCTGTTTTAGCTCAGGAATGGAACAGGCTGTCTGCAGAAAGGTCTTCGTCCATGTCCTCGGCACTTTCAGACTGTTTTGAAGGATCTTGGCTCATTTCCCAAAACAGAAAAGGGTTTGTTTATATTACAAGGCATGATAATTTATATCTTAGTACATCATTCACTAAGACATAAGAGGTAATCTACCACATAGACTCATAGCCCGACCCAAGTCATGTCTAAGAAGCTGGAGCGACATGACGACTTCTGAAACATTTAAAAAAAGTGTAACGCCAAATAAAAAAATGTACTGTACCAGTTACATACAATGTGCCAACATGGCTCCTACAGGCCATGCGTTGTATGGTGTCTGACAGAGCCAGTGTCAGTCAGGGCCAGGGGCACAGTTACAGCCGGCGCCACCTCTATGATTGAATTCGGAACGCTGCGTGGGGGGAGGGGGGGGGTAAAGTTAATTTTCTTCCAGCAGCGTTCGGTTAAGTGCGGGCGCCAAGACAGGTTTATAACGCTATTAAACTGCAGATTGAAGAACATGAATAAAAAAAAAATACCACCAAAAAGTTTGAAAATACTGCAAAAAAAATGCCGGTGGCCAATAACGTTGAAAAAGTTCTCAGGAAATGACCAAAAACGCTAAAAAAAGACACTTCTGGAAAAAAACGACAGTGTTTCCTGAAGTGTCTTTCTCTTGAAAAAATTGGCAGGTTCACCCCAACATTGATGATAAAATAAAAAATCACACAAAACAATAACGGTCTGAGTGATTAAAGTGCATCTTTGGTATAAAACAAAAAAAGAATAGCTGACCTCGGAGTTCTTGTACTATCATTGTATAGAGATTTCTTCCTTTGTCTGTAATTTATGCTTTTAACCTCTTCGCCTCCTATAAAGGTACATCAGCCATTTTCAGCAGCTGCAGAGCTATCGTTTCCGCACAGAGTCATCCAATTTTATGCACTTTCAAGGCCTGCTATGGCCGTGCCAATGTGTGATGAAATCCGAGGTGTGGCCATGGCAGTTTCTGCAGTTCTTCATCTGCCAGTAATTGTTTATTGTGAGCAGTGATATATTTGCTTATTTTCAACAGGTGGGAACATACTAGACTGTAAATTCAAGAGAGACCTGTTCTAATTCACGATGTGCTCCAAACACTACGTAAGGCTGTGTGCCCACGTAGCATTTTTCAAGCGTATATGCTGCGGAATTTCCGCAGCGTAAACGCTTGAAAAACCCATGTATATCCGCACCCCATGGTCCCCAATGGGATTCCGCAAGTTCTATGCACATGCTGCGGATTTTTCCGCAGCGTTTATGCCGCGTTCAAAAATCCGCAGCATGTCATTTAATTTTGCGTTTCCGCAAGCGGAATTGCCTTTGTCCAATGCATAAAAAACGCAAGGCAATTCCGCATGTGGAAAACGCGTGATAAACGCGCGAAAAATGCGCGATAAACGCGTGCGGAATTCCGCATGCGTTTTTCCGGGAGAGGACTTGCATTTATGCAGCAGAAATTTTCTGCTTCACAAATGCAACGTGGGCACATAGCCTAAACATTCCCCGGTCTGAATAACACGGGTATAACTTGTTATTCCAAATACTTACCTAATGCTTGATTTAGCCCGCATCGTGACCAGTCTTGACTTCACCAGGTGGAAAGTTTAACTTCTCTGCCTTAGACTTGTAACTAAATACCCTGACCACAGCAGAGTGCCTCATATGCACCCCCTGGCACTCAGCACCTGAGGCGCACGCCCTGCCAGCTTGCCAGCTCCCTTTAGCTGTGCCCTTGGTTTAGCTAACATTCATTCTATAGCTGAAACAGTATCTGGTAGCCAGATTCATCACTATAAAATGACCCTTTATAGAAGAGCTTATGTATTGATTACCTTAGGATAGGTCATCAGTATCAGATAGGTGGTGGTCCGTCACCTGACACAACCACCAGTAGCTGTTACTAGGTCCTGCAGCCGCTGGATGTACCCAGTGTATGGAAAACACCTGCTGTGGTAGATCAGCTCACTCGGCTGCACATAGAGGTAGACACAGGAACGTTGTCTCATTAAATCTTCCACTGGTTTATTAAAGATGCTGAATAAACCAGGGCAGGGTTAGAAAAATAAACACGGCCTTTCTGGCATAATGAGAAAACAAAACATAACATATGGCACAGTCCGCTCAGGAACCAGCATATAAAGGTTCAGCTTTCCTAAACACAAACATCCAGCTCTGGAGCTCACATCTCCAGGCACACCGAACACTGAATCAGCCAGAAGGCTGTGTATTTATCTTCTGGACCCCACACTGGGGTGGAGATATGTTGAACAGCCTCCCACCCACTCTACATCTGTTCAATCAACCTAGCCCTAAACATGGCCGATTAACCCCTCTCAGCACTTAGTGTGCTGGAGCATTTTTCTAGGTTCATATCACTGAAGCTAACAACCTCAGTGATACATATCTCCCCTACCGTACTTTACCAGTAACTTTGTCACACTGCGTATAGCCACTCTCCAGTACCGCAGCTCAGATCCCATTCACTTCACTGAGCTTCAGTACCCGAGAACGGCCACTACACAGTGTACAGTTCTGTCGTGATCTGCTCCATACACTTTGTACATCCGGAGCCTGCGGGACCTGGATCTTATTAACACCCTGGCCAAACACTGCATGCTATTAAGAATGGGACACCCACCGCCCTGATATTGATGACCTATCCTAGGGAAAGGTCATCAATATCTAAGATCTTGAAAACCCCTCTGAAGAGTTTGTCATTGTAAATATTTTATTTAATCGGGTTCTTGTACTTAAAAATGCAAATACTGCTGCAAGGTCCCACAGCCACTCCTGTGCCAGCTCTCCGCTGTTGTCTCCAGTCTTCGTTGATAGGGCTGCAGCAGTGATGACACATCATATGACCGCTACTGCCAATCAGTGGGCTCAGCGATAATGCCACACAGCTTTCCCAGAAAAAAAATCTGTATTGTGGATGGGCGCACATGCCATGTGTCATTCAGCATAATTGAAACTAGCCCTCAAAAAGGATAAGACTAGTACATATTGCAATTGTTTTCACGTAGACAAAACAAAACGCAATGTTATTTATATTTTTTTTACATGTATCACATAAATAGTTATCTCTTTAGGAAACCTCCCCAAGAGGGAATGCAAAAGCTTTTGAGATGACAGTGCTACCTATCCTAAGAGAGGAAATACCAGATCCATACTGGTTGAGTTGGCCGTGTTGACACAACATAATGAA
Organism: Phyllobates terribilis; assembly: GCF_046119375.1. Classification (NCBI taxonomy): domain Eukaryota; kingdom Metazoa; phylum Chordata; class Amphibia; order Anura; family Dendrobatidae; genus Phyllobates; species Phyllobates terribilis. The sequence goes on along the minus strand of NW_027362762.1, from coordinate 826,356,721 downwards.
AGGCTTTCTATGGTGACTCCTCATATTTGGGATTACCTTCTAGTTAATCTGTAACCACAGTTAGCATTTTAATGGTATAACATTCTTTAAGAATGTGACCTCTATAGTTACAAAGAAATGAGAAATGTGAATTTACAACTACACCAAAAAGGATGCTATTAGTAAAAACCGACAAAGTAAATTAAAGTTTGTCAGAATGAAACATGGTCACTGCATTGGGAAAATGCTGAAATATATTATTTTTCTTAGGCCTCATTCAGACAACTGTTTCTCACATACACGTTTTATCCCTGATAATCTATGGGGCTGCTCACATATTAGTGCTTTTTTTGGATATATCCGTCTTTGAGCCACGTCACAGATCAAAATTACCCATGCAAGTCTATGGGTCTGTGACAGTCATGGACAGTACATCGATGACATCCGTGTGGTGTCAGTTATTAACATTGAGATGTATACAGTAGGATATTTTTTTCATCAATGAAAACCACTGACCAAATACTGGTGAAAACCGGACCCAAAACTCTGATGAATAAAGGTCCGCGTTTTTACGTCCGAGAAAAATCACAGACATGTGAATGAGGCTTTGTAGGGCGAAACAATAAACCTCAAACGTTGCTGCAGGCCCAAGAGGGTTCCATGCACACAACTATTAAGCTATGTTTACACAGGGTTTCTTGAGGAGCTTTTCTGAGCGGATACACTCAAAAATTCTTCCAAAAAAATGCTTCAAAAGGTGCACAAAGCCTTAGGAAACATTTTAGGGAAAGAAAGCATTTTTGAATGCCTCAAAAACTCTGTCTTTGAGTGCTAAGCTGTAAAAGCCTAAAAACAGACGACCCATGTGCCAGAAACAGTAGAATACACCCATACTCAGTAGCCCGGGTATTTTCCAGGAAAATAGGAAGTGCCATATCGCGCTGGCTGGAAATTCCTTCCTGCTGCTTCCTGTTTCTTTTCCTAATGGATGCTCCTATTGTATATCTTAGGTCAGGGATATAATCTATATGCCCACAGCTGTAATGCATGCTTCACAAGTACCGTATTAGAAGTACGCGGTTTCTGATCATGCAGAAAAGTAATGACACAGAGAGGTCACATTTTACATTTTTTGGGGGGGATGAGAGAAGATATGGAGAGGAAGTGACCTTGCGTGCACTATAATGTAGCGATCTGCCAAAAGTAAGAAAAAAACTATCACTCCATAAAGAAGTTCATTGTTCAGCTACTACTGCGAGCCTTGGAGATTTCCATGCCCGTCCCAGTCAGGAACCATTAGTCCGCTCCTATAAGTACAGTTCCACGGATACATTTGTTGGCAGTTCACTGAAGAGGAAACAGACGTTGTTGTCTCCATCTAAATTTAGATTAAGCGCAATTTGAGGTTGATAAAATCTGACTACTTGAAAATAATAGAACATATAAAGCCGTGGTATTGCCCAGCAACCAGAATTTTTGGACCTAGTTCCTAATAGGTACCAATATCTGTATCTGCAGACTTTTGATTTCATTAGACACGTCAGGCCCTGGTAGAGATGCCCTGAATATCTATAGATTTATGTCACTTCTGCAATCCTCCATAGCTGGGAATCACTAACAGCCTCTAGGTTCACAGTAAGTCTATTACAGATTTTTGCAGCGTATAGAACTATTAATGGAAATAAGGTTTTACAAAATCTCATTCACATGCTCTGAAAAAATATCTGTGCAGATGGGGAGTTTGTGTTCGGATACAGATTCCTCCAAAATTCACCACGGGTTTGACACATTGCAATGAATGATCATTGATACTTGCAGTAAATTGTATGCCTATCCCTTGGTCCATCCAGAAATATGGAAGAAGCATGAAAGAGTTGTCAAAAAAGGATTTTCTTACTTAGCTGTTTTAGATTATTAGTGAAGATAAAAGAATTTGTGAAATTTGTTTAGGGGCAGATTACCTCAACAATGCCCCAAAAAGACGTTTATTATACTGTGAGGACTCTCCAGACCCCAAGGTATAATAAACTAAGGGTAGAGAAGACATCAAAATTATTCAAGTACATTATACTCACCTATCTAAACGCCGCCTCCACAGCGCCGTAGTCCGCCAGGCTGACGCTCCCTTCCAGCGCTGAGACCAGTGAAGGGAGCACTGGAAAATACGCATAACAGTATGGAGGACTGGGGAGAGCTGTGGTGGAGGCGACTCAAGGACAGGTGAGGGCCTAGGACAGGTGAGTATCATTTATTTTACTATTTTCACCCTTACCTAGCCCATAAAAAAAGACACCAAGACTGGCTGCCGCCATTTTGTTGGATTAGTGAGAACTAAATCCCCAAAATTTGGGATTTACCAGAATCCAAAACTTTTGAGAAATTCAGAACAAGTTTGATTTTGTTATTGATCCATTCGCTTATATGTAATTATTATAATGTTATAAAAGTAAAACTAGATTCTCAGTGTTCAGGGCCACCAGACCTTACTTATCTGAGAGTAAAATATGTGAATTTTACAAGTCTTAAGTAAAAGGAGCAAATTCCACACAAGTGATACACATTGAAAGGTCCTTAACCCCGACTCTGCAGTAAGAATGTATATGTGTAAGTATATATTTATATATTAGATATAATGTTTTGTTCGTTCGTTGGGTGACTGCCAGCACGTACACCGGCCGATAATGAGGAACGAGTGTTCCTATGAATCCTTTTTCACCGATCGGTTCGTTAGGCTATATGCTCACATTGAGTATTTGCAGCAGATTTTTGCGTGTTGGCAGGAAAAACTCTGTGCAAAGTACACACAATTTTGCTTGCATTTTTTTTCTCCCATTCGTTTTGTCCGCATCTGTTGTGGATTTCAAACACGCACGGCAGGTGGGTTTACACAGCGTAAAAAAAAAAGCAAAGTGGGCATGAAATTTCTATAAATCCCATCCACTTTGCTGGAACTGTAAGACACTTGGCTTTTAGAGCAGAGAAAATTCACAGCATCAAAAACTAATTTTGGGAATTTAACCTTAGGGTATTCACATTCAGTAGAGCTGTTGCTGCAGATCTGTGTGTCAACATACACCTAGAAAAACATCTGAAACACAATAATTCCAATAAACAGATTCCACATGAGGATATATGATCTCTATTCCAAATAACCTCCGCACCCATCACATTATCTAGAACATTTTGTGTGCTGAATTAATGCTGTTTGCGTGTTAGGTGCTTACCTCCTGCCAGGCACAGCCAACAATGAATCATTGCTTTATACCCTACAGATAATGTGGACAAAAGATTGCCAGTGATGTTTCCCTGTTACTCATTTTTAAAGGTTTCGTCTCATCTCAGACATTTTTGACATATCCACATGATAAACCATAAATGTCTGCTAAATGTGGGTCTTACATTGCTACGAGGACACCATCTCACGGCCGTTGTGAATGGAGAGGTGGGAATACCCCTTAGGCTAAGGCCACACTATCAGTATTTGGTCAGTATTCGGTCAGTATTTTTTCTCAGGAGTGGGAGCCAAGACCAGGTGAGGAACAATCATAGAAAAGGTATAATAGAAACAAGTCACCAATTCCGCATTTATCACTCACTCCTGGTTTTGGCTCCCACTCCTGAGAAAAAATACTGACCGAATACTGACCAAGTACTGATAGTGGGGCTCTGGCCTTAGGGTTTTTCCAGTTTCAGAAAACTGTCCCCAAGCTGCAGTTAAAAAAAAACAAAACTGTGCTTTATTCACCCTCCCCAAGTCTCCGCCACTGCTCCAGGCAGCAGACACTGGGAGCAGCAGCGGAGACTCAGCGCTGGACCTGGGGAAGATGAGTAAAGAAAAGTTTTGTTTTTTTCTTTTTAAAACAAACTACAGCTTGGGGACAGCTGTTTTCTAAAACCGGAAAATCCCTTTAAATTAGTTTCATGAATGCAGTTTATCAATGCTACAGCATGATTCAACTGACAAATACTAGTCAGAAACATACCATCCAAAAACACACCATTAGTGGAAACTGCATTGTGGGAACAGTACACTTATTGGATTACAATGTCGCTCTTTGGATTCCTCATTTCCACTAGTTTGCATTCCAATAGAGACACTAATGGCGGATGGCTACCTTTACTAAAGTGCCCAGGAAAAAACACAATAGAATCCATTTTCATTCTTTGCTATGAATGCAGACGTAAAAGCAATGACTGCTCTTCTGAGAGAAGGCTTCCTGCTACTCTACATGTGAATTGTCAGGTCCCACAAAGATAAGAGTGAGGGTGGAGAAGCTACATAACGCTCAGTGTATCCTGGAGATAAATACTTCATTATAATGCATACCTAGCAAACATCAGCCAAGGGTATTTCTACTAGATGAGATTTTATTTCTAAAGTAGGGTTTACATAGTGTTTATAGGGTTTACATAGCGTTTGTTCATTGATGTTTACATCCGAATCCCAGCAAAATGGGATTAGGGCGTATGTGCTGATGAGGCCATTGACTATAATGATACAGATGGAGTCACCGTGTGTTCTGTCACTCATCATTTTCAGCTGTATACGCCTATTGGGGGCGGGCAACAAGACATAGTCAACTGCCTCTTGCTGCCAGCATCAACCAGGCGTATACGGCCAAAAATGACACATGTCAGAGCACCCTGTGACTCCATCTGCATCATTATAGTCAATGACCCTGTCAGAACATACGCCCCAAACTTGTTTTGCAGAGGTTCTGACGTAAGCCCCAATGGGGTCACTGAGTGTAGTGGCAAGTGCTATGTGAACCCATTGTATGCTTTAGCCTAAATTTTAAGGAGACTATGGCAGCACATGTCACACCAATGCATTGATCTTGTAAATGTACTATAAAGTTCATTATAGACATTAGTGTGGTTCTAAACTTTCATTTCATCATGAGTATAAATGTCATCTAAACAATCATGACCGACCACCATTTCCCCAATTTTTGGAATCAATCTATCAGCACTAGGAAATAGTGTCCCAATTTTGAGAAGATCACCTTGGCTCTCAAGAACACATTCCTGATAACGAGGGGGGCGGTATGAGGAGTATAGTGTTGGTATTGTCTGCACAATGAAAAGCTGCTGAAACTTGCTCTCGTGGACATCGATAAAGAAGTGTTCCTTCAGCTCCAATGTGACTCAACAGTTTCCATCTGTCATAAATGCTGACAAAAATGTACTTTTTGTAAAGATTAGATCCCTCATGACTTAGGGAACTTGGGTTCATAAGTTCAACTCAGGAATATTTGTTCAAAACCAGGCAAGAAACCCAAAGGAAATATTTTGTAAAGTATTGATGAGTAAAAAACAAAGTCACTTTAAACAAAGGGAAACAAAGGCAGAGGTATATTTATTGTGACGCTAGTTCACCAGTGATGGAAAAAATTATATAACTGCATCATTTTAAGGTACATGCACATGGAATCATTTTTGAAGCAGTGAAAAATGAAAAGTTTTCTAGCGGAAACAGTCCCAGATAACAGAAACAGTCTCCGATAACGTTCCTTCTATGGAGGAGTTTTCTTCTGATATGTTGTTTGCAGCCTTTTGATAGGACAGTGCATAGTTTAATGCTCATTCCATCAGGAGTTGCTTCCGATTAGTGACAAGCACTCTCTTTTTTCCCACCAGGTGTGTTTCAAAACTTGTAACTTAATAAGGACGCTCATACCCGAATATCAGCCTGTGTAAACACGCAGCTCGACAAAACAGCTGATTAGTTAGTTTAGGTGGGTTATTTATGTATCCTTGCCTGCCGCACATTGCCCTGTGTACACGGCTGTCGATAACAAGCATGTTGTATGCGGACAGACAGAGCATAATAATAATTGTTTTGTCTCCATTTTGTTGGCCCATGCAAATGGATTCATAAATGACCATCAATCAACTTGTATAAAGTCAATCTTTAGGGCGCAGTCAGTTAGTCGTATAAAATCGGAAGTGAGATGGGAGCGCAGTGCGCAGACTGGCTGGTGGCTCTCCTGACCCGAGCGTGACAGCTGTATGTATTTCTATGCAGCTGTCACACTCGGGTTGGGAGAGCCGCTGGCTACTCCTTGCACTGCGTACTGATCTTGGTCGGATTTATACGGCTGTCTGACTTGCGCCCTTATGTGCATAAACTGGCGGCTCTAAATGGGCATTTAGTTCAAACTGCCAAAAAATACTTGGAAAATCAGTCAACACATGTTAGTAAGAATTATCTACCCTATACACCAAGGAATCAATGCATTATATGTATTGATGAAATCCACCTGGTGGGATTGGACAACTTTTTTAAGTGTATGGCTTTGAAGATCATGAAGAATAGTATGAAGCGCTCTAAGTAGGAGAAGCCATTGCAGTTTCACTTCACACTTTTAAAACCAAAATGCACCTAGCAAAAGCTTTTATGTGCAAAAGTTCAATGCTCTATCACAGGGTCAGGAATTTTGTCTGGCTTCAGACAACAATATCTACAAAATCACAAAGAGCATGAAGGCATTACGTGTCTGAACACTTATAGGAGAGTATAGTGCATTCCACCTAATGATAGCCATGATCAGGGTTGGACTGGCCCACAGGAGAACAAGAGAATTCTCCGGTGGGCCCCTTTGCTGGAATGGGGCACCACCCTCTGATATGAGCAGTACTTGGCACAAAACACTTGATTCACTATGTACAGGCTAAGGCAGCGGCTTATTAATTTAACAATCTACCCAGTGTAATGCCATAGAATATTGTGAATATGGATAAAGTCATATTTGTATGTAGCTGAAAAGTGGGGCCCTGGAGTTGATATTACTGGTGGGCCCTTGGCACCCAGTCCAATACTAGCGATAATTATAAAACACATATTAAGCATTCCACCATTAACGAACGGCTTATTTTAATACAGAGACACCACTTCTGCAACCAGTGCTTATCTCTAGAATATGGGACCCCCATTACCCACCCTACATAATAAGATGAAATAGAACACCCGTTCTAGAGAAAAGTGTGAGTCGCTGAGGAAGGACACAGAAGATCACACATCCAAAGGATGGGACAAATTACGGCCAAAAACTCCACCAACATGTCTGGAACTGTTGCTAAATAAATGCACAATCATGGATTGCTAATTGAATGTTGAATTTCATTGGCCACGTGGTATTCAAGGTAACCTGCAATACGGCACGTCCATTAACATTTATCAATCATTTAACAATACATTTCCATGAATCTGTCCAAACACAGCACCAGTGATACACCACTGCAGAGATTACAGCATTGTGGCCACATCTCTGCCATCTAGCTTCTGCCCCGTTGGACCATGAGATCCCACAGGAATAATGTAATGTGCTTATTGTTCTGCCAACATATATCTTAGGCTGACCATACACTGAGATTTAAGAGTTATTTGTCCTTCATGGTTAGTCTGTGAAGGTTGTAGTTCTGATCAAAGCTAAAACAACACATCAACAATTGATCTCTGCCATGATCTGTGTCATGGTCTGAGCTTCCATTGATGCAGATCTGCTTTTCTGATTAATGGCCTTCCGACTACAGCATCTAATATCAGTCCCAAAAATCCATCACTGCAGTTTTTCCGACAGATATTTGACTTTTTGATGTAATGTCTCATTCTCGTTTGGCCGGCAGAAATTGATCTATATCACCTGCCTTTTTGGACATCTAAATTCTCTAGTGTATAGTCAGTTTAAAGAGGTTCTCCGGTGAAAACAAGTCATCACCTATTCTTTGAAGATGCCATAATGCCGCGTGTCTCTGGTATATACATTTTATAGCTTGTGCTGTGCATTCTTGTGCACTATATACTGTGGCATCAGGAGACTGAGCAACTCTAATGAGCTGATCCGTGTTTCCACAGACTGAACTGAAAGACTTGAATGAAGCGGACTTCTTTCTGGCCAAAGTTCAGTGGAGAACTCAGCAGATCCAGGAGCTCCATGGACTGACTGCTGAGGTTTACTTTGCAGTCCAAAGGGCAGCTCCAGGAGTGCTGAGATGCTTTTTCTGGACTGAGTAAAGATAGCAACACTCCATGCAGATGTGATCAGAGTCCTTCTTTCATAACCCTTTTTTTATGCTACATCTACTCAATTTCTTGCCTGTGGCAGCAGCTTTTAGAGCACATTATGGCTGAGGCGTTGTCTGAATTACTTACAGGATTGCTAATGTAGGAGAAATGTTCTTGCCCTCTGACCGTGTGGTAAAGTCAAATGCTAATGAAATAATATGACCTGGGGACAGAGTATAAAGGTTTTAGCCATAAAAATTGCTACTAGAAGCATTTTGCAAAGACATAAAGGTAAAATGTAGCATTAAAATGCACATGAGCAATGAGTGGACAGGTCCGTCCAAGACCAAGAAAAGTGTACTAAAAAAATAATACTTTTAGTATCGGACAGATGGAAGACGGTTTATAATACAATACTGTACTGTTTTTTTTGGAGAGGAGGAAATTGGATTAAATGCAAGAATGAATAGAGAATACTAAATCCATGAGGATGATAACCCGAGGTCAGATTCATATGCAGGACTCCAGTGATGGAAGTCGACAAGGTTACCCTGTGACAACGCAAATGAATGTCCATTCATATAATGCAAAGAAGGGCTGGGTCTATACAAAGAGGCTCTGGGCAGGTTTATAGAGGAGAGAGTCCCCCTTTATGACATCTATATAATCTTACCAGAGAGAAATACTGGAGGGAGACAAAGCACAATCTATATAATCGTAATAGGGCACATGAGCAGGAGTTGTCTTCAGGAGACAACCTGATATTATTAAAGAAGTTACCCCACAAACATTAATCATCTATCCATAGGACAAGTGATAAATGTACAGCCAGGATTCCTGCGTCTTCTGGTTATATGTAGCTGTAGTGTGCATGCACGACCACTGCTCCGTTCACTTCTATGGATGCATCGGAGTGGTGACCACAGCTCCCAAGCTGCAAGTGCACATACTGCTCCATTAACAAAGGGGACACAGGCCCCCGGTTATCATGAATGTTGGGAGTCAGAGAGCTGAGACACCCAGTCATCACACATTTATCACCTGTCCTTTGGATAGGTAGAAAATAGAGTTGGTGAAAATCAATTCCCACGTCCCACTCCATCGACCACGACAGTGGTATGTGGCCACTGGACGGGAGAGGGAGTACCTCCTCTTATCTGGCCATGTTTGCGGATCTTCTTTTGATCAGCCAACCTGGCGTGACAACACATCTATGTCACGCCAGGCCAGCTAATCAAAAGCAGAGTCACTGACGTCAGATAAGAGGCGGTACTCCCTCTCCCGTCCAGCGGCCATAGATCACTATCATGGCTGATGGAGTGGGACGTGGGAATAAATCTGCACCAACTCTAGTAATGAATGGTCTTTTGGAAAAATGAAAGCTGTGCTGTGATAACACGGCGAGTTTTCCTGTATATAAGTTTTCATAGGTAAGTGTGTTGCTGTATTACTTGGTTGTGTAAGTGACCTTTCATTCTGAATATTTAGCTAACATTGTTAAGAGGTAAAAAGACTCCGACATAAAGACTCCGGAGCTTCAAGATCATGGCTTTCACACTAATTCATCCACTATGTGCACCGGACTCACGAGGCACAAATCTCCTGACTGAATCTATTACCAAGCAGGAGGTATAATTACCCTGGTCTTCCAGGATCTGACATTCAGTAGGCTTTTCACTTACCTAGCTCCAAGTACATTTGCTGACAAAGGCATAAAGAGGTCATTATAACTACAGACTGTGTAATAAGCATATACGATACAGCGCTAAAGGAATGATGGAGAAGATGTGATGTCTTGCAGTATATTATGTGCAAAACTTAGAGATTCAAACTATATCTATACAACAACTAACGCTCATACGGTTGTCAAACATTTGCTCAGTCAGCTATTCCTACAGACCCTCCCATACACAAACCATCTGGGGAGAGGTGGGATATCGCCATCATCGCCCAGTCCAACTGATACACAGTATGGCGCCGATTTGTTATTTGTGGGGGGCATTTAAAGTCACTTTATTTTTTTGTCTTGTGTTATTAGTTGATATTTTTGGCGCCAAATCCATCAAGGTTCATGAATTTGGTGGAAGGTCAAAAATATGCTCTCTTCCAGTCTTGAAGTGTATTTGTGACTTTTGGTGCTAAAAGTCGCAAAAATTGAGCCAAAATTTTGGCATACTCAAAAATACACCAAGGTTGGACTACAGTAGAGTGAAGTTACGTAAAGTTTTGCGACTTTTTAAAAAGTTGCAATTGATGAATCAGGCTAAAACATCTGGAATTGCTAGATTCTGCCCACAAAGTGAAAAAAAAAACAGGCAAGCACAAAAGAGCAAATAGAATAATGAATAGGGTGCAAACATAAAAAAGGCGCAAAACATATAAAACTAGACAAAAATCATGAGCAAAGACAATGATGAATGGGAGACTATATGTCAATAGGACACATGGTCCGTCTAGGCTATCGATGTAATTGAGTTGACAGCTGGAGCATTTTCCAGTTTGGTAAAAATATATATGAAAATATTCTTATCAAAGTTATAAATCCTCTTTAAAATGTTTTGTAGCCACAAAAGGAACCGGGTAAGACCAATAAAACTCTGTACGTCACCCATAGATGCAAATGGCCGGCACAATAAATTTAATGGAGCATGCTTAGTGATGAGCAGAACACAGCGGAGCAGAACCAGTCATCTAATGTTCTGTACTTGTTAATCATCCTTGGCGTTTGTGTTTGCAGATATAAAACTAACAGATTCAGTATTGATCCCAGACACTGAGCCGGCTCACAAATCCCATATACCCACAATCAAGAGATGAATGACCATCATCACATTGGTTGATTTTCCATCTCTGTGTTTACCGAGCACAAGAATACAAGCTTCGCTGGGTAATGAAAGCTATGGAAGCTCAAGAAGTCGTGTGCACATACTCATAGAGCGATCACCATTGTGTGATTGATTGTTTTCCTCTCCTTTTTCTGTTTCCATTACTAAAGCTGACATCTATCTCTCCTGACTCGCCCATACAGATTAGATGGTTGGCCGGTCTCCCCAAAATCAGCAGGTACTGCCGACTTTAATTTGTGTTTTGTGGCCTTAACAAACCAATGGATGTCATGCTGGAAAACAATAATTTTAGGTCATCATAAAATATGAGATCATTACAAAAATGTAAAATCGTGTGTAGAGAAAAACTTTTTTTCACTAGACAGTCTCCTTTCCATATGTCCCATGAGGATACAAAGACATCATGATCCCCCACTATTACCCCCAGCAAAGAGACACTCACAAATAGTGACTCTACTCTAGTGGACCCAGCCTATCCATGTGCATTCCCCTTGTATTATTAAGGAACTATATGTAGGCACAGATCTATGGAGCTGACTGAATGGATGAAATCTCTATATGAACCATCCATACCATCCACAACCGCCAATGAAAATTTTAACCCCATCCGTCTGTAATGCAAATTTTACATGGTGTATCTTTAAACGTAGAGCATATCCAAAGCTTATGCATCCTGCTGAGAATTAGGATTTTAACCAAATCTGCTTTAGGATCAGTAAAGGTGCATTGAGATTATCTCTCCCCATTAATTAGAGCCAGTTGGCTAAATGCAAGTCGATATGCGTTGTGGGTTTAAACAGGCCAACAAAAACTGATAGGAACAGAACGATCATTAATACAATCATTCTGTCCCCGTACAGGATCTTGTTATCGACAGCGCAACCCTTGGTTAGCCCATTTGTTGGGTGATCGCCGGCATTTTGCACAGGCCCATAATCGGTAACGTGTGTTCTTATAAATTGCCCTACACTGATTTTCAGCCAATAAATGCCCCATTAAGTATGGCGTCTCCTTTTCAGTGAGATTTAACATTTTTAGTGCTCGGTATACAATTGTTTATCGTATGTCACAATCCACAGTGTTTTAGGCTCCTGCTACCGAATGAATGAATGAATGAAACAAGTGTTTTCTTCTCCGATGCAGCAGTGATGCACCTCATAAGCAGACCTGTTAACTCCACATTTGCTATTTCAGTCAATTCTCTACCTGATGTCACTAGAAATCTTTCATCAAATCAATAATGGCTTAGAAAATATCCTGAGTAACTGCACCATAATGAAGAGATGTGTCACATTGAGTGGGTGAGCTCTACATACATACCATCCAAACAGCAAGCCACCACGCTTCATATTCCCAGATTCATGGCTTGCTTCTTAGTTACTTAACATCTACAGTGCTGATAAACTAATGGTCAATCCATAGTAAACACCCTTTGTCATATGCGGCGGTCTCACCCCCCGGGACTTCTGTTGTTCATCAGCATGAGGGGGCGCTCATAATACTGAGCTGCAGTACAAGACATACATAGCTGTGTAAGCAGCGAAGTTCATCACTGTTTCGGCCCCCCCAAAAATAAAATAAAATTAGTTTTAAAATAAATGTTACATTAATGATATTAGATTAAAATCCTATATCTAATCCTATATTATGAAATACCTGGATAGCTGCACAAGTAAGAGTAGAAACCCTCAGATTTCAGCATGATAAGCAAGGATCCCCAGCCTAGAAGTACTGCGGAAAAGAAGAGATTTTCGACCACTGCAGTACATGCCATCCACCACCGACGCCGATGCGCTGTAGCCAATGTAGGAGCCATTTTCTTTTCTTCTAGTGATTGTCAGTCTGAAAAATAAAGAAAGAAACATTATTATCAGCAGATATAACTTGTAGAGAAACACAAAAAAAATGTTCATTTCTCTTCTGCTCTAATACAATCCTGTACAAATCAATGAGATCAATCTACATCCAGTGGTTTGTATGGATGCCAGTCCTTCAGAGCCAAAAGTCAGACTAACCCTTTCCATATGTCCTAGTAAGGCAATGTATTCACGACTGCTTATACTGCACTGCTGATGGTTGGACGTACTCATTATTCAGGTATGTGATGTGAGCGATCCTTCCCTTTTGCAAGGAGGGGTACATACCTCGCTGACATTAGTTCTCGCTCGGTTCTGGTCCATTTACTGTAAGTTATGTTGTTTTCTCCATTCACAGGCAGAGATTCTTATGATACTTGCTTAAAATTCTCCAAGTATTACATTGTCTTGACATGTGACCAAGTCATCAATACCACATTGGTGAAGGTTGGACACCCAGCACCTCCACTGATCAGCTGTTAGAAGCTCCCACACCAGCTGGAAAAAAATCAGTGTAAGGAGCCAGGACACCCCAGCTCCCTACTCTGTGCAGCGGCCATTCTGCTCCCATTGAAGTGATCTCCACTGATCTGATATTGATGACTGATCCTAAGTTCTCATATAAAAAACCTGGACAACCCCTTTAAGTGTATAGCTATCATCAGAAGGGTTGAATCTGCTGGGCACCAATGCAAAATCTGTAACAGGGAACCTTACCTGTCACGTATTATTTACAGCACCGGTGCCCTCTCTTGTAGCAGAGGGGCCTTTGGGTCTTTTCTGCTACCTCTTAACCCCCTTCAGCTCTAATCCCAATTCATACAATGCACCTCACTGAGGATTCGTGCAACATTCAGAATCTACTATACTGTCTGGGCAGCCAATGTAACAAGATATAACTAAAAAGTGGTAATACAGAAGTAAAACAAAGTATCTACAAAATATCTCCACCTTTTCATACATAATCATTCTGCAGAATAGTATAATTCAGTGGAAATGATATATTATTATTACCTGTCACTGAAAGTCCTTTTTCAATAGTAATTCCACAACCTAAAGAAGTCCCCACCTGTGCCCGCTGCCGTGTCTTTGCCAGGTAGCTGTGAACACCTAACAGGCGCCTGTTTATATGACACCACCATGTACCCCGTCAGGAGAGACACAACGTACAGGCAGAAAAGCAGTTAGCAAGCAAACACAAAGTCACTGGGTTCAATCTTATCACCTGCACGATATTAAGAGGGGCAAAGATCTATTGCTTTAATTCCTTGACAAAGTTTCAAGATTATAGGAGTGGGAACTAAAAGAAATCCAGATAAGTGAACCTCTTCCTCAAGGCTCCTGCCAACAAACAACCTGGATACAGATAAGAATCCTTTACTCAAGTGCAATTGCTTCCCATTCTAATATCTCTTTCTTTTTCTAAAAATATCATATAAAATGGTGACAAACATCCTTTGACCCGATCCATTAACACCTAAACATAGTTATAGGAACAGCTCATTAACCAGACAACGATTAGATTAAGGGTGAGACCAGATGGCGCGGCTGATCGCACCTGACTGACCTCCATCTATCACAACAGGGGTCCTTGGAGACTTGTTTTTTGACCAAAGGGGTCATCACATGAAGAAGTGGAAAGGTGTGCTGGACAAATACATGCTTCTAACTCCCATATATATGTGTAGAAAGAGCCAGTGGTGTAACTAGAGTCCGATGGGCCCCGATGCAAAATTTGGACCTGGCCCCTCCCCCCACCACACACACCCCCACCATCGCCCCATCCGCCCTCCACATGTTGATTAGATGTATTGACCACTGTAGCATTCTAAATCCTATAAGGACATACGATTTCCCACCTCCTCCTCCATTATGTAGTAATGTCACCCATCTTGGGATCCTTCCTGGTATATATGTTCCCCATCCTGGGCCGCATCCTTTTATATATGTTCCCCATCCTTTTATTTATGTTTCCCATCCTGGTATATATGTAACCCATCCTGGTATATATGGTTCCCCAACCTGGTATATATACGGTATGTCCCTCATATATGTCCCTTATCCTGGGCCCCATCCTAGTATATATATCCCCCATCCTAGTATATATATCCCCCAACCTGGTATATATATGTCCCCCATCCTGGGCACATTCTGGTATGTATATATATATCCCCCATCCTGGTATATATGTTCCTTATCCTAGGCCTCATCCTGGTATATATATCCCCCATCCTAGGATATATGTTCCTTATCCTGGGCCCCATTCTGATATATATGTCCCTTATCCTGGGCCCCTTCCTGGTATATATATCCCTTATCCTGGGCCCCATCCTAGTATATATATCCCCCATCCTGTTATATATGTCCCTTATCATGGGCCCCATCCTGGTATATATGTTCTCCATCCTGGTATATATGGTCCCCCAACCTGGTATATATATGTCCCCCATCCTGGGCACATCCTGGTATATATATCCCCATCCTGGTATATATGTTCCTTATCCTAGGCCTCATCCTGGTATATATATCCCCCATCCTAGTATATATGTTCCTTATCCTGGGCCCCATTCTGATATATATGTCCCTTATCCTGGGCCCCTTCATGGTATATATATCCCTCATCCTGGTATATATATCCCCCATCCTAGTATATATGTCCCTTATCCTGGGCCCCTTCCTGGTATATATATCCCTCATCCTGGTATATATGTTCCCCATTCTGCTGCTGTTCTTTAACGCATAGAAAAAAAAAAAGGTTCTACTCACCACCCATCCGCTCCCCCACCGCGCGGTATCCTCTTCTGAAGTCGGCAGCTGACTTCGGCGTGCAAGCGATGGGAGCACATGACGTCACTGCCATGCTCCCCGGGTCAAATGCACGCCGTCATAAGCTGCTGGCCTCTGATTGGCCGGCAGCATGTATTGCAACGCATGAACCCCTGCAACTGCGATCATTACGCCTCTGGAAAGAGCCAAACATATGCAAGGCCACCCTTTCAATCATTCCCTGCTGGATGCGACATCTGTCAGCCAAAGAATATGCCATAAATGACAGATGTAGCCTCTGTCCTCATAACTCCCTTAGAAAATAAGTATGATTACCGCTGCATTCATCCTCCTTCTGGACGTGGCAGTTGGCAACAGTCAGGGGATACAGACATTTACAGCATATCCTGTGGATGTGTCCTCGGTGGAAATACCCTTTAAGTCTATCTTATCTACATGTGCTGCAAAGTTGTCTGTTTCCTGTAAGAAGCCATTTCAGATTGAGTGTGGTGTAAGTCAATGTGATTACTGCCAGGAAGTCAACCAAAATATCAGCCCATAATCAATACTTTATCTCACATATCTCCAGTTCTGATATTTCTCGTTAAATCTATACATGGACATAAGCTTCATAATAAGATTTTATATGTTATGTATAATTTTAAACTCCTTTTTATGTAAATTTTATACTATTACTCTTGTAGTTAAAAAAAGCAAATATAATTAAATCTACTTATTTCTATCTAACCGGGTTGGATGTCACAATAGGAGAAGGTCACAAATGATTTTTCCAAAACTTTATGGTCTACTTCAGGAAAAAAGACACATAGGAAACGTTTAAACGTAGTCCTAAAGTAGGCCTCCACCAGAAACCAGATCTAGCTGCCGCTACGATAATAAAATGACGGTTCCTACGCCTCCAATGGAATTTTTAGACTACAGTACTCATTAAATCTCTATTCTCTGGTCCTAAAAAGCTGTATCTGACTGAGTCTCTAAGATGTTTATTAAGAGCAAATTCAAAAAATGGAGACGTTTGAATTATTTACCAGAACAAGCAGTTCAGCAAAGGTACAGACTTGATGCTAGGAAAAATCAAACAGGATGACATGTCTTATATACCAGGCTCCACGGTTGTATGTACTAATCTAATGCATGATAAATATAAAAAGTGCCTGGAAAATCTGACATTGCTTTCTGTACAGTGATGCCATAAAGCTATACACAATGGAAAAAGAACGTGATTTATAATAGATATTCAAACTAAATTCCAGGTTAGAAAAATCTGATTAATAATGCCGGGTGTGATGGGGAATGTGATTGTTAATAACTGGCGCGGTGCCCCTTTTCTGCTGGCAGCATAGTGCCCATCATGATTCATTAAGCATCTCGATCCCTTGAGACTTCTTGCTCTACGTACAGGCGAACATCTAAAGCCGTACATGTCTGTAGCAATAGGTCTGTCTCAGATTACTCAGGTTTTGCTCAGCGTTAGGCCCACTTTAATCAGATTTTTTAAATTAGATTTTGATGGTAAATCTTTTCAAAACATATGTCTATTTTTGGAGATCATGAAGATTTCTTTTGATAAAACGTTGAGAAATGTTGTCAATGACAAGAACTAATTGTGATGGTTGTGAATGCAGCCCATGCTATGATCCAGAACTGCATTCCAAAATCTAACGACTGAAGGGATCTGTCACCATAGGATAGGTCATCAATATCAGATTGGTGGGGGTCCGACATCCAGCACCCCCACCGGTCAGCTGTAATTATCTCCGAATGTAAGCACATTACTCAGAGCAGCACTGCGGAACACCATTCAATATGTAGTTGCCACTGCTGGGTACTGCAGATCAGCTCCTATATCCTTAGGATACATCATCAATATCTGGTGCCCAAACAACCCCTTTAATATCTAAAACCTCTTGGCACTCCTCTCTGGCTCAATGTCTGAACACTAGCCTGTGTACGTGATTTACACTTGCTTTATTAATCTGATCTAGAAAACAAACTATCCCATTTAATGGAGCTCAGCTAACTGTGCCTAATCTCAAGCCTGTCTGCTGTTTCAGAAGATGTTCAGCAAAATTGTTCACACGGGGAAGATACGGCACAACATTGTTTTTCCAGGTAAAAAAATCTGCAGGGTATTAGGAACTGCTGAGTTATCCAAGGTGAAGCCGTTTCCGGAAGAAGTCAGTGGTCTTTTACCTGTAGTGGCTTCGCCAATGGTTTTGTCATCATTATTTGTGGCACTGGCTTCTTTAGTCTATACTTTCAACTATAAAGTGCAGGCAGCTTATAAACTAAGACGCCCGAAGTATCAACATACAGGTGCATCTCACTAAATTAGAATATCATCAAAAAGTTAATTTATTTCAGTTCTTCAATGCAAAAAGTGAAACTCATATATTATATAGAGTCATTACAGACAGAGTGATCTATTTCAAGTGTTTATTTCTGTTAATGTTGATGATTATGGCTTACAGCCAATGAAAACACAAAGGTCATTATCTCAGTAAATTAGAATACTTTATAACAACAGCTTGAAAAATGTTTTTAAAATCCGAAATGTTCCGAACTGTCGGCCTACTGAAATGTATGTTCAGTAAACGCACTCAATACTTGGTCGGGGCTCCTTTTGCATCAATTACTGCATCAATGCGGCGTGGCATGGAGGCGATCAGCCTGTGGCACTGCTGAGGTGTTATGGAAGCCCGGTTGCTTTGATAGCAGCCTTCAGCTCGTCTGCATTGTTGGGTCTGATGTCTCTCATGTTCCTCTTGATTCTCTATGAGGTTAAGGTCAGGCGAGTTTGCTGGCCAATCAAACACAGTGATACTGTTGTTTTTAAACCAGGTATTGGTACTTTTGGCAGTGTGGACAGGTGCCAAGTCCTGCTGGAGAATGACATTTCCATCTCCAAAAAGCCAAACCATCACTGATTGTGGAGACTTCACACTAGACCTCAAGCAGCTTGGATTGTGCCCTCTCCACTCTTCCTCCAGACTCTGGGACCTTGATTTCCAAATGAAAATTGGAACTCTGGGACCTTGTGGAGTGTGTCAATGACTGCCTTTTGGACATCTGTCGAGTCAGCAGTCTTCTCCATGATTGTGGAGCCTACTGAAACAGACTAGGGACCTTTTTAAATGCTTAGGAAGCCTTTGCAGGTCTTTTTGTTAATTATTTTAATTTACTGAGATAATGTATTTTGTGTTTTCATTGGCTGTAAGCCATAATCATCAACATTAACAGAAATAAACACTTGAAATAGATCACTCTGTTTGTAATGACTCTATATAATATGAGTTTCACGTTTTGTATTGAAGAACTGAAATAAATTAACTTTTTGATGATATTCTAATTTAGTGAGATGCACCTGTATGTGACCTCTTTCAACCGCGTCACGGTTTCCGATCCCTGAAGCGGTTAGAAGAAGTAAGAAAAGACTGAGCATGAGCACAGCAATGTCGCTTTTACATTGCTGTGAATTATGTTCATTTTTTGTGGCGCTTTTTCAGGCAGTTTACAGTTAACATCCGCCTTAAAAAGTTGTCGTGTGCACTTATCCTTACAGGAAGAGCAAAAAGTAGATGAAACTTTAATAAATCTCACTATTTTATACATACAAGCAAAAAAATGCCAGCAGCAAATCCATTGCAAAAAGTGTCCGAAAAGATGGCAAAAATCCGCTTCAGCAAATACACCACTGGCCGTCCAAAAAGAAGTTGTGTGCAAATAACATTAGGATCTGCTACCAGCTCAAGCAGGCATCCTGTGCCGGAAGTGATTTACATGTTTGCAGTCATGTGCCGACCAGCTTCTCATCCACGTCTCTGAATAGAACATCACCTGCTCGAAACGACAAGCAGAGGCGGATCCTAACAGTGTTTATGTTACACACGTTTGGGGCTCATTCAGACTTCAGATTTTTGCGTACAAATGCAATCCATTATTTTCACGTATAGCACTCGTAGCTGTGATAGTCTATGTGGCAGTGCAAATGTCCGATTATTTACTCAAACCGAGAGGTCCACGGAAAATAGTGAAGATATGTCCAATTTTGATCCAATGGTCGATTAAAAATCGGCAATGCAAGTCAAAGGGTGCGAGAAAAAAATCGGAACACATGTGGCCTGATTTTCACGGACTGTCAAAATGGAGAAGGTGGGGAAATTTTTTAAAAAAAATTCATCTACGTAAAAAAAAACTGGATGACACTCTAATCGGTCCGATTTTTCTCATACGTTAAAAAACTGAGGTCTGAATGAGCCCTTAGAATTTGAGTTTCATCAGTGTTTCCGATTAGATTTTCACCATTCTTTAGTCAGTTTTTACTATATTTACTTTCAATAGTTTTTCTTATATGAAAAATAAATCTTGGTGGTTTCTCCAGCTTCTCCTATCTGTCTCTGAAAAACGGACAGTGCACGGATGGCATCTGAGTGCTGTCCGATTATATCATAGCCCCATAGACTTGCTTTGGCGATACTGAACTGAGATTTGGATCAACATCAGACAAGTCTCCGTAATTTTATGAGCAAAAAAAAACAGTGACGTGTGAACAGGCTGCAATAGGTACAAGTTGTATCCATGAAAAATGCAGATAGAACTCGTATGCAAAACTGACGTCTGAATGAGGCTTGAAGCAATCGCTCGTTATAGGACCACCACTTTAATTGTACTGTAATATGATCACCTTTTGGGTGCAATTTTTTATATTGCTACCTAAAAACTATCTCTTGTTTAAAAACGTTTTTATATAGTACAGGGAATGCAGGGCGCTACTGATCAATGGGGGTCCAGGTCCTGAGCTCACAACACTGCTCTAAGATACGCAGCTCCTGGAGAATGCACAGAGCGATGGACAAGCTCAGTAGTAAGTCCGCTCTGTGAGAATGGTGTGCAGCCCAGAGACTGCTCTGTGCATTTCCCTAGAGAGTGGTGAATTCAGAGGTCGGTGAAGGTCTTAGGACGCGGACCCCCACTGATCGCAGCATAGCCTACAGTATATGATGATATTGTGACTGATCTGTACACTGGGAATGCATGCATCTCT
This sequence comes from Phyllobates terribilis, assembly GCF_046119375.1. Classification (NCBI taxonomy): domain Eukaryota; kingdom Metazoa; phylum Chordata; class Amphibia; order Anura; family Dendrobatidae; genus Phyllobates; species Phyllobates terribilis. The sequence goes on along the minus strand of NW_027362762.1, from coordinate 826,336,201 downwards.
TGGCTATAAACTATTTTTGTAATATCAATTAATTCAAACACTTTGCATTTGTGACTCCCTCAGGAGTGGGGCAGTGTATAACAGCACTGACACTGTACAGCAGCACCGACACTGTATAGCAGCACTGACACTGTACAGCAGCAGCACTGACACTGTATAGCAGCACCAACACTGTATAGCAGCACTGACACTGTACAGCAGCACTGACTGTTCCACAGCACTAATACTACACAGCAGCACTGTCTGTACAGCAGCACTGACACTGTATAACAGCACTGACTGTATAGCAGCACTGACACTGTATAGCAGCACTGACACTGTATAGCAGCACTGTCTGTACAGCAGCACTGACACTGTATAACAGCACTGACTGTATAGCAGCACTGACACTGTATAGCAGCACTGTCTGTACAGCAGCACTGACACTGTATAACAGCACTGACACTGTATAGCAGCACTGTCTGTACAGCAGCACTGACACTGTATAACAGCACTGACACTGTATAGCAGCACTGTCTGTACAGCAGCACTGACACTGTATAACAGCACTGACACTGTATAACAGCACTGTCTGTACAGCAGCACTGACACTGTATAACAGCACTGACACTGTATAGCAGCACTGACACTGTATAGCAGCACTGACTGTATAACAGCACTGACACTGTATAACAGCACTGTCTGTACAGCAGCACTGACACTGTATAACAGCACTGACACTGTATAGCAGCACTGTCTGTACAGCAGCACTGACACTCTATAACAGCACTGACACTGTATAGCAGCACTGACACTCTATAACAGCACTGACACTGTATAGCAGCACTGACACTGTATAACAGCACTGACACTGTATAGCAGCACTGACACTGTATAACAGCACTGACACTGTATAGCAGCACTGTCTGTATAGCAGCACTGACACTGTATAGCAGCACTGACACTGTATAACAGCACTGACACTGTATAGCAGCACTGCCTGTATAGCAGCACTGTCTGTATAGCAGCACTGACACTGTATAGCAGCACTGACACTGTATAGCAGCACTGACACTGTATAACAGCACTGACACTGTATAGCAGCACTGTCTGTACAGCAGCACTGACACTGTATAGCAGCACTGACTGTTCCACAGCACTAATACTACACAGCAGCACTGTCTGTACAGCAGCATGCGATACGGTTCTATGCAGCCGCCTGCTGTGTAGCTACTGTCGACTATTTTCACACACTGCGGTTTTCAGGAAACGCCGAATTTCTTACAGCATTTTTTCTTGCCCACACGCGCTGCAGTCACGTGTTACGTCAAAGTCTGTGCGAGCTAGGACACGGGCTACAAACACTTTCTGTGGGTTTTGGTGGAGTTTTTTGGACTGAGGGGAATGATTTTTCACAGGAAGTCCGTTATTACACGTGACGAGATGCCGGCGCTGCAGCCGCTCACAGGAGGAGGCCCGCCCTGCTGTCACCTCAGAGACTGACACTCAGGATGACTTCACGGACGAGCGCCCGGCTTTGCTAAAAATGAGCAAATAGGCGCGCTCCGGATGGACAGGCTCCGCCTCCAGAACGCCGATTGGTCGACCGAAACTGGAGAGTTTTCTGTGATTGGTCGGTCAGTTAAAGCCGGGCAAGGGGAGGGGGGACAGGTGTCACAGCAGCCGGTTTGAACCGGCAGGCGCGAGACTGCGGCTCTGCGGAAGAAGTGCTCGCGAGGGGAGACGGGAGAGCGCGGCTGGGCACGGCGGAGGAGGGAGGGTGTGTGTTGGGGCTGAGGGAAGGAGAGGGGGCAGGGGCTCTGCCATGGACCGACAGCTCGGCGGACAGGACAGTGCACAGGTGTCAGCAATGACGTGCGGGAGCGGGCTGTCTGTGCTCCGGCAGCTCAGCGTCAATAAGTATGAAAAGGCGCAAGTGTGAGGACGGGGCTGACATGGGGGACGGAGTAAGAATGGGCTCCGGTACTCCGGACATGGCGGGCGCGTAACGTACACAAAACAGGCGCATCCATAGGAAGCAACACAGCCCGCCGTGTGAGGAGCGGAGCCGCGGACAAAGGAAGCGGCCGTGTAGCCGAGAGTACAGCGCTGCCACACACGTATGGGGACGTGCGATGGCGGCTACAGGGGGCACAATGTCACACAGCTGCTCACAATGGTGTCAGTAGCCATAAACTGGCGCAGAGTACACGGGCGGTATACAGGTGGGGACGGTATATACAGGGCAGTATACAGATGAGCACAGTATATACAGGGCAGTATACAGATGAGCACAGTATATACAGGTGGGGACGGTATATACAGGGCAGTATACAGATGAGCACAGTATATACAGGGCAGTATACAGATGAGCACAGTATATACAGGTGGGGACGGTATATACAGGGCAGTATACAGATGAGCACAGTATATACAGGGCAGTATACAGATGAGCACAGTATATACAGGGCAGTATACAGATGAGCACAGTATATACAGGTGGGGACGGTATATACAGGGCAGTATACAGATGAGCACAGTATATACAGGGCAGTATACAGATGAGCACAGTATATACAGGGCAGTATACAGATGAGCACAGTATATACAGGTGGGGACGGTATATACAGGGCAGTATACAGATGAGCACAGTATATACAGGGCAGTATACAGATGAGCACAGTATATACAGGTGGGGACGGTATATACAGGGCAGTATACAGATGAGCACAGTATATACAGGGCAGTATACAGATGAGCACAGTATATACAGGTGGGGACGGTATATACAGGGCAGTATACAGATGAGCACAGTATATACAGGGCAGTATACAGATGAGCACAGTATATACAGGTGGGGACGGTATATACAGGGCAGTATACAGATGAGCACAGTATATACAGGGCAGTATACAGATGAGCACAGTATATACAGGTGGGGACGGTATATACAGGGCAGTATACAGACAAGCACAATATATACAGATGAGCACAGTATATACAGGGCAGTATACAGATGAGCACAGTATATACAGGTGGGGACGGTATATACAGGGCAGTATACAGATGAGCACAGTATATACAGGGCAGTATACAGATGAGCACAGTATATACAGAGCAGTATACAGATGAGCACAGTATATACAGGGCCGTATACAGGTGAGCACAGTATATACAGGGCAGTATACAGATGAGCACAGTATATACAGGGCAGTATACATAACATGGTAGCATCACCACTATCCCACAGATTACTTCCATTATGCAGCACAATTACTGACAGATCAGTCTCCTGCCTGTTCACACTATGAGGTGGGAGCACAACTCTGATCCTGCTGCTGGCTGTACTCTGAGGGTAGTGGGCACTGTATAGTGGTGGTGGGCACTGTAGTAATGGTGGGCACTGTGTAGTGGTGGTGGGTACCGTGTAGTAGTAGTGGGCTTTGTGTAGTGGTGGTGGGTACCGTGTAGTAGTAGTGGGCTTTGTGTAGTGGTGGTGGGTACCGTGTAGTAATGGTAGGGACCATGTATTGATGGTGGGAACCGTGTAGTGGTAGTAGGCACCATGTAGTGATGGTGGGCACCGTGTAGTGGTAGTGGGCTCTGTGTAAGTGATGGTGGGCACTGGAGTGGTAGTGGGCTCTGTGTAGTGGTAGTGGGCTCTGTACTGGTATTGGGCACTGTAGTGATGGTGGGCACCGTTTAGTTGTAGTGGGCACCGTGTAGTGGTAGTGGGCTCTGTGTACTGGTAGTTGGCACTGTGCGCAGAGCTCCCGGGCACTTGTCTAGCACATCGCCCGATTCCTCCATCTCCCCGATGCTCCGGTAGTGCTGCCCCGTCCCCGATGCTCCGGTAGTGCTGCCCCGTCCCCGATGCTCCGGTAGTGCTGCCCCGTCCCCGATGCTCCGGCAGTGCTGCCCCGTCCCCGATGCTCCGGCAGTGCTGCCCCGTCCCCGATGCTCCGGCAGTGCTGCCCCGTCCCCGATGCTCCGGCAGTGCTGCCCCGTCCCCGATGCTCCGGCAGTGCTGCCCCGTCCCCGATGCTCCGGCAGTGCTGCCCCCTCCCCGATGCTCCGGCAGTGCTGCCCCCTCCCCGATGCTCCGGCAGTGCTGCCCCCTCCCCGATGCTCCGGCAGTGCTGCCCCCTCCCCGATGCTCCGGCAGTGCTGCCCCCTCCCCGATGCTCCGGCAGTGCTGCCCCCTCCCCGATGCTCCGGCAGTGCTGCCCCGTCCCCGATGCTCCGGCAGTGCAGCCCCTTCCCCGATGCTCCGGCAGTGCTGCCCCCTCCCCGATGCTCCGGCAGTGCTGCCCCGTCCCCGATGCTCCGGCAGTGCTGCCCCGTCCCCGATGCTCCGGCAGTGCTGCCCCCTCCCCGATGCTCCGGCAGTGCAGCCCCTTCCCCGATGCTCCGGCAGTGCTGCCCCCTCCATGTACGGGCCATCAGCTGTCATGCCGGCAGGAGTCTGTACTCACCGGTGGAGTAGACTGAGATGACAGTGGATGCTGCCCGGGATCGTGGACAGCGCAGTCCTTTCTCTCGCTGATCTCGGCGGTGCGGGTCCCGGGGCTGCCTCTATTCCTTATTTGGACCGGATCGGTTCCGGTGCCGCAGCCTCTTCTCGCCTTTCTCGGGCCCGACCGAGTTGTTTTCTCATTGCTCTTTATTCGGGTCCTTTTTATTGCGGAGCTTCTGAGAAAAACAGTGCTCGAATGTGATTGGCTGCATTCTGTTTCTAGCCCCTGTCGGCCAATCAGCAGGCGGCTAGATAAAGAGAAGTGATGGAACAAATACATATAGTGAGCAGAGAGAATAAAGTCATAGTGGAGAGCGCAGACGGGGCTCATCACATCAGGGGACCCTCAGCTCTACACGAGGGGACCCCCAGCTCATCACATCAGGGGACCCTCAGCTCTACACGAGGGGACCCCCAGCTCATCACATCAGGGGACCCTCAGCTCTACACGAGGGGATCCCCAGCTCATCACATCAGGGAACCCTCAGCTCTACACATCAGGGGACCCCCAGCTCATCACATCGGGGTACCCTCAGCACTACACATCTGGGGACCCCCAGCTCATCCAGAAGCCACTCACCTTCATCTACACGATGTCTAGTGTGCACAGTGCAGGATCTGCTGGACTAAACAGTGCATTGTACAGACATCTGAGTGCTGCCCAACAAAGAAGTCAAGAAGCTGAAAGCTGACACCCTATAATATAAGCCACAAAGCTGCACAATGGAGTAAACAGCTGACATGTCACTATGGCACAGCAAGATTTACCATTCTGCCCACCGGCCCTGAACTGAGCATTTTATCCTCAGAAGAAATGCATTACTTAGCTGGAAGGACATATGGAGACTTCTAGACGCTCATTGTTGTTTTGTTTGCTTAAGAGGAAACCTGATCCATGGACACCAGCCAATGAGATTCCACAACAAAGACAAAGAGGACCAGAGACAGAGACCATCACCCAACAACAATACAAGGAAAACTCTCTTGACCATCAAATAAAGACTTCTTTTTATTCAAAGAATCAGGCAGTATTCCTGAGCTTTGGAGAGAATTGGTTTTCCCACAAAGTATATATATCTCCTGTTCACAGGATAGTTGATATGTGGATAGGAGAGAAGTGACTGATTGCTGGAGGCCCAATAGTCCTTAGAACACCCTTTTTCTCCAAATCGTATGACCGCATTGAGGAGCAGCTAGAACGGATTGTCCTATCAAAATTAAAATATTAATGAGCATGGACAACAACTCCAACATTTACAACTGTTTGGCATCCCCAGCCATTATGACCTGTGGATTTCCTTCATAAAGAACCCCTATCTACTAACCAGGGCCAATTGTTGATCCCCCGGAAGTTTCTGATGCTGGATCTGTGAGGAACGTGCCTTATTTAGAAAAGGGGTGGAAAGTTTAATAAAGACATCTTTGATTAAAACTATAGCCAGTGATTTTCCTTAGTAAGGGCTCATGCACACAACCATATTTTCAGTCCAAATGCGATCCGACAAAACATTGGATCACACTTGGACCAATGTTATTCCATGGGGCCGTGCGCATGTCCATTTTTTTTCCTGGGACTAAGTCGATCTGAGGAAAAAAATCGCAGCATGCATGATTTGCATTCAGAAATCAAAGCGCACTTGGATGACATCGGATGCGATTAACATAATCAGACCGATTTTCTCGAATGAGAGAAAATACGATTGTGTGACCCTAGTCTAAAACACCATAGCTAACACATCGGTCAGCTATTCCTAAGAGAGGATCCCTCCCCCACTTTACGAATGCTGGAGTACTTTGATGCTGGCCGTAAAAATTTATTTTTTGTCAGCACCAATTTTGACAGGATCCCCAATATCTATAAAGGCTGTGTGCCCACTATGCGTTTTGCAAGCGTTTTTGCTGTGGAATTTCCGCAGCGTAAACGCTTGCAAAACGCTTGGTAATCCGTGCCCCATGATCCCCAATGAAAATCTTCATGTTCTGTGCACATGCTGCGGAATTTTCCGCAGCGGCTTTTCCTTGTGGAAAGATCTGCAGCATGTCCATTATTTGTGCGTTTCCGCATGCGGATTTGAGGTCACAATGCATTTGAAAAACGCAAGTCAAATCCGCATGTAAAAACGCTGCAAAAACGCGTCAAATAGGCTTGTAAAATACGCAAGCGTTTTTGACTGCCAAGTACATGCAGAAACGCTGCAGAAATTTTCTGCTTCATTTCTGCATCGTGGGCACATACCCAAAAAGTGAAAACAAGGATTTTTAACTTGTCTAATTCTTTGCATGTCTGATTTGTCCTCATTTATGTGATGATCAGTGCGTTGGGGGAAGTAGAGGGTTATTGTTTTGCTGATGAAGTGTTTTGAATAATACATAAATGCTAAATATTTTTATTGGTGATGGATCTTAAAAACTGTATGTCTATGGCCAGCTTTAATCCTTCACTACATGCATAAATACATAGGGTGGCATTTATTTGAATGGTTCTCCTTTAAAAGATACAACCAACAGATTAAGGGGGTGGTCCACTGCTTTTATGTTGGTGACCTATTCGTTGGATAGGTGATAATTAAAAGATTGGTGAGGGTCCGACACCCCGTTCCCTTACCGATCAGCTGTTATCACCTCTGGTGCTGGCCGGATGTAAGCAGTGTATGGAGCCATATAATGCCGATCAGCTCCTATCCTACACATTGTATGGAGCTGTGCTGTTCCAGTCTGTTCGCTGGACACTGCAGGAGGTGATCACAGCTGATCGGTGGGTGTGCCAGATAACTGACCCCCACTGATCTTATATGGATGACTTATTCTAAGAATACATCATCAATATAGGACTAGTGAACAAACTTCTCTGAAATAAAATCTGTTACAGCATGGTGGCACAGAGCATCAAGACCACTGCACACATTTTCCCAACATCACCAGACCCACCTTAGGCTGACTCTATTATCTGTACCTCGTCCTCTAGCTAAGTAGATCATCGTTTACCAGCCACAGCCGCCTGGTATGGCGGTGCCACAGGGTATCACCCACCACTATCTGTAAAGTCTCCAAAGCAAAGGTAAAATATGTAAAGAGTCACATATATATACACTTACAATGTAACTAGAGAACAGTGTGTACGAAACAAATCAATAATAAAGGTTACACCTTCAGACCTTGTGCTGTGAATGGAGGATATAAAGTTCACTCATCTTACAAATAAAAACATTGTAACCTGATTTGCCTTAGAAATAAATAAAGGTTATATTACCGACGTGACTTTATGATACCATAGAACAGCAATGCATGGTATGTAATCTACTTCCTCTAAGCCCTAAATGATGGGGTCAGACACCTAGGACTGCTGCTCCAGAGCCGGACGCCCCTTACTGAGAATATCCCCTTACACTTTTTACCCAAGACTTTCTCTCCCTTGGCCACTTGGCAGCCTGCCTTCTGTAATGGGTATTATGTCAGAGGCAAGTCGTTTCCTCACAGGAGAATAGGGCTCCCCAGGAGAATTGCTTTTCTTCTTTTCCCTGTATACAATAGAGCTGCTGACGGTTGCTTTGCAAGTGCTTGCTATGAGGTTAAAACGTGCATTCATGCAAAAATATCCACTAGAGTTCTCCTTAAAGCCCCCATATACATTAGACTAACAAATTGGTGGTCTCAGCCAACATGAGGGGGCCACCTGGCTGATTCTACCCCTACAAATGTCAGGAATGTTTATGGGGGCCACCCAACTCTCCCCCAACTGATGATATCAGGAAGATAAAGACCCTACATGTCCAATTTTGGACTGCAAGTCTTTTTGTTCTCAGTGAGATAAGCCTCTGTCGGAGGAGTCTAGCAGCAGGTTTCTCAAAGAGAACACAGGAGCGCTCGACATTTCCATGTTTTACAAGTGGATCTTGTTGCGGATTTCACACTGCATTGTACTGGGTCAAAGCTGCTGAGAAAACTGCCAATAAATTGACATTGATTCTGTGGACATACTTTTCATCATTTGTACAATATCTTTTTCGTCTTTCATGAGTTTTCTACAAGTTTCAGAATTACTGGTGGTTATCCGAGACTTTGCTTATTTTTTGCTATGGGGATAAGAACCTACAGGCAGGTTCTTACAGACCGATCTCTGCCGGCATAGAGCGGTCATGGACATCGTCTGCGGCAATTCCTCTGCTTCATTTCACTTCACGTCAACAGAAGCAGCATTTTCCCATAGGTACCAATCAGATGCCTGAAATGGGTATTAGTTTTGTTGCTGTGGGCCACTGCTCCACTTTTTGCAGTAATGATAAGGCCCTCTATGACTCTTTCTGCTGTCATACTTGCCAGCAGTCCTGTTTTTTCTGTTTTTGCCAGGACAATCCTGCCTTGGACAGCTCTGATAACTTTTTGAAAAATGGGGAGAGTTCGGGCGTGAAGGAGAGCGGCCAAGCTCGCCGAAAAAATTCATCATTATTTACTCCACAAAAGTGCCATAAAGTAGAGAGAAATGTACTTCAGCCCCCGTCTGGCCTACATTTTTGGCGGTGGCACACAGTACTTGAAAGATGTGCCTCTTAACGAATCTTACTACAGCGGACACTTCATTAAGACCGGCATACAAATCACCTTTCCTAATGAATCAGGGCCTAAATGCCTGAAAGTGGGCATTTAAGGGACATTTCTGGGTGGTCCGGGTGATGGGGCTTAAATGTCTTTATTTTGTTACTAACATGTTAGTACGTGCTGTTTCCGCACACCTATATATACATAATTTGTTAATATTTCCAGTGCAAATTCCGCACCAAAAGTCTTTAAAGAAAAGTACAATACATGCAAATAGGTATTGAGGTGTGAGGTTTTCTATATATTAGAGCGTATGCTGCGGATTTATGGAGTATTTTGACCACTGAAGAGAGTGATTGATAAATCTGTCATCTTTCCAAACTGCAGGAGAGATGGGCACAGTGTTTTTATGGTGCACCAGTAATAATAAATCTTTCCTAATTCCAACGGTCATCATCGAGTTCCTTCATTTATTTATGCAAAGCTGTTAATTAAAACAAAATATTGAAATATTGCAAAGTAGTTTAACAGTTTTAATCTCATGGGTCTCAATGCAAAATCTCCAACGGGGCCCCCAACTATCAGAGGTCTTTAACCCCTTAATCCCCGAGGGTGGTTTGCACGTTAATGACCAGGCCAATTTTTACAATTCTGACCACTATCACTTTATGAGGTAATTACTCTGGAACGCTTCAACGGATCCTCCTGATTCTGAGATTGTTTTTTCGTGACATATTGTACTTCATGATTGTGGTAAAATCTCTTCGATATCACTTGCGTTTATTTGTGAAAAAAAAACGGAAATTTGGCGAAAATTTAGAAAATTTTGCAATTTTCAAAATTTGAATTTTTATGCCCTTAAATCAGAGAGATATGTCACACAAAAGAGTTAATAAATAACATTTCCCACATGTCTACTTTACATCATTTTGGAACCAAAATTTTTTTTTGTTAGGGAGCTATAAGGGTTAAAAGTTGACCAGCGATTTCTCATTTTTTCAACAAAATTTACAAAACCATTTTTTTAGGGACCACATCACATTTGAAGTCACTTTGAGAGGTCTGTATGACAGAAAATACCCAAAAGTGACACCATTCTAAAAACTGCACCCCTCAAGGTGCTCAAAACCACATTCAATAAGTTTATTAACCCTTCTGGTGCTTCACAGGAATTTTTGGAATGTGGAAGAAAAAAATGAACATTTAACTTTTTTCACAAAAACGTTACTTTAGACCCAATTTTTTTGTTTTCACAGGGGTAACAAGAAAAAATGGACCCCAAAATTTGTTGTGCAATTTTCCCTGGGCACGCAGATACCCCATATGTGGGGAAAAAACACTGTTTGGGCGCACGGCAGGGCTCGGAAGGGAAGGAGCGCCATTTGACTTTTTGATTGTAAAATTTGCTTGAATAATTAGCGGACGCCATGTTGCGTTTGGAGAGCCCCTGTGTGCCCAAACATTGGAGTTCCCCCACAAGTGACCCCATTTTGGAAACTAGACCCCCCACGGAACCTATCTAGATGCATAGTGAGCACTTGGAACCCCCCGGTGCTTCACAAATTGATTCGTAAAAATGAAAAAGTGAAAAAAAACAAACACTTTTTCATTTTTATGAATCAATTTCTGAAGCACCTGGGGGTTCCAAGTGCTCACTATGCATCTAGATAGGTGCCTTGGGGGGTCTAGTTTCCAAAATGGGGTCACTTGTGGGGGAGCTCCAATGTTTGGGCACACAGGGGCTCTCCAAACGCAACATGGCGTCCGCTAACAATTTGAGCCGATTTTCCATTCAATTTGTTAGCGGACACCATGTCGCGTTTGGAGAGCCCCTGATGTGCCTAAACAGTGGAGCTCCCCCACAAGTGACCCCATTTTGGAAACTATACCCCTCAAGGATTTTATTAAGGTGTATAGTGAACATTTTGAACCCAGAGGTACGACACAGAATTTGATAACATTAGGTCATCATATTGAATAAGTTGTCATTAGTCTTGAGCGCAAGTGCTCGCTACTTGAGTTTGCATCGGGTACTCAGGTATGCACCATGTACTGCGTGTGCTCGAGTGACATGCTCGAGTCCCCGCCCGGATGTTTCACGGTTATTAGACACCCAAAAAAAAACATGCTGGGATCGCTCGTGCATGGCAGGCAATCCCCGCAAAGTTTTTTGGGCCGTGAAGCATATGGGGCGGAGACTCGAGCATGTCACTCAAATACCCACGATACTCAATGCATACCAGAACACCCGATGCAAACTCAAATAGCGAGCACTTGCGCTCAACACTAGTCACCATATCGTCATCTTTTTTTCTTACTTTTGAAAAAAATCCCAACCCCATCACAACCCCAACCCCAGCCCTAACCCTAACACAACCCTAACCGTAGCACAACCCTAACCGTAGCACAACCCTAACCCTAGCACAACCCTAACCCTAGCACAACCCTAACCCTAGCACAACCCTAACCTGAGAGTTTATTTTTTACGCCGTTCCTCATGCGGTATAAGTGATTAGACGACCTTATTCTTCGGGTCGGTGAGACTACAGCGATACCAGAATCATATGGGGTTTTTATGACTGACAGCTGTCACACACTAAAAGACGCATTTTTTGTAAAATCTAGTTTTTGCATCGCCATATTTTGAGAGCTATAATTTTTCCAGATTTTGGCCGACAGTCATTTGACGGCTCGTTTTTTGCGGGATGAGTTGACGTTTTTATTGGTGCCATTTTCAGGCACGTGACATTTTTTGATCGCTTTCTATTCCGATTTTTGGGAGGCAGAATAAACAAAAACCAACAATTCAGGAATTGTTTTTTTTTTTTTTATTCTGTTCCGCATGTGGTAAAATTGATAAGGCAGCTTTATTCTTCGGGTCAGTACGTTTACAGCGGTACCACATTTATATCGTATTTCTATGTTTTGCACTTTTACATAATAAAAGCAATTTTATAGAAAAAATTATTTTTTAGCATAGCTTTATTTTGAGAGCTATAACTTTTTTATTTTTCGGCTGATGGAGCTGTATGACGGCTTGTTTTTTGCGGGACGAGATGACGTTATCAGCGGTTCCATTTTTATTTATATTTGTCTTTTTGATCGCGTGTTATTCCATTTTTTGTTTGGCGGTATGGTGATAAAGCATTGTTTTTTGCTTCGTTTTTTTTTTTTTTTTTTACCGTGTTCACTGAAGGGGTTAACTAGTGGGACAGTTTTATAGGTCAGGCTGTTACGGACGCGGCGATACCAAATATGTGTACTTTTATTGTTTTTTTTTTTTATAATAATATTTATTGATGGGTACATTATATTTTTATTTTTGGTGGATTATTTTTTTTATTTTTTTTTAAATATTTTTACAATTTTTTTTTTTTTTTCACTTTCTGATAGTTTTAATACTTTATCCCACTGTGGGACTTTCACTTTTTTTTCTCTGATCGCCTGCATGGCACAGGAATGCAGCACCATCCCTGTGTCATGCAGGCTGTCAGCGCTGGACAGGGAGAAGATTGTTTGGAGATGCACTGCGCATGTCCAAAAAATCTTCCTGGTGTCTGGTGACCCGGATGTTGTCATGACGACATCGGGTCGTCATGGCAACATCCTGGAGGCCACGGCAGTCAGTGCTGGAAGCCGGAAGAGGAGGTGAGTATCTGCGATCACCTCCCCTTGCCACCGCAATGCTGCGGTCGACTTCGATCGCAGCATCGCGGGGGTTAATGTGCTGGGAGCGGTGGAGGACCGCTCCCTGCACATAGTACCGGGTATCATCTGTGACAATCAGCTGACACCCGGCGGCGATCGAACCCGCACAGCCTGTGTGCACGCGCGATCGCCATGACGTACTAATACGGGTCTGGCTCTTAAGTCCCAGGGCACAGACGCGTATTAGTACGTCAAATGTTGTTAAGGGGTTAAAGGAGTTCCCCAAAAGCAAGATAAAATGGCACCCCTGATATAATCAAAACTGCACCTCATCCTAGTCATGTCTCAGGACAGGGTGCAGACTAAAGATATATATCCCTCGAGACCTGTGTCTCAATTGACAAGAACTGTATCACACATACCCAGTCGGGAGCACGGCTGCGATATGTGAAGAAATATGTTTTAACCCACATTGTGGTCGGCGAGAAGATCTTTAGCTTCATCTTCCTTCGTCAGTCTGATAGCTTAATAGCAGTGCACGGAGACTGACTATGCCCAACTGGAAAACAAGTAAACATTGAGGAATAGATATGTTTCATCATATATGACAGCCGTGCTCCTGACCGCCTACTGAGGTATTTGTGATACAGCTTTTGTCAGTTGAGACACAGATCTCGGGAGCTGCATGTCTTCAGTCTGCTGCCCATACTGACATGTGACTAGGATGGGCTGCAGTTTGAATTATATCAGGGACTCCACTTCAGCTCTTTCTCGGAGGACCCCTTTAATGCCTTCTCATGTGGGCCTTAAAGACCTTTAAGTCCGCTCTAGGCCCAGATGCCACTCCTTCCCACACTATAGTCCACACTATAGTTACTCTCCTGTGTTTTACAGTCCATAGGGATAATACTGAAATTGATAGAATTGATTTCATTGATGTATAAAGCAGGTGTACTGTCCCCTAGTTTTCAGAGATGTTTGCACACAGCGATCCCGTTCCTTGTAATAAAAGAGTAATACCCAATGCAATGCGACCAACTGTGTGTGTAGTAAATATGACAAGCTGACCGCACTGGTGCTGCTGCTGAAACATTGGCACCCTTTAGAAATATTCACCTTGAATGTCTCAATACGCCCACAGCTTTACAACATAAAAATATCTGCAGGTCATTACCGATGGATTTGATTAATAAATAATCATGAGCGTTGGCTTTAATGGTATAAAACAGAAGCGATATGAACCCAATCTCATGTTTACAAGCCACCTGTATAAAGGCGATGTCTACATTCGTAATTAACCCTTTTTTCCGTCTCATTGCATCTAAAGTAAGGAATGGAGGCACTTTCAGATGTGATGTAAAATAATCGTATTTTATAGTTTCTCAAGCTCTTATACAGACGACTAATAATAATAATTTTTATTTCTATAGCACCAACATACACGGCAGTACTTTACATTTCAGGTGGTATTTGTACAGACAATAAAGACATTACATAGTAACACATAATTCAACAGATACCAAGAGTAGTGAAGGCCATGATCGCAAGCTTACAATCTATGAGGAAATAGGAGAGACATGAAAGGTAAGTTGTAAAAAGTGATTATATTGCACGGTCCAGCCATCAATATAATAAATAGTGTCATAGAGGAAAATTAAAATCCATAAGACATCTCCGGAGACGGGACATATCACCCTCACATTGAACATATGGGATTAATTATAGCTAGGGAAGAGGTAAACTAATTATAACTGGGGAAGTGAGAGAGCTGACACTTTAACCTCCATTGAAATAAGGTCCTCCTGCAGTGAATAAGTAAGGACCACTGTTCTGGGAAAAATACATCAAGGCGGGGATTCGTTAATTCAGAGGCGGAGAAGTACAGGAGCTACCTCTGTTCAAAGGATTTTTCTGAGAGTGTTCCAGACTTTTTGGAGCCAGAGGTCAGTGATGAATATTGGGGTTAGCATCGATCAGATATTCATGAGAGATATATTTTCGGCGTTGTAGCAAAGGGACACACTTAACGCCTTCACTCACATCACTCTAAGACCATTCTAACCCTCCCAACTTAATACCGGTCTGATGAATAATGCTATCCATGCCATGTTTGATCTCTATAGTCAGGTAAAATCGCGAAAATAAACATGAAGACAATATCTACCACCTGGGATCTCCGGGGATGAAGATATTCTGAAAGTTAGGGATCTCATAAAATTCTAACAGATCTAGAACATCCCACAACCAGCCCCTATATGAGCTCATCAAGGGGAGGTATGAGGGTGTAACCTTGAGCTAATAAAAAGCAGAATTTGGGTGTTTATCATTGTTCATTCTGGAAGACACAGTTCACTATGAGTATGTTCCACTTTCCTAATCGGAGCGCTTCCCTCCATAAAGATAAAAGCCATTTCTTCAACATCAGGTTTAGTAATTTTCTATACGTTATTCCTTTTTATTCTATGTGATTGTATATACCATATTGTTTTGTTTCCATTTTATATAATCTTGTATATTTTTATAAACACTGCCTACCTTTCTGGATTCAATGTATAAAATTTAAAAGCTTTTGTTCCTCTTGCTCTGTAAACCGAACCCCTGAAGCCATACGCTACCTGTATCAGGTGTCCAATCGGCCTTTATAAACGATGGTGGCAGCTAGTAGTTCATTTTGTTATTGTGGAATCGTCAGTGCCCACACTAGGGTATATATATCCCATGAGCTGTAATAGGAGGTGTATATACCATACGCTCACTGTGAGTTTCTCCAATAACAGGCCTAGTAGTAGAAGCAGCCACGGCCTCGTCCATCACTCGTTAGTCAATTGAGTAATTGTCCTGACGATTGGAGGCAGCGGAGTTGCGTCTCCCTGACAAACTGGTAACAGAGTTTGGGATCTGAGCGACCCCTCCAGCTGTTATCCGTGATAAATAGGGTATTCACATAATGCTGCAAGAACTGGTGACCAGCCAGTATGTGTACAGTACAAATACATAGGGCTATTAAGTGCAAGGAGGCTGTGTAAACAGATGCTACGAGGGACCAGATTTGGAAGAAAATTTTTGTAAGGGCAAAATGGGAATAGTTACATAAATGAGGTGAAGCAATAAGCCAGTCTAAAGAAATGCATTTTGTAGGGCACGTCTATAACTGTGGTTATTGGGAATTAATCGAATTGTCACGGGTAGTGTATTCCAGAGAAGTGGCGCAGCACCGCGAGAAGTCTTGGAGATGAGAGTGGGAAGTTCAGATTATTAAGGATTTTAGTCTTAGGTCATTAGCAGAATGGAGGGCACGGGTAGGATGATAGAGATGAGGGAGGAGATGTACGGTGGTGCAGAATTGTGGAGAGCTTCATGTGTCTCCACGGTAACCGACAACTAACAAACCCTGCAGTCACACTCTGTCATTTACTTCTTGCTAGGCTTCCAGTAGTGCAATCAGATAAGACTGCAGGATATACAGGATTGTTGTCTGTTACCTCGGTGATGCATTGTATACATAGGAGCTGTACTATGTCAAAGAGAATTTGTAAATCCTATTGTAAAGTTGCTTTTTTGTGTGTTTACAGGCATGAAATTTGATTTTGAAGATGACTATAGTTTTCAATGAGGACCTGTCACCTGGTCAAAAGCGACCAATTTTTGCTCTTTTTTAATTCCTGCTGTAATCTGGGGATTACTGTAATTAGGGACTTCTAATCCCTTTAGTAATCTGTATTTTGTTTTGTTTATTAGGTTTTTAATCCAACACATGATTCCAGAGATATGGGTCTTTATTTTTTGGGGCTAATTTTTTTGGTTTTTACCAAAGGGGCATGGCTCACAGGAATCTCTGGGGGCATGTCTTGACCTGCTCTGCATTATTACACTGTGAGCCATGCCCCTACATAAATACAATAAATATGATCACAAAATATAATGGCCCATATGGCAGATTAAAAAAAAATGGCAAAAAGAATAACAGAAGCAAAAATTGGACACTTTTGACCTGGTGGCAGGTCTTCTTTAAAGGGTTATTCCCCAAATTGTTCCCTTCTGGTCAGCTAATAAGATATTTATAATAAAGTTTTTTCAGGTTCAGTGGCGATGGCTGTTATCTATTATGCCAGGCTCACTCTCTTTTTTGAAGAAAGGTGTAATGCGTTTCTTCATACAAGCAGTTATTTAGTTATCCTACGTCTTTAGAAGACCCCACAGGTTCCCTCTCTTGTGGAGTGGCGAGATACCTTCCTGGACATTTCTTGAATGGAGGAGCTCATCGCCTGGGACCACCACAGGACTGACCAATTCTTCAGAACATGGAGCCCTTGGTTTCTGCTTAAGGAATCTGAAGAATTCCTATCTTAGATAACCAAAATCAATTCAAGACTGTAAGTATGGACCAACAACATATGGACCAACACCTCCTCTCCTTTCCACCCTCTCTTCTTTCCTCCTTCTCAATCTATTTCTTTCTTTTATTTCTTCTTTGTTAATACTTGTTTTATATACATACTAGTACATTGTTAGTCATCCTGTTTGACTTGTTGGTTAATGTACTGTTTATCTCTAGCATGTGTCTTTTATGATGCTGTTTCATAAAAATAATTGACCAATAAAGGTTTATTCCCAACTTAGCATTTTATTACCTATCCATGGGGTAGGTTATAACTTGCTAATTGCTTTTTAAAAATGGGATTCTAAAATGCCCTTTTAAACTCATTGATCATCATTCATTGACTTTGGGACTGGTGGAGGTAACCAAGCACTACTCTGCAACCTCTCACATTCCATAGATGATGAATGGAGCATGCATGGATCAGCACTCCATTGGAGGATGTTTTTGGGTCCCATCAATTGGAACCCTGGTCTCCACAAAGTTGGATTTGTGATAACTTGCTGAGTTGGGAATACCCCATTGAAGTCATTTTAGAAGAACTTATCAAAAAAATGCCTTGCCTTATGAGTGACACTCCACCACCCAGTTGGTTAAGGAACCCTTTGCGTTAGAATAAACATAATTAGTTGAAACCTTATGGAGGTAGGCATAGGTTGAGCCCTGGGAGATAACTATTGCTTGGTGGGGACAATGTGGCTGGCATAGGGATACATGGGGCGGTCATGGAAGAATTATGACAAGCTTGGGAATATATGCCTACTATATACATAGTACCTAGGGCTGGCACACTGTAAGGATCAACTTTGGCAGCTGATATTGATGCACAGGGCATACTCCCATGAATGTTAGGGCAAAAAAGGAAAAGACTAAATAAATGAAATTAAAGAGCCATATTGTTACCACCATTGTCTTGTTGCCATTCATTTGGGTTTAGTCCCAGTGTCTTGATAACAAAACTACTGAGGTCTCCTTAACAAAAGTGTTTTACTGGACAACCTTGTTTTACAACCTTTGGGAAGGCAGGGGCATGTGCAGTATATAATTGTGTACGTTTTGGCTACACATTATAAAGCAATTAATGGTTTCCAGTGTATGGCCCTCTTGCTGCAGGCACCCATAATGGCACTAGCGCAAGGGTCCACGTAAACCCGCCACATGTCATTTTGGCAATAATTTAAGGCCAAGTGAATTAAGAAAAAGCTCCCACAAATGTGCCAGGAATAGGGAGGCAGCAACTGTGACAGCTGACACCTCACCTGTGCTGGTAATTGATGACTTTTGCAATGCATTCTCATGAGCACACACACAAACACAATCTGATAGATTTTGCTTTCTAGGACGCTTCTATGATTATCTTCTTTTTAAAAGCAAAGTTCCAAAAACTCCACCCAAAGTACCCTAAGTCTCGTACAGGGTGTTTAAGGATAAAGTGAGAGAAAAATGCTGAGTGATCAGTAAATACGCACTAGGTTGCAAAGTGATGTCAGTTTGCCAGTCACCAAATGTGTCTGAAATCTGGCCAAAACCCAAAAGGCATGCATAGAGATCACAGAAGCGCACAAACACAATAGAAAGTTTTAAAGGTGCACCTGGCTATGTGACTTAGAACAAATGTGTTTTGTTTTTTTTAATAAAAGAAGGGACACTGTTTGGGATTTCTCGTTATTAGCTGTTGAAAAGAGCCACTCTCACTCTGGAGGACTTTGCACCAATATATATTTAAAGAGGGAGATGTGAACCAGCCAGCAGAGCCCCCAGTAAGGTGACTCCCGATGATCAGCTCATTATTGTGGGGGCTGCTGTACAATTAGAGGTTTGTCCTTCTAGCCTTGTCCTCTGTGTGCAGCGCCGTTAATTGTTTTTTTTCAGATGTTTGGCTTTTTCCAAAATAACAGATTATTGCTTCATCTGGGTCAAGGGAAGAGAAAGTATACGAATTACTGGACTTGGGCAGAATTTTAAATCCCTGACTGTATTTGTTTCAAAAAGAAGCCAGCTGTAGTTTTTGTTCTTTACAAATCTACTGGAAAGATCTGAGATTAACATGACTCTGTCTAAAAGCTGTAGAACATAGCCTTAAACATGATTCGCAAAACCAGTCGGTCTGGAATAAAGAAACAGAGGCAACGTAGCGCCATCTGGTGGATTTCTAGGGGCATGCACACAAGTGTAATATAGCTCCATGTAGTCCTGCAGCAGTAGAAAGCCCCAGGGGCATAACTATAGTTTGTGCAGGGGTTAGGCTACAGTCACACGACTGTAGATTCTCTCTTCCGAGAAAATCGGATCGATTATGTAAATGACACTTCAATCAAACTCTGATCCAAGTGTGATCTTAGTGTCAGCTTGGTGTGATCTGATTCTCTCCAATGAGAGAATTGAGCACATGTGAGGAGAAGATGGAGAACAAAATTTCTTCATTGTATGAGTCCGTGGAAATCGGATTGCACTCGGATGTGATCAGAGTGCAGTCCGATGTTTTCCACGCACTCATAGACTTGAATGGGTGAGAGGCATCCAAGCTGTGCTGCAAATCACAGCATGCTGCTCTTGTGAGCGAGCCCTAACACTTGCACCTGAAGCCTCGGGAGGTCCTAAAAGTTTCCTTAGCGCATTAAAGAAGACACTGTTATTAAAGATCCTTGATAGTTGGTGCTCACAAGCCTTGGAGATTTTGCATTGGGATCCACAAGCTTTACGTTTTACCACTACAAAGCTCAGACTTTTATGGAAGAGTTTTTACGTAGATATGAAAACAATCGTGCCTTGCTGTCATTGGTGCTATATTTATTGTAGGGGAGAATTTTTCTGTTTTATGGCTCAGTCTCGTAGGCAAACGTCTTATATAGTGTCACATACAAGGCATAAAGAGTGTATATACACTGCTCAATACTTTGTTCTGTACAAATTTGAATGTGCTGACAACAAAATCACACAAATCATCAATGGAAATCAAATTTATTAACCAATGGAGGCCTGGATTTGGAGTCACCCCCAAAATTAAAGTGGAAAAACACACTACAGGCTGATCCAACTTTGATGTAATGTCCTTAAAACAAGTCAAAATGAGGCTTAGTATTGTGTGTGGCCTCCACGTGCCTGTATGACCTCCCTACAACGCCTGGGCATGCTCCTGATGAGGTTGCGGATGGTCTCCTGTGGGATCTCCTCCCAGACCTGAACTAAAGCATCCGCCAACTCCTGGACAGTCTGTGGTGCAACGTGACGTTGGTGGATGGAGCGAGACATGATGTCCTAGAAGTACTCACGTCTGGGGAACGTGCGGGCCAGTCCACAGCTTCAATGCCTTCATCTTGCAGGAACGGCTGACACACTCCAGCCACATGAGGTCTGGCATTGTCCTGCATTAGGAGGAACCCAGGGCCAACCACACCAGCATATGGTCTCACAAGGGTCTGAGCATCTCATCTCGGTACCTAATGGCAGTCAGGCTACCTCTGGCGAGCACATGGAGGACTGTGCGGCCCTCCAAAGAAATGTCACCCCACACCATTACTGACCCACTGCCAAACCGGTCATGTTGTACTTTTGGTCTGTATGTATATACTTGAATATCAACAAGCTCAGATGGATATTACATGGATCAGACTGGTTGTATACAGTACAGACCAAAAGTTTGGACACACCTTCTCATTTAAACATTTTTCTGTATTTTCATGACTATGAAAATTGTACATTCACACTGAAGGCATCAAAACTATGAATTAACACATGTGGAATTATTTAGTTAACAAAAAAATGTGAAACAACTGAAAATATGTCTTATATTCTAGGTTCTTCAAAGTAGCCACCTATTGCTTTGATGGCTCATTTGCACACTCTTGGCATTCTCTTGATGAGCTTCAAGAGGTAGTCACCGGAAATGGTTTTCACTTCACAGGTGTGCCCTGTCAGGTTTAATAAGTGGAACTTCTTGCCTTATAAATGGGGTTGGGACCATCAGTTGTGTTGTGCAGAAGTCAGGTGGATACACAGCTGATAGTCCTACTGAATAGACTGTTAGAATTTGTATTATGGCAAGAAAAAAGCAGCTAAGTAAAGAAAAACGAGTGGCTATCATTACTTTTAGAAATGAAGGTCAGTCAGTCCGAAAAATTGTGCAAACTTTTACAGTGTCCCCATGTGCAGTTGCAAAAACCATCAAGCGCTACAAATAAACTGGCTCACATGAGGATCGCCCCAGGAAAGGAAGACCAAGAGTCACCTCTGCTTCTGAGGATAAGTTTATCTGAGTCACCAGCCTCAGAAATCGCAGGTTAACAGCAGCTCAGATTAGAGACCAGGTCAATGCCACACAGAGTTCTAGCAGCAGACACATCTCTTCAACAACTGTTAAGAGGAGACTTTGTGCAGCAGGCCTTCATGGTAAAATAGCTGCTAGGAAACCACTGCTAAGGACAGGCAACAAGCAGAAGAGACTTGTTTGGGCTAAAGAACACAAGGAATGGACATTAGACCAGAGGAAATCTGTGCTTTGGTCTGATGAGTCCAAATTTGAGATCTTTGGTTCCAACCACCGTGTCTTTGTGCGACGCAGAAAAGGTGAACGGATGGACTCTACATGCCTGGTTCCCACCATGAAGCATGGAGGAGGAGGTGTGATGGTGTGGGGGTGCTTTGCTGGTGGCACTGTTGGGGATTTATTCAAAATTGAAGGCATACTGAACCAGCATGGCTACCACAGCATCTTGCAGCGGCATGCTATTCCATCCGGTTTGCGTTTAGTTGGACCATCATTTATTTTTCAACAGGACAATGACCCCAAACACACCTTCAGGCTGTGTAAGGGCTATTTGACCAAGAAGGAGAGTGATGGGGTGCTACGCCAGATGACCTGGCCTCCACAGTCACCAGACCTGAACCCAATCGAGATGGTTTGGGGTGAGCTGGACCGCAGAGTGAAGGCAAAAGGGCTAACAAGTGCTAAGCATCTCTGGGAACTCCTTCAAGATTGTTGGAAGACCATTTCCGGTGACTACCACTTGAAGCTCATCAAGAGAATGCCAAGAGTGTGCAAAGCAGTCATCAAAGCAAAAGGTGGCTACTTTGAAGGACCTAGAATATAAGACATATTTTCAGTTGTTTCACACTTTTTTGTTAAGTATATAATTCCACATGTGTTAATTCATAGTTTTGATGCCTTCAGTGTGAATGTACAATTTTCATAGTCATGAAAATACAGAAAAATGTTTAAATGAGAAGGTGTGTCCAAACTTTTGGTCTGTACTATATATATATATATATAAAAAGTAAGCAGTCTGATCTATGTAATATCCATCTTGTTGATATTCAAGTTAGGAAGGGCCCTGGAAGGGGATGGCTTACGATTTTGCTTCTATACTGACAAATGTCTCTGATTATTTCTCTGTATCACTGAGACTTTCAGTATGTCCGGACGGCTTAGCAGACATGCTTGACGTATTACATTATTATATATTGTAAAGGGACCTTCATTCTGCACTGCCACCTTGTGATCTTCCCTGGAACGACATGTTGTTTTTGTTTAATTTTTCATTTTGCACATTATTTCTGACATGTTGACCTCCGAGTGATGCATTGTTTCAAGCTTATCTGCACATTTGCTATGGAAAAAAAAAAATAATTCCAGATATGAATCTGTGTAAATAGATGGGTATTAGATTTAGTATTATGTTGGTTGATTTCTGTGTTGCTCCTTTTATTTCCAGAATATGATTTCTTTCTATGCCTCGTTGTCAACAAGCAGGTTTAGAGCTTAGTGGGGCTTCCATGTGACGGGTTATACATGACTGTAGGATCAGAATAGAAGCAGATCTGGTTTGTAATCTGCAACCATGGAGCAGAAACTGCATCAAACTGGTAAGTCATAAATCTGCGGAGGGTATTTATAATTAGGGCTGTTAGCAATATTGCTTCATTTTTTATTTCTGATATGTTTAGTGCAGGGGTTACCAGCAGTCAGCGCATGGCATGTCCTATTGACAGATCATAAGCACTAATTTAGAAATCTCCTTTACACACATTGCTTAATAGTTTACACTATAACCCTGCAGAACTGGGGTCCGCATTGTGCTGGTCTGTTATATATATGTATATATAAGGGCTGCTTTCTACCCCCTAAAACACTTTTGATAGGCTAATTGGCTTTATATGAAATTACATCTTGAGGGTCTCTGAGACAAGGACATTTTATTGTGTGCTCTATTGGGAATTTGTGTTATGATAATATCTGTACAGCTCTGCTGAATATGTTGGCGCTATAGAAGCATCAGTAAATAAATAAATTGTCTGCAATGTACATCCTGTCCTGCTGTAGTAAATAAAAGAAATGTCAGAGACTAATGTATCAGAAAATACAAGAGTGGGTTTTCCAGAGGAGGTTGGGCTCAGAACAATCATTTCAGAAGGTATGCAAAAGACTGACCTTCCAGTTTTACGTAGCAAGGACATGTAAGAGCATGTTCACACATTGCATTTTTGCCTTGTTTTTTTCCCCCCCACAAGATTTTACAGCAGAAAAAATGCAACGTTTGACAGTATCAGCAAAGTGAATGATATTTCTGAAATCTCATGTACATGCTATTTATTTTTTCCTTGCAGATTTGAAGCAGTTTCATATCTGCAGCATGTCAATTCTTTCAGTTTTTTTGCAGTGTTTGACACCCATTCAAATGTATGGGGAAAAATGCATCAACAATGCACGCAAAAACGTGTATTTTATGCACCGTTTTTCCTGCCAACACTCCAGGATTTGCAGCAAATTTTTCTGCTGCAGATACTAAACGTGTACACATCCTCTGAGGCCACGTTCACACGTTCAGTATTTTACATCAGTATTTGTAAGCCAAAAATCAGAAGTGGAACAATCAGAGGAAAAGTATAATAGAAACAAATCACCACTTCTGTATTTATCACCACTCCTGGTTTTGGTTTACAAATACTGATATGAAATACTGACCAAATACTGAACATGTGAACGTGGTCTAATACTATTTGTAATTTGGTGGAGACATGGGACCATGAAGATAAGTCTCGGAGGGGGTATGTTGTGATATACACTATTTTAACAAAAGTATTGGGGCACGTACACATTACAACCACAGGAGGTTTTATGAAATCTCATTCTAAACCCATAGCCATTATTATGGATCTGGACCCCATTTTGCCGCTCTATCAACTTTCTACTTTTCTGGGAAGGCTTTCAACAAGAACTTGGAATGTGCCTGTGAGACATTTTGCTCATTCATCCAGAAGAGCACTTGTGGGGTCAGATACTGATGTTGTTACAGCTTGGTGTGCTATCTCCAGTTTAGTTCATCCCAAGGGTGTTGGATGGGGTTGAGGTCAGGGCTCTGTGCAGGGAATCAAGATCTTCCACAGCAAACTCCCCCAACCATGACTTTATGGACCTTACTTTGTGCACTCAGGCACAATCATGCTCGTACAGTAAAGGGTCTTTCCAAAAGTGATACAACAAAGTTGGAACCATACTATTGCCCAAAATACCTTGGTATGCAGAAACATTAAGATTTCCCTTCCCTAGAACTAAAAGGTTTAGGCCAACCCCTGAAAAACAACCCCATAGCATTATCCCTCCTCCACCAAACATTTACAGTTGGCACAATGCAGTCAGCTAGGTAACTTACTCCTGGTATTCACCAAACCAGATTCATCTATTAGGCCACGGCCCTACTATCAGTATTTGGTCAGTATTCGGTCAGTATTTTTTCTCAAGAGTTGGAGACAAAACCAGGAGTGGGTGATAAATGCAGAATTGGTGACTTGTTTCTATTCTACCTTTTCTCTGATTGTTCCTCACCTGCTTTTTGGCTCCCTCTCCTGAGAAAAAGTACTGACCGAATACTGACCAAATACTGATAGTGGGGCTGTGGCCTTAGACTGCAAGATAGAGAAGCGTTGCTATAAAGAACATGTTTCCACTGCTCCTGAGCCTGTTGACTGCATATGTTACAGCACTCAATCCAACAGTTGGCATTGTGCTTGGTGATGTAAGGCTGTCATGCAGCCGCACAACCATAAAAACTCATTCCATGAAGCTCACAGCAAAGTCATTTTGCTGATGTTAGAGGAGGCTAGATGACCCCGCTCCATAACGACGTGGTCTGAGACCTTGTGGCTGAGTTACTGTGGTTCCTAGACCCTTCCACTTTTCAATGATACCACTCACTGTTGATTGTTGAACATTTTGGCGTTAAAGGGGTTGTCTGATACCTGTAATGCCTTTTATGAATATCTATCTTTAATCACTAACCACTTTTGTAATTTGCTTTATCAAAAAATTTCCTATAATTGTTAGAACCCTCCTGTTTGTTTTTTTTTCCTTCTTGTGTTTTGCGGTCATGTGACCATTTGCCTTTATATTCCAGCTCCGCCCTTTTGGCTGTGCTGGACTTCAGTGTTATACTGCTTCTCTAGCCAGGTGCTTCTGTGCCTATCTCTGTCAGTTCGCTTGGTCCTTCTGGGACCTTTAGTACCTTTTTGTCAGTTTGTATTTTTGTGTTCTGCAACAACTTCTCTGTTTAGGAGGTGTCCCATTTTTTGTCCAGGTCCTTAGTTCTATTAAGGACCCCTTCCCTTTGCTATACGTCTCCGTTCAGACTAGCCGAGGACTAAGGCAGGTCTGTTCGCTAGGAACAGGCAGCCCGCTACATCGTAGGGATTCAGCTTAGTCTTACTGTAGGGACAGCTTTCCAATATCTTTCCTTAGTTCATGTTGCAGATCATAACAGTAAGTCCAGCCCAAAAAAAAAAAGGAAAGAAATCCGGGGATCAGTATGATTTCCGTCCAAGATTTGGCTCAACGCCTGCAGGGATTGTCTCTGGAGGTGGCCGAGCTTCAGCAACACGTGAGTAGCTGTCCTGGAGCGCATTTTGTGGAACCCAAGGTAGGACTGCCTGATGTTTTTTATAGTAAACAGCAAGATTTTTTTTCCTTTAAAAATGCTTGTTTGTTATATTTTCGTTTGAGACCAAAGTCCTCTGGGAATGAATCACAGCGCATTGGTTTTATTATGTCACTTTTGCGCAAGGAACCACAGGGGTGGGCCTTTTCTCTCCAACCTAATGATCCGTGTTTGAGGTCGGTAGAAGAGATTTTTTTCTGCTATGGGGCTATTATATGACGATCCTGATCGAATCTCATCTGCTGAGACTGAACTCAGGCGTTTGAATTAGGGGTCAGGTGATGTTGAAAATTATTGCACACACTTCAGAAGGTGGTCTTCAGAAGTTAAATGGAATGATCAGGCGCTAAAATGTTTATTTCTTGCTGGTCTGAGTAAAAGGGTTAAGGATCTGCTAATTGCATTCCCTGCACCCGAGACTCTGCAGGATGCCATGCAATTAGCTGTACGTGTGGACAGGAGACTGGGGTCCAGGGTGAATGATGTAAAAACTCCTGTAACGTCAAGTCCTAGTCCCCAGAGGGTCTGCTCTGACGGCGGAGAACCGATGGAGGTTGGGGCGATGTCACGCCACTCTCAGGAAAGAGACCGGAGGTTTGCCGAGGGATTGTGTCTTTATTGTGGTAAAGCTGACCATTTGATTAAGAACTGTGAGCTTCGTTTAAGTAAAGAAAAAAAAAAGGTCAGTTACGCCCGTATAGCTTGTTTACAAACTGCAGGAGTATTTCTTTCAGGGAATACTACTCTGCAGGAAGATTTTATTGAATTTCAGGTATTTGTGGATTGTGGTTTAACACTTAATGTGATTGATAAAGGGGTTTTGGAAAACCTTAAATTGGAATCCAAACCTTTGTCATCACCTATTTCTGTGATTGCAATTGATAACACTCCCTTGAAATGTATTACTCACAAGGTTGCTGCATTTCCCCTCACTATCAATGGAGTTCACCAAGAAATTTTGGACTTGGTTGTATTAGATAATTTACCCTCTCCAGTTGTTTTAGGTTTGCCTTGGTTAAAACTGCACAATCCTTTACTGGACTGATCTACTAATGTGATTAAGTCTTGGAGTCCGAAGTGCTATGATAAATATTGTAATGGTCGCATTGCGGCTGTGGAAAAAGGGGAATTACCTGTACCTATTCAAGATTTTTGGAGGGTTTTTTCAGAGGAGGAGTCGCAAGTTTTACCTCCTCATAGGGACTATGATTGCTCCATTGAGTTTGTTCCTGGAGCAACTCTTCCCAAGAGTCGCTTGTTTAATCTGACTATCCCTGAAAGAAAGCCTTGGAGGAGTACATACAGACTAGCCTGGCTGCTGGTCACATTTGACCTTCTAAGTCGCCTGTGGCCGTTGGATTTTTCTTTGTGAAAAAAAGGACGGGGGCTTACATCCATGTCTGGATTTTCGTGAAATTAATAAGATTACCGTACGCAATTCCTACCCATTGCCGTTAATTCCTGACTTGTTTAACCAGTTAGTCGGGGCCAAGTGGTTCTCTAAAATTGATCTCCGGGGGGCATACAATTTGTTACGAGTGAAGGAGGGTGATGAATGGAAAACTGCTTTTAACACTCCGATAGGTCATTTTGAGAATCTGGTGATGCCTTTTGGTCTTACCAATGCACCTGCATTTTTTCAGAACCTTATTAATGACATTCTGAGACCTTTGATTGGTAAGAATGTGGTTGTATATTTGGATGACATTTTGATTTATTCACCAGATCTAGAGTCCCATTGGCAGAGTGTACGTGAAGTTTTGCAGTTATTGAGTGATAATTCACTCTTTGCTAAGCTGGATGTGAGTTCGCTGTGCAGAGAATTCGTTTTTTGGGCTACATTGTCTCCAGCGAGGGTTTTGAGATGGACCCGGTGAAGGTTCTTGCTGTGCAGGAATGGCCTAGGCCTATTGGTTTGAAATCTATACAGAGATTTTTGGGTTTCGCCAATTATTACAGGAAATTCATTAAGAATTTTTCTATAATTGTTAAGCCTCTGACCGATCTCACCAGGAAAGGTGCGAATACGGCCCAGTGGACTACTGAGGCCATTGAAGCATTTGAGTATCTCAAGGAGAGGTTCAGTTCTGCCCCTATCCTTATGCAGCCTGATGAGACCAAGCCTTTTTTGGTCGAGGTCGATGCTTCATCGGTGGGGGTCGGAGCAGTTTTGTCTCAGGAGAACAGGGATGGAGTACATCCTTGTGCTTTTTTTTCGAAATTTTTTTCGGAAACCGAGCTGAATTATGATGTTGGAAATCGTGAGTTTCTGGCTATTAAACTCGCGTTTGAACATTGGCATCATTTTTTGGAAGGTGCTAGATTTCCTATTCAGGTTTTCACAGATCATAAAAATTTGAGCTATCTGGATGCTGCCAAGCGCTTGAATGCCCGTCAAGCTAGGTGGGCACTTTTTTTTTCTCGGTTTCATTTTTCCGTTACTTACATCCCGGGTACTAAGAATGTTAAAGCCGATGCTTTGTATCGCAGCTTTTCTCCTACGGTTGGTGCCGAGGAGGAGAGCATTTTACAGAAAGGAGTTGTGGTGGCGGCATTGGACTCCGTTTTGGAAGATGGGATTCTGAAAGCTCAAGAGGATGCCCCATCTAACACTCCCCATGGGAGGTTGTTTGTGCCTAGAACCTTTAGGAGAGATTTGTTTGTGGAGTGTCATGAGTCTCGGTTGGCAGGTCATCCAGGAATTTCTGAGACTAAGACTTATTAGTCGCAGTTTTTGGTGGCCTGGATGGCAGAAGGAAGTCATCAAGTGGGTGCGTCAATGTACGGTGTGTGCTAGGTCAAAGGCTTCACATACCCCTGCTGCGGGGTTGCTTTGCCCTCTGGAGGTTCCTAGTGCGCCTTGGACGCATCTCACAATGGATTTTATTACTGATCTGCCTGTGTCCGAGGGTATTACTGTCATCTGGGTGGTTGTGGACCGTTTTAGTAAGATGTGTCATTTGATTCCATTCATTAAGTTGCCCTGCGCCAAGACACTCGCTAAGGCGTTTGTTAAGGAGATTGTCAAGCTCCATGGCGTTCCCATGGATATTGTTTCTGATAGAGGACCTCAGTTTGTGGCTCGCTTTTGGCGTGCTTTTTGTGACAGATTGGGAGTCCATTTGTCATTTTCGTCTGGGTATTATCCTGAGTCTAATGGACAGACTGAAAGAAAGAACCAGGATGTTGAACAGTTTTTGCGTTGTTTTGTGGCAGACAATCAAGAGGTGTGGTCTGAGTTTCTGCCTCTCGCAGAATTTGCTCTTAACAATCATACATCCTCCTCTGCTGGGTGTTCTCCTTTTTTTGTTGTACTGGGAGACATCCGTCTTTTGGTTCATTCTCCGAATTGGGGTCGGTGGTGCCGGAGGAGGAGAATATTTCTGGTGATTTGGAGAGAGTTTGGACTAATGTACGTTGCAACCTTCAAGAGGCTAACAAGAAGTCCAAGAAGTATTTTGACAGAAAACATAAGGAGGTTTTGTTTACTGTGGGTGACATGGTTTGGTTGTCCTCAAAGAACCTGCGGTTGAGGATTCCCTCTAAAAAATTGGGTCCGAAGTTTGTGGGGCCATTTAAAGTGCTTCAGGTAGTTAACCCGTCTGCTGTTAGGTTGGATGTCCCTACTTACTGGAAGATTAATCCTGTGTTTCATGTTTCCTTTTTGAAAAAGGCTGATGTATCTGATAGGGATGCCACTGTCACAGTTCCTCCTGTTGTGGAAGACGGCAAATATGAAATTTCTCGTATCTTGAATTCTACATGGCATAGAGGGAGATTGCAATATCTCGTCGCATGGAAGGGTTTCGGTCCCGAGGATAACTCCTGGGTAAGGGCGGATGATGTCTCTGCCCCTAGGCTTGTCAGAGCTTTCCACAGGAGGTTTCCAGTTAGGCCTGGGCCTGGAGGATCCGGAGGATCCTCATAAAAGAGAGGGTACTGTTAGAACCCTCCTGTTTTTTTTTTTTTTTTTTTCCTTCTTGTGTTTTGCGGTCATGTGACCATTTGCCTTTATATTCCAGCTCCGCCCTTTTGGCTGTGCTGGACTTCAGTGTTTTACTGCTTCTCTAGCCAGGTGCTTCTGTGCCTATCTCTGTCAGTTCGCTTGGTCCTTCTGGGACCTTTAGTACCTTTTTGTCAGTTTGTATTTTTGTGTTCTGCAATAACTTCTCAGTTTAGGAGGTGTCCCATTTTTTGTCCCAGTCCTTAGTTCTATTAAGGACCCCTTCCCTTTGCTATAGGTCTCCGTTCAGACTAGCCGAGGACTAAGGTGG
This sequence comes from Phyllobates terribilis, assembly GCF_046119375.1. Taxonomy (NCBI): domain Eukaryota; kingdom Metazoa; phylum Chordata; class Amphibia; order Anura; family Dendrobatidae; genus Phyllobates; species Phyllobates terribilis. Next base: position 826,305,943 of record NW_027362762.1, on the reverse strand, counting down.
GTCTGTTCGCTAGGAACAGGCAGCCCGCTACATCGTAGGGATTCAGCTTAGTCTTACTGTAGGGACAGCTTTCCAATATCTTTCCTTAGTTCATGTTGCAGATCATAACAGTAATTCTCCTTAACCTTCTATTCCCTAAATGGGCTTTTTTTTCTTTATTTCCTGGAATGTTTCGTTTGAGGGGAGTCTCAAACAGAACATCACAAGAGGATGGCTGACCAGTCACTTCCCACACAGCTTCTATCACTCCCCTGAAAGAGGACATCATCAGGGGGCGACACTGCGGTCACTTACCACAGCTTCTGTCTCTACCATCCTCTGATGATGTCCTCTGTTTCAGGAAGGTGATAGAGAAGTGACCACAGCTTTGATGGCTGCCAGAATTCTTGTTCTGTGCCCACCCCACATTGCAATGGGATGGAATGGAAAATGTGAATTCATTGAATAAGACATGTGTACCAATATTTTTGTCCATATAGTGTATATGCTGTTGTTCAACAACTATGCAACTTGAAAGACAAGGAACTAAATAGGCAAATGCTAATGCTGTGCTCAGCCAATAGCATAGCTCCTTATTTAGCAGATAGGGAGATGGCTATGTGAGTGGAGACATGGGAGAACAGGGTAAAGAGGGAGTCATCTTCTCAAGGATTTAGGTATCAGTTGATGCAGGTGCATCTCAGTAAATTAGAATATTATCAAAAAGTTAATTTATTTCAGTTCTTCAATACAAAAAGTGAAACTCATATATTATATAGTCATTACAGACAGAGTGATCTATTTCAAGTGTCCATTTCTGTTAATGTTGATGATTATGGCTTACAGCCAATGAAAGGACAAAGGTCATTATCTCAGTAAATTAGACAACAAAATACCTGCAAAGGCTTCCTAAGCATTTAAAAAGGTCTCTTAGTCTGTTTCAGTAGGCTCCACAATCATGGGGAAGACTGCTGACTTGACAGATGTCCAGAAGGCAGTCATTGACACACTCCACAAGGTCCCAGAGTTCCAATTTTCATTTGGAAATGAAGGTCCCAGAGTCTGGAGGAAGAGTGGAGAGGCCACAATCCAAGCTGCTTGAGGTCTAGTGTGAAGTTTCCACAATCAGTGATGGTTTGGGGAGCCATGTCATCTGCTGGTGTAGGTCCACTGTGTTTTATCAAGACCAAAGACGGCACAGCCGTCTACCAGGAAATTTTAGAGCACTTCATGCTTCCCTCTGTCGACAAACTTTTTGGAGATGGAAATTTCATTCTCCAGCAGGACTTGGCACCTGTCCACACTGCCAAAAGTACCAATACCTGGTTTAAAAACAACAGTATCACTGTGCTTGATTGGCCAGAAAACTCCCCTGACCTTAACCCCATAGAGAATCTATGGGGTATTGTCAAGAGGAAGATGAGAGACACCAGACCTAACAATGCAGACGAGCTGAAGGCTGCTATCAAAGCAACCTGGGCTTCCATAACACCTCAGCAGTGCCACAGGCTGATTACCTCCATGCCATGCCGCATTGATGCAGTAATTGATGCAAAAGGAGCCCCGACCAAGTATTGAGTGCATGTACTAAACATACATTTCAGTAGGCCAACATTTCGGATTTTAAAAACATTTTTCAAGCTGTTGTTCTAAAGTATTCTAATTTACTGAGATAGTGACTTTTGTGTTTTCATTGGCTGTAAGCCATAATCATCAACTTTACCAGAAATAAACACTTGAAATAGATCACTCTGTAATGACTTTATATAATATATGGGTTTCACTTTTGTATTAAAGAACTGAAATAAATTAACTTTTTGATGATATTCTAATTTAGTGAGATGCACTTGTAGATATGCAAGGATGTAAATACCTCCATAGAAGCCATAGCAGCAGCTATGGGGTTCATGGTCTCAGGGCAGTTTTGGGTTGCAGAACTGGCAACCAAATGATGTCTGATTATTATGTATCTTTCTCTTCTAGAAAAAAATGAAAAGACGAATACTCAGTATATAAGCTGCATGGAGTCTAACAAACTGAACATTTCAGAGGCTCTTCTTCACAACATTTATTCATACTTAGTCAGTACAGAGCTGAATACGGAATTTGCTTGACAACACATCCGTGGTGTCCCATCTCCACCTGGATCTGATCCTACGACTTCTTCCATCAGGTGTTGCTGCATTCATTCTGTGGGTGCCACTGGTAATGGAGGAGACATCTGGAGGACCAGAAATTCTTGGCAGCTCAGATTCTGTCCAGCCACAAAGGCTAGTGTTAATGGACCAGGTGTGCCGTCTAGTTTGGCAGTACGGGTGTGTATGCTGTTCAGCTATTGCCAATGGGAATGCCACACACCCTACATAAAATCCTAACTTAATGCTATGAGTTGCCAGTTATAGTTCATACCAGCATTGGTTCTCGTCTGAGCTCAGCTCTGGTTGTTCTAGCATTTTGTCTGGTTTCAGAACTCAGCCAGTTAAAAGACAATTCTTCTGTCTCACGATTTTGTTCTCCCATTTGTTTATGAACCGGTGACCTGACCATTCCTGCCATCCTGTACCACTGGCCAGCATCTACTCTTAGGCCTTAAATCAAGATCCATGTGAAGGTCAGGGCTACCCTTGGACCTAATAGAGTAAGTAGCGCAAAGCCTGTTCGTGGAAGCCCTATTTTGAGCTACCAGGTGATCTTGGGCAGAACACGATGACATTTGGTAGCTAGCTTAATTGGCATAACACTTTCAAAAAAAGTTAAGAAGTATATTTAACATATTTCTAAAATTGCTGGGCTGCTGTTTTATGCAATAAAAAATAAATAAATGACAGTTACTCTATTAAATGGTCTGGCCTGATATACTCTTCAACATTGAAATTGCAACACTAAGAATGAAAAGTTATGGAATTATGGAAATCACAGGATTGATAGACATGGTGATGATATGGAAATACATTTTTGGGTAAGCAAAAAAATGCAGAGTGGAGGAAAGGACATGGTCCTGGGGTGGTATTACTCAATGGAAGACTTGTGCTTTCCCTTGGACATTTTGGGTGTTGTGTGGCAGGAGAAATGGTGTGGTGTTTAGCGTACCCAGGAACACACTCCTTGAAGGGTGTTCAACTGGGGAGTATCATCCAGGACCGTGTATTTCTCTGTACAGTCTCTTATGTCACTTTGGTGAGTGAAAGGTTAAAACCTGAAACTGTTGGTGTGTGGTTCCTCCAAATGACTTTACAATATATCTGTATCAGGTGACTTATCACTTTTTAACAGTAGCCATCTGGCACAACTGCAAAATGCATTCCTGATTTATGGACCACACAGACTTTATATCTAATCAGTTCCCTCAAAAGCTAAAGGGGTAAAACAGCCTCTCACTCTTGCTCACCAAGTGGAGAGCAGGGCCAGTGATCTTGTGTTTGCAGATATCTGACGGCTCGCATTCCAACAGATCTTGGTAGAAGTGACATTATTGGCCCGATCAACACCCAATGTGAAAGTGAGTTGTGTTAGATTACCTGGTAATGACACTTACTAGTCTGCCAATAGATGCCTGGTACCAGCACTGCTATTGTCTCTAGATCTTATGGCTTTACATGGGCTGATATGAACAGGTGATCACAGGGCTGCCACCAGGAATTCCAGGGCCCCATACTGGCAAAATTTTTGGGTCCCCTTGAGACTCCATCCAGGCTCCTCCCCAGCTCTGCTTCCACACCTCGAACCACCCCACCCCCTACTCTTGGAAAAACGCCACTTCTGCACCACGTCCTCACCAATCACACATTAACAGTTCCCATCGAACACCATGTCACATACATAGCCAGCAGCTTTTGTCTTGGCCGAAAGATTCTTTAAGCCTGCCACCACGACAAGGTAGACTCTTTTGGCAGGGCCCTACTCTACTCTATCCCATTAAAAATTTGTTATAATACCCAATACATTTTTCTTTAAGGTAATCTGTTACATACATTTTTTTAAATGGTCAATAATACCACATACAAGGAGAAAATACCGTCACACCATGGCCAGACCAGATATTGCCACCACATAGTGACCGAATAATACCACATAGAAGGAACAAATACCGCCACACTATGACCAGGCCGCATATTACCACCACATAGTGGCCGAATAATACCACATACAAAAGACAAATATTGTCACGCCATGGCCGGACCACATATTACCACCACATAGTGACTGAATAATACCACAGACAAGGGAGAAATACTGCCACACCATGACCAGACCATATATTACCACCACATAGTGACTGAATGCTACAATACTGATCATTAATAAAAAACACAATACTAATATTACCATAAGTGCCATTATATGCAGGAGCTCTGTACATAGTATACAGAGTATAGTGTCATTGTACAGATAATGCAGTGACTCACAGGTGACATTATACACAGGAGCTCTGTATATAGTATACAGTGTATAGTGTCAGTGTACAGGTAACACACTGACTCACCAGTAACATTATACACAGGAGCTCTGTATATAGTGTCAGTGTAAAGGTAATACAGTGATCAGTGATATTATACACAGAAGCTCTGTATATAGTGTACAGGTAATACAGTAATCACCAGTGACATTATACACAGGAGCTTTGTATATACAGTACAGACCAAAAGTTTTTAAACACCTTCTCATTTAAAGATTTTTCTGTATTTTCATGACTATGAAAACTGTACATTCACACTGAAGGCATCACAACTATGAATTAACACATGTGGAATTATATACTTAACAAAAAAGTGTGAAACAACTGAAAATATGTCTTATATTCTAGGCTCTTCAAAGTAGCCACCTTTTGCTTTGATGACTGCTTTGCACACTCTTGGCATTCTCTTGATGAGCTTCCAGAGGTAGTCACCGGGAATGGTCTTCCAACAATCTTGAAGGAGTTCCCAGAGATGCTTAGCACTTGTTGGCCCTTTTGCCTTCACTCTGCGGTCCAGCTCACCCCAAACCATCTCGATTGGGTTCAGGTCTGGTGACAGTGGAGGCCAGGTCATCTGGCGTAGCACCCCATCACTCTCCTTCTTGGTCAAATAGCCCTTACACAGCCTGGAGGTGTGTTTGGGGTCATTGTCCTGTTGAAAAATAAATGATGGTCCAACTAAACGCAAACTGGATGGAATAGCATGCCGCTGCAAGATGCTGTGGTAGCCATGCTGGTTCAGTATGCCTTCAATTTTGAATAAATCCCCAACAGTGTCACCAGCAAAGCACCCCCACACCATCACATCTCCTCCTCCATGCTTCACGGTGGGAACCAGGCATGTAGAGTCCATCCGTTCACCTTTTCTGCGTCGCACAAAGACACGGGGGTTGGAACCAAAGATCTCAAATTTGGACTCATCAGACCAAAGCACAGATTTCCACTGGTCTAATGTCCATTCCTTGTGTTCTTTAGCCCAAACAAGTCTCTTCTGCTTGTTGCCTGTCCTTAGCAGTGGTTTCCTAGCAGCCTTTTTACCATGGAGGCCTACTGCACAAAGTCTCCTCTTAACAGTTGTTGTAGAGATGTGTCTGCTGCTAGAACTCTGTGTGGCAAATTCTAACAGTCTATTCAGTAGGACTATCAGCTGTGTATCCACCAGACTTCTGCACAACACAACTGATGGTCCCAACCCCATTTATAAGGCAAGAAATCCCACTTATTAAACCTGACAGGGCACACCTGTGAAGTGAAAACCATTTCCGGTGACTACCTCTTGAAGCTCATCAAGAGAATGCTAAGAGTGTGCAAAGCAGTCATCAAAGCAAAAGGTGGCTACTTTGAAGAACCTTGAATATAATACATATTTTCAGTTGTTTCACACTTTTTTGTTAAGTATATAATTCCACATGTGTTAATTCATAGTTTTGATGCCTTCAGTGTGAATGTACAATTTTTAAAGTCATGAAAATTCTTTAAATGAGAAGGTGTGTCCAAACTTTTGGTCTGTACTGTATGTCTATATGTGCACATAAAGCAGATCTGTATATGTCTATATGTGCATGAAGCAGAGCTGAGTATCGCTATATGTCCATGTAACAGAGCTGGGTATGTCTATATTGGCATGTAGCAGAGCTGTGCATATAGCGGAGCTGTGTATGTCTATAAGTGCAAGGATAGCAGAGCTAATTGATATATAGATCAGTGGGAAAAAAATTAGTATAACTTGTAATTTATTGCTCTCAACCTCTGCTCTTCCTATGCTTACAAGTCCAGTGAAAGGCCCAATTACAGCCTTCCAAAGAGCTGTGCAGACAGATAATGGTCATTCAGTAAGTAGGACCGCCCACTGGACTCCTAAACCTGGTGCAGCTCTAGGGAATGACATTTTGATTTGTTTAGGGACCCAATTCATTAGCATTCACAATAGGAAGTACAAAATAATTACTTTACTAAGAAACTTTTATAGACAAATGCTTCTGCACATACCCTATGTAACGGGTCTGGGAGGCGGAACCTCTGAGCTTCTATACAAGGGGGCGGTCCTTGTAAGGGAGCGGGTGGCGACCAGGGAAGACGGGCTGGAAGTCACAGCAGGTGAACAGGACAGTCTCTGAGTGAACGGGCTGGAGGTCACGGCAAGTGACCGAGGCAGTCTCTGGATGGACGGGCTGGTGGTCACGGCAAGTGACCGGGGAAGTCTCTAGGTAAAGGGTTGGTACGACCTGTGGCGGCTGATGATAGACGTGAGCTCCCAGGTGAGCAGGCGAGAGTCCCTGGATGAACGGGTGGTCACAGCATGTGACGGCGGAGCCTCCAGGAAGACCAACAGACAGGCGGCAGATGAGCGCTCCCAGGTGAGCGGACAGAAGTCTCTGGACAGGCGGGTGGTCACAGCACGTGACGGCGGAGCCTCCATGTAGGCTAGCAGACAGGTAGCAGATGAGCGCTCCCAGGTGAGCGGGCAGGGGACACTGGACAGGCAGGTGGTCACAGCACGTGACGGCGGAGCCTCCAGGTAGGCTAGCAGACAGGTAGCAGATGTGCGCTCCCAGGTGAGCGGGCAAGCTGGTCCATAGACAGACTGACAGGAGTTTGGAAGGCAGACCGTCGGACCTCAGGCAAGCAGGCAGGTTGCTGATGTGCGCTCCCAGGTGAGCGGACAGGCTGGTCCTTAGACAGACTGACAGGAATGGTAAGGCAGACCGTCGGACCTCGGACTAGCAGGCAGGTAACAAGTAGTCAGGCAGGAATCTGGCAGGTAACTGGCAACGGGACCTGAGGGCTGAAGCACAGGTGAGACACTGGTGCAAACAACATTGCTCGGGCACCTCCATTTTGGAGGTGGTACCTTATATATGATGAAGTCCTCCGGCCATTGGCCGGGGACTCCTTAGGACGGCGCGCGCGGCCCCTTTAAGAGGAGGGGAGCGCGCGCGCCCTAAGCACAGGGGCCGGGAAGGAGCGCGCGCTGAGAGCAGAGCGGGAGGAGGACGCCGGGAAGGAGCGCGCGCTGACAGCAGAGCGGGAGAGGGACGCCGGGCACGGAGCAGAGCGGTGAGGGGAGCAGAGTCCCTGCCTAGCAGAGGGCAGGGACGCCGGCACTACAGTACCCCCCCCTTTAGGCCCCCCCTTTTTTAGGCCAGACAGAAATTTAGCTAGGATGAGAGGGGCATGGATGTTCTCCCGGGGCTCCCACGTTCTCTCCTCAGGACCAAACCCCTTCCAATCTACCAGAAAAAAGGTCTTTCCTCTTACCCTTTTGGTGGCAAGAATGTTCTCTACCTCAAACTCGTCCTCAGCAGAAACCGGAGCAGGAGGCGTACCTGTAGACTTGGAAAAAGAGTTAAGTTCCACAGGTTTGAGGAGAGATACATGGAAGGAGTTAGGAATCCGTAAGTTGGCCGGGAGTTTCAATTTATAGGCCACCGGGTTGATCTGACTGATGACCTCCAGAGGTCCGATGAACCGAGGCCCTAACTTGTAAGAAGGTATCTTGAGTCGAACATATTTAGATGAGAGCCAGACCTTATCTCCTGGACGAAATTGTGGAGGATCCAGGCGTTTTTTGTCAGCGTGTCTTTTCATCCGTTCGGACGACTGAAGGAGTGCGGATCGGGTACTCTCCCAAATGGAGGAAAATTTGCTAACGAGAGATTCCGCAGCCGGGTTGTCCACCGAGGTGGAGACAGGAAAAGGAATCCGAGGATGCTGACCAAAGACTACAAAAAACGGGGATTTGGAGGAGGATTCGCTCTCGTGATTATTGTAAGAGAACTCGGCCCATGGTAGGAGATCCACCCAGTCAGAATGGTGGGCATTAACGAAGTGCCGGAGGTAACTGGTCAGGTTCTGATTGATCCGCTCCACTTGACCATTGGACTGTGGGTGGTAAGCGGAAGAGAAGTCCAGGGTGACGTCTAGTAGTTTACAAGTGGCTCTCCAGAAGCGTGAGGTGAACTGTACCCCACGATCCGACACGATGTGGAGGGGCAGGCCATGAAGACGGAAGATGTGACGAATAAAGTCTCTATCTAGCTCGGGTGCAGACGGGAGGCCTGGCAGGGGAACGAAATGAGCCATCTTGGAGAAGCGGTCAGCGACCACCCAAATGACCGTACAACCGGCAGAGAGTGGGAGGTCAGTTATGAAGTCCATTGCAATATGCTGCCAGGGGGCAGCAGGTACTGGGAGCGGAAGGAGGCGACCGGCTGGCAGATGTCTCGGAACCTTGTTGCGGGCGCAGGACACACAGGCAGAAACAAAGTCTATTACATCCTTGTGCAGGGTAGGCCACCAGTAGTGCCGGGCAATAAGCTGGAGGGTCTTTTTCTGACCGGCGTGGCCAGCTAGTTTAGACGAATGGCCCCAGTGTAGGATCTTCTCCCGATCAGGTACTGATACGAACGTCTTACCGGGAGGGAGACGATTTAGACTCACGGGAGCCACCTGCATTACTCTGGCGGGATCGATGATGTGTTTAGGTTCATCCTCGAGATCGGACACTAGAAAGGATAGGGACAAGGCGTCTGCTTTGACGTTTTTGTCAGCCGGGCGAAAATGAAGAACAAAATCAAAGCGAGCAAAAAACAAGGACCACCGGGCTTGGCGCGGGTTAAGTCTCTGGGCATGCTGGAGGTAAGCCAAGTTCTTGTGGTCAGTGTAAATTATTACCGGGTGGAGAGCCCCCTCAAGCAGGTAACGCCACTCCTCCAATGCCAGCTTGATGGCCAATAACTCTCGGTCTCCTATGGAATAATTGCGCTCTGAGGAGGAGAAGAGTTTAGAGAAGAAGCCACAAGTTACCATCCTCCCGGAAGATGATTTTTGAGTAAGTACCGCTCCGGCTCCAGAGGAGGAGGCGTCAACTTCCAGGAAGAACTGCTTGTTGCCATCTGGGCGATGTAGCACTGGGGCGGATGAGAAGGCCTGTTTTAGGGAAAGAAAGGCCTCCTCAGCTTCGGGTGGCCACTCTTTGGGATTAGTACCTTTACGGGTGAGCGCATAAATTGGGGCGGTCCGGGAAGAGAAGTGTGGTATGAAGAGGCGGTAGTAGTTGGCGAAGCCCAGGAATCGCTGTATGGCCTTCAACCCCTCCGGTCGGGGCCATTTCTCGATGGCAGACAGTTTCTCAGGATCCATTTGTAGGCCGGTCTGAGAGATAATGTAGCCCAGAAACGGAAGCGAGGTCTGCTCAAAGAGGCACTTCTCAAATTTAGCGTAGAGATGGTTCTGCCTGAGCCTGAGCAGGACCTGACGAACGTCCCTCCGGTGAGTCTGGAGATCCGGAGAGAAGACCAAGATGTCGTCCAGGTACACCACTACGCAGGAGTAGAGAAGGTCCCGGAAGATGTCATTGACCAACTCTTGAAAGACGGCAGGAGCGTTACAGAGGCCAAAGGGCATTACCAGATATTCATAGTGGCCGTCTCGGGTGTTGAATGCCGTCTTCCATTCATCCCCCTGACGGATACGAACCAGGTTGTACGCCCCACGGAGGTCCAGTTTGGTGAAGATTCTAGCCCCCCTCAGACGATCAAATAACTCCGGAATGAGCGGAAGGGGGTACTTATTCTTCACCGTGATCTGGTTAAGGCCTCTATAGTCTATACAGGGACGGAGAGAGCCGTCCTTCTTTTTGACGAAAAAGAAGCCTGCTCCCGCCGGGGAAGTAGATTTCCGGATGAATCCCCTGGCCAGATTCTCCTCAATATATTCAGACATCGAGCGGGTCTCAGCAGCGGATAATGGATAAATACGCCCACGGGGAGGAGAAGTACCAGGTAACAGGTCGATAGGGCAGTCGTATGGTCTATGAGGAGGGAGTGTCTCAGCTTCCTTTTTATTAAAGACATCAGCATAAGACCAATACGGGATCGGAAGTCCAGGTAGATTAGCTGGGGTAGGAGAAGGACGGACGGGATGAACGGGAACCAGACAGGTCTTATGGCAGCCCTGTCCCCAGCGAAGGACTTCTCCGGTCTGCCAGTCAAGAACGGGTGCATGTCTCTGGAGCCAAGGTAGACCTAGCAAGAGGGCGTGAGAGAGTCCAGGCAGAACATGGAAGGAGATACTTTCAGAATGCAGCATTCCCACCTGCAGAGTAATGGATTCGGTGATGAGTTGGATGGGGCGTGGTAAGAGCCCCCCATCCACGGCAGCAACAGACAAGGGTACAGCCAGAGGTTTGGTGGGGATGCGGTATTTCTCTACCAGGGACTGTGAAATAAGATTCCCGGCTGCTCCAGAGTCAAGTTGGGCTAGTTCGAAATAACGGTTCTCCCCGTAGACGATTGAAACTGACAACAGCAGGGATGGAGAGGATTTATTCTTGTCTAGGTGGACCTCTCTGAGCGAACCTAGACACAGGCGTTTCCCGACCTCTCCGGACAGGCACGGATCCGGTGCTCCTTACTGCCACAGTAGAAGCAGGTCCCCTCGGCACGGCGTAAGTCCTGACGGGTCTTGACCATCTTGGTCTGGTCGACCTGCATAGGCTCAGGAGAGTGTACCTGGTAAGAGACAGAAGGAGTAACGGGTTTCTGAAAAGTAGGAGCTAGACGTGGTAATCTCCTCTCACGGGTGACCTCTCTGGCACGCTCCTGGAACCGTAGGTCAATCCGGGTGGCAAGAGTTATTAAATCATCGAGAGTGGTAGGAATGTCCCGACCGGCAAGCTCATCTTTAATACGGCCGGACAGACCCTCCCAGAAGACGGAAACCAGAGCGTCGTTATCCCAGGCCAGCTCCGAGGCAAGGGTACGGAACCGTATGGCATATTGGCCCACGGTGAGACTCTCCTGACGGAGGCGTAGCAGAGATGATGCGGATGAGGTCTTCCGTCCGGGTTCGTCGAAGACTTTCCGGAAAGCCGTGAGAAAAGCAGGCAAGTCGGACACCAGGGGGTCTCCTCTCTCCCATAGAGGATTTAGCCAGGCCAGGGCCTCCCCGGTGAGATGGGACATGATAAATGCAATTTTGGCCCGGTCGGAGTTAAACTGGTGGGACAATAGTTCAAAGTGCAGGGTGCACTGATTTATGAAGCCCCGAGCCTGGGCGGAGTCGCCTCCAAAGCGAGGAGGTGCAGAAAGCCGGGGTCCGGGGTAGGATACCATGGTATTAGTGGGCAGCGGAGCTGCCGGATTGCGAGACATGGCACTGGCGGAGGTTGCTGGTGGTGCAGTCAGAGTGTCCAGGCGAGTATTGACATTCCGCAGGTGACCCAGGATGGACTCCTGTTGGGACCTTTGACGAGACAGTTCATGACACAGGTCCGAGAGCGAGGGAGCTTGGGTGCCACGGGGTCCATGGCCCGAGCAAACTGTAACGGGTCTGGGAGGCGGAACCTCTGAGCTTCTATACAAGGGGGCGGTCCTTGTAAGGGAGCGGGTGGCGACCAGGGAAGACGGGCTGGAAGTCACAGCAGGTGAACAGGACAGTCTCTGAGTGAACGGGCTGGAGGTCACGGCAAGTGACCGAGGCAGTCTCTGGATGGACGGGCTGGTGGTCACGGCAAGTGACCGGGGAAGTCTCTAGGTAAAGGGTTGGTACGACCTGTGGCGGCTGATGATAGACGTGAGCTCCCAGGTGAGCAGGCGAGAGTCCCTGGATGAACGGGTGGTCACAGCATGTGACGGCGGAGCCTCCAGGAAGACCAACAGACAGGCGGCAGATGAGCGCTCCCAGGTGAGCGGACAGAAGTCTCTGGACAGGCGGGTGGTCACAGCACGTGACGGCGGAGCCTCCAGGTAGGCTAGCAGACAGGTAGCAGATGAGCGCTCCCAGGTGAGCGGGCAGGGGACACTGGACAGGCAGGTGGTCACAGCACGTGACGGCGGAGCCTCCAGGTAGGCTAGCAGACAGGTAGCAGATGTGCGCTCCCAGGTGAGCGGGCAAGCTGGTCCATAGACAGACTGACAGGAGTTTGGAAGGCAGACCGTCGGACCTCAGGCAAGCAGGCAGGTTGCTGATGTGCGCTCCCAGGTGAGCGGACAGGCTGGTCCTTAGACAGACTGACAGGAATGGTAAGGCAGACCGTCGGACCTCGGACTAGCAGGCAGGTAACAAGTAGTCAGGCAGGAATCTGGCAGGTAACTGGCAGGTAACTGGCAACGGGACCTGAGGGCTGAAGCACAGGTGAGACACTGGTGCAAACAACATTGCTCGGGCACCTCCATTTTGGAGGAGGTGCCTTATATATGATGAAGTCCTCCGGCCATTGGCCGGGGACTCCTTAGGACGGCGCGCGCGGCCCCTTTAAGAGGAGGGGAGCGCGCGCGCGCGCGCCCTAAGCACAGGGGCCGGGAAGGAGCGCGCGCTGAGAGCAGAGCGGGAGGAGGACGCCGGGAAGGAGCGCGCGCTGACAGCAGAGCGGGAGAGGGACGCCGGGCACGGAGCAGAGCGGTGAGGGGAGCAGCGTCCCTGCCTAGCAGAGGGCAGGGACGCCGGCACTACACCCTATATCATACGTGTCAAACTCTGGCCCGCAGAATGATTATACTCGGTCCGCGACACCAGAATCCCCACACCTATGTGGGGCCATTATTCTGCATGAAGGACTTTGTGGGACCCATTATACTGTATGGAGAACACATTGTTCTACTAATGGAGTACATTTCTGCCTCTGGGGCACTACAGCTGAAAGAAGTGGCAAATTCATTAAGAGGTGGAAGCCGTGGTATAATCAGGATTTAAAAAAAAAATGTAAACATTAACTCCTTTACCCCCCCCCCCAGGGTGGTTTGCACGTTAATGACCAGGCCAATTTTTACAATTCTGACCACTGTCACTTTATGAACGCTTCAACGGATCCCCCTGATTCTGAGAATGTTTTTTCGCGACATATTGTACTTCATGATAGTGGTAAAGTTTCTTTGATATCACTTGCGTTTATTTGTGAAAAAAATGGAAATTTGGCAAAAAGATTTAAAATTTCACAATTTTAAGACTTTGCATTTTCATGCCCTTAAATTAGAGAGATATGTCACATAAAATAGTTAATAAATAACATTTCCCACATGTCTACTTTACATCAGCACAATTTTGTTTCCAATTTTTTTTTTGTTAGGGAGCTATAAGGGTTAAAAGTTGACCAGTGATTTCTCATTTTTACAACAAAATTTACAAAACTATTTTTTTAGGGTCCACGTTACATTTGAAGTCACTTTGAGGGGTCTTTATGACAGAAAATACCAAAAAGTGACACCATTCTAAAAACTGCACCCCTCAAGGTACTCAAAACCACATGCAAGACGTTTACTAACCCTTTACGTTAAGACCCCACAATTTTTGTGCAATTTCTCCTGAGTACACTGATACCCCATATGTGGTGGAAAGCCATTTTTTGGGCATATGGCAGGGCTCAGAAGGGAAGGAGCACCCTTTGACGTTTTCAACGCAAAACTCGTTGGAATTGACAGCAGACCCCATGTCGCGTTTTGAGAGCCCCTGATGTGCCTAAACAGTGGAAACGCCCCACAAGTGACCCCATTTTGGAAACTAGACCCCTTAAGGAACTTATTTAGATGTGTAGTGAGCACTTTGAACCCCCAAGTGTTTCGCAAAAGTTTATGACGTAGAGCCGTGAAAGAAAAAAAATCATTTTTTTTTCCACAAAAACAATCTTTTAGCCGCAATTTTTTTATTTTCACGAGGATATCAGGAGAAATTGGACCCCAAAAGTTGTTGTGCAATTTCTCCTGAGTATGCTGATACCCCATATGTGGGGGAAAGCCATTGTTTGGGCGCTTGGAAGGGAAGGAGTGACGCTTTGGAATGCAAACTTTGATGGAATGGTCTGCGGGCGTCATGTCACGTTCTCAGATCCCCTGATGTGCCTAAACAATGGAAATGAACACCAAGTGCCCTCTTTTTGGAAACTAGACCCCCAATGAATTCATCTAGATGTGTGGTGAGCACATTGAACCCCCAAGTGCTTCACAGAAAATTATAACATTGACTTGTGAAAATAATAAAAAAAAAATTTCCACAAAAATGGTAAAAACAATATTTTCACAAGGGTAACAGGAGAAAGTGGACCTCAAAATCTGTAGTCCAATTCCTCCTGAGTACGCTGATGCCCCATGTGTTGGAGAAAATTACTGTTTGGGCGCATGTCAGGGCTTGGAAGGGAAGGAGTGACGCTTTGGAATGCAGACTTTGATGGAATGGTCTGCGGGCGTCATGTCACGTTCTCAGAGCCCCTGTTGTGCCTAAACAATGGAAATGCTCAACAAGTGCCCCCTTTTTGGAAACTAGAATGAGAACGTGTCCTGTTTAATGTCCCAGAGCAGACCGCTGCGTTGCATAGAAGGAACGTCAGAACCTAGATCAAGATCCTTTAAGCTCGTTGTACTGTCCTCAGATGGAAATGCCTTCATTACCTCCTGGATGCTGGAGATGGTCTTGTGAGGTCTGAGGTTTGCAGCTAACAACATTTCCTGTGCTTCAGCGAGCGGATCAATTGTCTTTACTTGTGGGTAGAGATTATTTAAGCACATCATCTACATAGAAGTTCTTCTCCACAGACAGAGGAGCATCGGATGCATACTCTCTCTCACCTTCCCGGGCTGTCTGTCTCAGTCCACAGATTGCTGCAGCTGGTGAGGGACTGTTCCCGAAGACATGTACCTTCGTCTGGTGGTCTATGACCTCGTTATGGACGTCATTGTCCTTGTGCCATAGGAACCTGAGATAGTTTCCACTGTCTTCTCTAGCAAGTACCAGCCGGTTGTCTTCATTTGAAGAATTGAACGCCATTGACCCATGGTTGTCATCATAGGACGGGAACGTGTACATGTTGTCAGGGGTTTCTTGCTGCCACTTATAATTACTCGGCTTCTCTTTCACCCAGTAATGATGTGGGCATGGTAGAGAGAGTGTTGCAACCGTTTGGTGAGACATGAGTCTTAAATGAGAAGATCCTTGCAGGTCTCTTCGTCCTTTCCATGCAGACATCACCTATGATAATCCAGCCTAGATCAAAGAGTTGAGCAAATGGAGCATCATGTGGCCCTCATCATGTGGCCCGTTGATTTGCCGACGTACCTTGTGTAGCCGCAGGATGTCTCTGCCAAGCAGAATCAGGATGTTCACGCTTTTGTCAAGAGCTGGAATCTTGTTGGCTATAGTCTTTAGATGGAGGTGACGAAGAGCAGCCTCTGGAGTTGGGATCTCTTCTCTGTTGGATGGTATTTGGTTGCACTCTACCAAAGTATGTAGGAGTATCTTCACGTTGTTCTCTAGAGAAGATACTATGAGACCATTGGCTCTTCTCACAGAGACCTCTGTATCACCACTACAGGTGCCTAGAGTGTAGGGGTGAGAGTTTCCCTTTAAGTCAAATAGATCAAGGAGTTCTGACCTTGCAAGGGATCGGTTGCTCTGATCGTCCAGAATGGCGTACATCTTTACAGTTTTCTCTGGATGGTCCTTAGGATGCACATTCACCAGACATACAGTATCTTCGCACAGGATTAGTCGCACAGGATTAGTCACACAGGTCTTCAGAGCAGACTTCTGTACATGAAGAAGATATTGTGGTAGGATTTGCTGGTTGCTCTGCATTCTCCCCGCCATGCCTTGTGGTGGGATAAGGCGTAAGCGGTGCAGTGTCAGGTTGGGATGGATGAAGCGCTTGTATGTGGTCCTCACTGTCGCACCCAAAACATTTAATAGAGATTTTACAGTTTTTAGCAAAGTGTTCAGTAGGCACACAACATCTGTAACATACCCCAAACTTCTTTAGAAGCTCCTTGTGTTCCTGGAGGGGTTTCTTTCTGAAGCCAATGCACTTCTTTAGTGGATGTGGCATCTTATGAACGGGACCATACAATCAGGATTTTCAATCTTTTAACATACCTCGCTCTTGTCTGGAGCTGGAGAAGGTGTGGGAAGAACATCAGTCTTCTTTGCTGACACTGGACTGCTGTGGTTTCTGTTGCTTGAATGTGGACTTTCATACTTGGGAGGGAATGAACCAGGGCCGCTGGTTCCTTCGTGGAAGAAGCTTGGGTCAGTCTTACACTCTGCAATGTTTTCAATAAACTGATAGAAGTAGGAAAATGGAGGAAAGGAGACTTGATTTTCCCTTTTATATTTTGATTCAAGCATGGCCCACCTATCTTGGATATAGGTTGGTAGCTTAGAAGCTATTGAGATTACTCCACAAGCAGTGTCCAGGTAGCTGAGGCCAGGCAGGTGTTGGTCTGATTTGGCCAGCTGAAGCTCTAACAGGAGGTCACTGAGCTCTTGGACTTTTGCACTGTCCTTACCGGATAGTTTTGGAAAATCATCTAGACGCTTGAACAGGGCATTTTCGATGGCCTCAGGACTACCATAGCTTCGTTCTAGTCTCTCCCATGCAGCAGTGAGACAAGTCATTGGATTACTGATGTGGACAGATTTAAGTCTCTTGATCCGTTCTGTGGATTGTGGCCCAAGCCACCTGATTAGCAGCTCTAGCTCTTCAGCAGCGGTGATGCAGAGGTCACTAATTGTGGTTTTAAAGGTACAATTCCAACCCCTGTAGTTTTCAGGTTGATCATCAAACTTTGTAAGACCGGTCTTAGTTAGATCAGGGTGAATCATGTACCTTGCAAAGCCAGACATATCAGCATTCTCTGATTTTGGAAAGACTGTTGCTGGCTGGGTAACATTGTTCATACAGTCTGTGGTGTTTTGACCTACGAATGCAGGAAAGTATGGCGCAGCATAGGCATTCAGTCCAGTAACTGGCTTAATGTGCTTAGCTTCTGCCACACATGGGACTGGAACGGTGGGGCTGACTGGAATGTGATGACTTGCCTGCGTATTGGCCTGCACGTGTGCTTCTGTACATCGGGTTTGGTGAGGTGCAGGGACCTGGTACATTCCGGTGCACGGAGGAGGATCAAGATGAAGGGTGGGCAGCGTATTGTACTGGCCTTGAATGCAGGATGCTGATAAACGCTATGTGTCCTGTTGCTTTAGAGGAACGTCTGTGGCATCAGTAATGATTGCTGGATTCTGGTTCACTATTCTGACTTTGTACATAGTCTCTTGTACGCTTAAGGGGGTCTTCAGTATCAAATTCACTTAAACTGATGCTGTCTCTTTGGCTCCCATTGATGGCTTTTCCAGGACCTTTAACCTTGCCATGGCTATGGCGTGTTCACATTCCTTCTTTAGGGCCTCTATTTCTGCTTTTTTGAGTGCTGCTTCGGCTGCTGCGCTGACTTCCATTTCTGCCGTCTTGCGTGCTGCACTGGCTTCTATTTCTGCCTTTATTTCCACCTTTCTGTGCACTGCTTCGGCTACCTCTACTTCCATCTCTGTTTTCTTTTGAGTAAAGGCAGCTTGTACTTTAGTGGCCTCAGCTTCTGCACGTGCTCTTGTAAGCTGTTCGCTGAGAGTTGGAGATTTTGAAGAGCATGACTTAGATGATCGTTTTGATTGCCTGGCTGAGCTGGAAATGCAAGATGACATCTCGGCCATTAGTGCAATTCTTGCCTCTGTCTTGGCTTTAATATTACGCACCATGCATTCTCTCTGAGTTAAGTTGTTGGAAAGCTTGCAGCTCTTTTCAGGAAACAGTATTGTTAATGGTGATGTGTTTATCTGTTGTTTCTACATACAGTTGATAATCTGAACACAGTTGTGCAAGGGCTCCCTCTGGTGGTAGTTTGAGAGAAGCCGGCTGAGACAGGCTGTCCATGTGACTCAGCAGTTTTGCCATAAGTCTGCTATAACACAGGAAAGTTCATGTTTGATGATTCAAAGTTCTTTCTAACTTTCCATGTGGGCTTTGTGGGGCGTCTAGCCTTATCACTAGACGGTGGATCAAGTTCTATGCATTCTTCCTCTAACAATGGGTCTGGCAGAGACCGTGTATTCATTCCCTCAGCCATCTTAATTCACAGGGAGAGGGGAAGCTGTATAGTCTCTTATATGCTGAGAGCAGATGCTCTGCAGAATGTTAAGTATCCTTATAGAAGCTGTAGTTGGCTTTATAGATGAATCTGGGAAGTTCTTTTTTACTATTCTGTCCCCATGGCCTGTGGCTGTAAGTATGGCTCTGTGAGACGGGGTCTCTTCACCTGTACTTACGATGGCGATGGTCGCAGATAGCTTAACGTGGCTGCAAGCAGGCACGTTGTGAAGAATTCAGAAGAGACTTTGTTTTCTTTAAGAACTTTTGTTAAATGCATACATAGCAGCAGGTGAAAAGGAACTTTACCTGAGACAGCGTACAAGCACATGAGCTTCTAATGGAGGATACATGAAGAAGTGAAAAGAAGGCGGGACAGGAGGGGAGGGGTTTGCTACATTACAGTCACATGAGAGGGAGACAGGGAGAGAGAAGGGACAAGTATAAGGAAGGTAAGCATTATTGCATAGCAGCAACAGCAATATATGAAAACTACAAAAAGTCCAAACGTAGTCCATAAATTTCCCATTCATGGGACATAACAGGGTTAACACTACCGAGTGTATCCTTTTCCACTGGGTCTTATCTCAGCGCTAGATCCAAGGAGGCAACATCGATACTGGATCCATCCACTACTGACAAAAAGGGCTACAAAAGGTCACTTTAATAGACTGTATGATGAGCTACGCAGGCATCCTCAAAAGTTTAATGACTACTGTAGGATGAGCGTACCTACATTTGACCATCTTTTAGAGGTTCAGAGGCCAGGAATAACCTACCAGAATACCACTATACTGCAAAGTATTTCTGCTGAGGAGTGACGTCTTCTGACATTAAGGTAATTTGACCTAGCCATTAAAAATGTTTTTTGTTTTTTTTTGTCCTTTGGGTTTTTCACATTTTCACAGACGATTTGTGTTTTAATTTAAATACCTTAGTCCATTGTGTTCACTATTAATATGTATTCCATGTTAGAGCGTCAATGTGCCCATACTTTTCAATAGTGGATATAAATGTCTGCGTATGACTTTGTTTTTCCAAGTTTAGCGACAAAAGCTTAATTTTATACTATGCTTGTCTTATTTTGTACAAATATAATGTTGCATTTATTATGTTCAGCTTTAAATTATTATTATTTTTTTAAGTTGTTTGCCTTTTTCATTTTTAGCTTTATTATTATGTTTTCATGATGTGTAAATATTCTTCTGTATAATCTTATTATGTTTTTTTTTTTTTCATTTTTCAATAGGTTCCTATCTCCAATGTTTCATTTGTGTCCCTTCATTTGGAATTCCTCCTGGGAAAGTCAACAATGTCAGGAATTGTGAGGAACTGATGTGCCTAGATATGGTCGAAACTCCATTCTGTTGTTATGCTGGAGCTGGCGCAACTTGACTGGGAGCAAATCTTATGTGACTTTTAGGACAAAACACAATTTTCAAACTGCTTTGGGGCCTTAGATGGGAAACACATCAGGGTCATGAAGCCGCCAAACTCTGGCTCCCAATATTTCAATTATAAGCAGTATTTTTCTGTTGTACTATTGGCCTTAGTGGAGAGTAATTACATGTTAATTGTACATTACATTAATTGTTGATATTGGAGCCTATAGGAGAATAGGCGATTCCAGTATATTTAAAACATCGGTTATGGGTCGGCGATTTCTCAATAATTTGCTCTCCCACCTCCATGTGTTCTCCCGAGTTCAAGATGTGAACCAGCACCATATGTATTTGTTGTCGAAGAGGCCTTTCAATTAACTAGACATGTGATGCGGCCGTAATCACGTTGAGGCCTCAATCACCAGAGGCGAATTTTGAGCTATCGCCTGTCTCGTGCCCGCAGAATGGTGGAACTAAGTGAACAGAATGTGAATGGTGTGATCAATGCATGTGTGGCCCTGCACAACTTTACCTGCACTCATGAATGTCGTTATAATGCTGGTCCCGAAGATGTACAGGATGTGCCCATTCCCATTCTAGCTCCATCAAGGCCGATTACACTACGACAGTCTTCCGCCATTAGGGTTTGGGATCTTTTTGCCTCGTATTTCATCACTCCAGAGGGGGAGACACCATGGCAGGATTCGAAAGTTATTTTTCCTTGAACTAATAATGTGTTGAAGTGTAATGTTTGTTTTAGTTTCCTTGTGCTATAATGTGTAAAACATCCACATGTGTGTTCTTTTTGCTGTCTTTACTAGCAAAATGTGATTTTTCCTTAATAAAAAATATGGCTTTTCTGTTAACCACAAGTTTAATAAAAAAAATTAAAAAAATGCATGCATATTTATTCATATTTACACAGAAATCATAACTTATAACTTAAATCGTAACAAAAATAGGCATGAATGAGTATAACATTCTGATTTATAACATCATAACACAAAACATTACAAATTGTGATAGGCTGGTGAGCTTTGCTGGGAGGCCGAAACGTTGCCAGATCAAGATGGTGGTGGTGTGGAATAGGTTGGGGGCATTATCTGTGGGTTATATGACCCTGAAGGGTAAGGGTAAGGAGGCCTCTGTGTCTGGGGCTCTTGGGGTTGATGGTATTGCCCACCATGACCAGAATAATGTTCACCCTCAGTAGGGCCATGCCTGGACCATGGTTGTGGCCTATCAGCCACACAGGATCCAGCAATTTGCCCTCCTATACCATGACTCAGCGCTGAGGTCCCCGCGTGACACCCAGCATCCACCACGCGCTTTCCCAATGAATGGGGAGAGGGAGAGCGCACAGTGGATGACGGGTGAGATGCCGCCCACAACCCAGCATCCATCTGTGGAACGCAGAAGTGAGTAACCCAGCGGATGTCAGAGCCGGCTGCAGCCGGGGGTCACATGCTGCCTGCGAGCAGACCGTGATAGCGCCGCTCACAGGCAGAAACTGCAGTGCAAGATATTTACAAAGAAGCTTCTATTCATCATAAAAATACATTGGGCTATTTTCAATAGTAGTGGACAACCCCTTTAAAAAAAAATTGATGTCAGCTCTGCCACATAGTCAGAACACATTTCAGTGACGCTGTAAAGTGTGTTTTCATTGTAAGAAAACACTAATATGATGATTTCTGGTCACCAATATCTTCACATATTGTAGATAACCAGTAACTGATGTTTTAAAAGAGTGACTAATGTTATGAGAGAAAACTTGGCCGAACACTCTGTACAAAGAAATATCCCTCTTTACACAAATTTCGCTGTTATTTCCCTTGGATGTAACAAAAATGGCTGTCTTTTTTTTTTTTAATCTGAAAAACAAATTCCAGAGTTCAGAAAAGTTGAGCAACCCTACTGAATAACGTCAAAAACTTCTATTTGCAGTATAAATATATATTACAATGATGCAAATCTGATAACATAATAATAATTATTGCACCAATGTCAACAAGACTGAATGTCATAGATAATCAGATCTGTATTTTGTCCTTTAAAACATCACTAGCTTCTGGGAAAGTCTGTTTGATATCAGAAAAAAAACAAACATAAAGGCCCCCATACATATCAGATTAAAGTCATTTACACCCACCAATTTTGCAGAGACCTGATAACCATCTGATGAGTATTACTCTCCCCTGACAGGTGATGTCTAGAGAGAGGAACAGCGGATTGATTACATTTAAATATCACAACTATTACCACCATTAAAAAATCATAAAATACAAGAATATCATGTAGTATTTGTTTAAGGTATTATAACGTTTATTATTTCCAAAAACACACACAAAAACAGAAACCCTATAAAACAGCCCCTAAAAAACAATTTAAAATGATTGGGCAGTGTGGTTCCAAATGACAATAGTTATATGGCATCAGTGATTCTAATAGTATAAGTGGCATCCATATAGTTTATAGCAGACATGATTTTTTTGTACATGATTATAGCCAGAATTTTTTTTACCAAAGTTACATAAGTACAGTAAATACCATAAATAGATTACCAACAAATCAGTTCTCATACTTTGCACTGACGAAGGCCAACAGCCCAAAACACAGTGTCTGCAAATTGAGATTCTGATTTGGCTTTTATCCTAAGTCATATTGCACGACTCGTTAAAGGGTTGATTGTGACTTGTAGGATTGCTGCTTCCAATAGGTGGCGCTATAGAGTTCAAGTCCTCTTTTACTCTGAATTGCCAATTTGCACAAAAAATCTGAGGAATTCATATATTTACATACCCATAGTTACTCAACGATTAGTGGCACAAAAGGGTACAATCATAAAGAGGTAACCCAATAAACAACAGTACCCCTATAACTCTAGCGCAACCATCAAGAACAGTTAGTAATAATGACCCAGAAAATACAGACCATGTGCCATAGTGCTGAACCACACTGCCTTCGCACCCCAAAGCGCGTTTTGCTTTCTGCTTCATCTGAGGAGAAGGCAATAAAAAGCAAAACGTTTTCAAGTTGCCCTTTCCTCAGTTCGAAATGTAATTAAGAAATGGCAGTTAATAGGAACAGTGGAGGTCAAGCTAAGGTCTGGAAGACCTAGCAAAATTTCAGTGAGAGCTGCTTGTAGGATTGCTAGGGAGGCAAATTAGAACCCCCGCTTGACAGCAAAAGACCTTCAGAAAGATTTAGCAGACTCTGGGGTTGTGGCACATTGTTCTACTGTTCAGAGACACCTGCGTATATATGGCCTTATTGGAAGAGTCATCAGAAGAAAACCTCTCCTGCGTTCTCACTATAAAATTCAACGTCAGGAGTATGCAAAAGAACATCTAAACAAGCCTAATATTATGCGCTATGCACAAAGACCCAGCAAGACTAGCACCAAACCAGCAAAGGTGCAGACGCACTTGGCGCAAGCTGCCCAGCTAGGCGAGCCCTTGAGGGTCGGGAATATTTTTCACCCAACTCCCAGTAAATAGAAGGGGGACTTTGGCAGAGCCCTTCCCATCACCACTGTCGCCGGACAGCTGGCATCTGGTGACGGGGCCAGTGCCTAGTCAACAACCAGGTGAATACCTCTGCAAGAATCCCAGGAAGTGTAAGAAGAAGAGAAAATGAGACAACACACTGCTGGCACCACTCACCTCCACAGCACATAGGAACTACAATAAACAGCACGTGACTGAGCAGGTAGCAAGGTTATATAGCATGCCTAATGTTCAGGTGTTGAATACCTCCCAATCACCCTCAGACAGCCACTCCCTGCTAGCTAACACAGCAGAATGCTGGTGCCAGACACAGCAGCATCCTGCGTTGCCTGGCAACCGGGGAAATCAGTGAGAGACACGGTGTCCCGTGTCCTCACACATCCTACAACACCAGAATATGATGCTCCATAAGATTGGGACGGTTTCCCTGCATGTGTAGTAGCTCCATCTCCAGGGTCAGTACAATGGCGGTGCCTGCGACCGGAATAGCGTAGCACCAGACCAGATCCATCCCCACGTGGGAGCACAGAACAACACTTCCTAACACGTTATGCATTTTGGAAACAAGTCCTGTGGAACTATGAAGTTAATATAGAACTCTTTGGCCACAATGATCAAAGGCATGTGTGGAGAAAAAAGGGCACAGAATTTCAGGAAAAGAACATCTCGCCAACCATTAAGTATGGGGGTGGATCAATCATGCTTTGGGGTTGTGTTGCAACCAATGGCACAGGGAACATTTCACGGGTAGAGTGAAGAATGGATTCAATGAAATTTCAACACATTCTTGATGCAAACATAACACCATATGTAAAAAAGCTGAAGTTGAAAAGCGGATGGCGTCTACAAATGGATAATGATCCTAAACACAAGTCAAAATCCACAATAAATTACCTCAAAAGGTGCAAGCTGAAGGTTTTACAATGGCCCTCACAATCCCCTAATCTGAACATCATTGAAAATCTGTGGCTAAACCTCGTGCATGTAAGACGACCTAGGAATCTCACAGAACTGGAAGAATTTTCTGGAAGAATGGATGAAAATCTCTCAAACAAGAATTGAAAGACCCTTTTCTGGCTACAAAAAGCGTTTATAAGCTGTGATACTTTCAAAAGGGAGCACTACTAGGTACTAACCATGCAGGGTGCCCGAACTTTTGCATCGGACCATTTTCCTTTGTGTAATTTTTAAAATGTAAAAGATGAAAATATATTTTTTTTTTGCCTAAATTGCAAACGAAATGTGTCATCTTTAACTTTAGACCTTTTAGAGATCATTTCATCTTCAACTTGTTTAACTGTTCACAATAACCTATTAAATCCATTGGAGTGCATTGCAGTCACACACACAGCTGCGGCTGCAATGCAGGAATGAAGGTGAGCAATGACCTGGTCAGACTACCTGGCTAAGGCAGATTAAGTAAAACCCGGCAGGGCCTTCATTTCTTGGAGGAGGTCACAGGAGGCAGTGGGGCGGCCTCCTCCCTCCAATCCGGGTTTTCCAGTGGCTCTTGCCACAGGTCCTTTAAAACTCCTGCACTAACTATTAGTGTTGTTCTATGTTGCAACCTGCTAGGAGCACAGCAGGTTAGCTCAGCAGGACTGTGTGTGGCTGAACCACTGCCTAGGAAGGCTCTGCACCTGTCAGTCTCTGAGAGGCCCGGCGTGGCCGTTGTCCCCGGCAACCGTTGTTTATGGACTCATGTTAACCCGGCTGCGAACCGGAGGACTTTCTGTTTACCCGTGAGTTGCTGAATAAAAGCTGTTTATGTTGGACTTGTTTTGGGTCACTGCCTCAGTTACTGCATGGTGTGAACACCGCCGCCTTACAGCTTGGTGGAGAATGCGGGCATTGTGACTGAGGCATACCCCCACCGGCAGCTGCATGGCCACAATCCGGCCGGCCACCTTTCAGCCTAAACCTGTGGATAAAATGGAGGAGCTATTAAGGCAATTGGTCCATACGCAGCGGCAGCAACAGCAAACCAATGAGCTGATCATGCAGCAGCTCACAGCTCTGCGGGAGACGACGACGGCACCAGCACCGGAACGTCGAGAGGCCCGGGACAAGGTTCGCTCAGCGTTGAGGAAGATGGGACCGGAGGACGACGTGGAAGCCTTCCTTACCATCTACGAACACACAGCAGAGCAGGAAAACCTACCAGCCGACCAGTGGGCGGAAGTGGTGGCGCCGTTTTTGGTTGGCGATGCCCAGAAGGCCTGTTTCGACCTCAGTCGGGAGGACGCCCGGGACTACCAGAGGCTCAAAGGTGAGATCCTTGCCCGGCTGGGGGTCAATACATACGTGAGGGCTCAGCGTGTGTTTTCGTGGGCCTATGTGGAGACTCAACCTGCCCGGTCTCAGGCTTATGACCTCCTGCAGCTGGTAAAACGGTGGCTCCAACCTGAGACTTTGTCCCCAGCCCAGATAGTGGAGAGGGTGGTGGTTGACCGGCTGGTGAGGACTCCGGCACCCTCGACCAGGTGGTCAGTTTGGTCGAGCGCTACTCAGCCACTCAGGACTTCATTCGAGACTCCGCCCCCTCTCGGCTGTCACGTCGATTCCTGCCAACCCAGGAATCGGGAAAGGGGTCGCGTCCCTCTGCTGGGGACAGTCAGCACCGTACCCGTGCTGAAGGGGAACCCCGGAGGGAGAGTGGCAGGAGACCGATTCCCTCCCAAACTGTCATAAGACCTAACAGTACCACCACCCTTAGGTGCTGGCGGTGTCAGGGGCCGGGACATGTGATTGCTAATTGTCCCCTGACTACGGAACCCATGGACTGCGGATATAGCCGCCGTGTCTCAATGTACGCCCAGACCGTCTGCACAGCGAGCCCCGAACCCCGGGACAATGAATTCCAAATATGTCAGATACTGGTTAATGGGTACCCCACGGAGGCTCTCCTGGACTCAGGGAGCCTCGTGACTCTGGTACATGGGTCGCTGGTGGCAGGAGACAACCCCGGTGGACGGCCCGTCGGGGTTGTGTGTATCCATGGGGACCTCCGAGAGTACCCAACTGAGGAGGTAGTCTTGTCTACGCCATGTGGAGACATAAAAGATGTGGTGGGAGTGGTAAAAACTATTCCCTATGGGACTGTGTTGGGGAGAGACTTGCCCCTGTTCTGGACTCTGTGGAAAAACAAAATCCACTCTCCCCCGGTAAAATGTATTACAGACACTGTACCCGACGAACCTGCCGTAGGGGTGTCCAACCTAGGGACAGAGTGTGACCCCGATAGGTTTCCCTTAGAGGTGTTGGCAGGAGAGGTCGAGGAGACCCCATCGATCCCCGAGCTGGTAGTTTCCCGGGGCACATTTGGGACAGCTCAGCTACGGAATCCCACCCTGACTCAGGCGCGGGAAAGGGTGTTAGAGATAAATGGCGTAGCTCAACAGCCCGGTGCAGATACTGTATTTCCACGCATGGTAATCAACGGTGAGTTACTCTACAGGACAGATAAGATCAGGGACGAGGTTGTAGAACAGTTAGTGGCACCTCAGTCGTACCGTCGAGAGATTCTGGAAATGGCACACTCACACCTGCTGGGTGGACACTTAGGGGTGAAAAAGACGCTAGACCATATCTTACAGCAGTTCTTTTGGCCTGGGGTTTACGCGGAAGTCAAAAGGTATTGCGAATCCTGCCCCGAATGTCAGTTGACCTCACCCACTGCAAGCTTCCGTAGCCCATTGGTACCTCTGCCAGTGATAGAGGTGCCTTTTGAACGGATTGCAATGGATTTGGTTGGACCCATTGTAAAATCCACCCGTGGACACCAACATATACTGGTAGTCGTCGACTATGCCACTCGGTACCCGGAAGCTATACCACTACGCCACACCTCGGCAAAACTGATTGCACGGGAGCTGTTTGCCATGTTCTGTCACCTTGGACTACCCAAGGAGATCCTGATGGATCAGGGGACCCCCTTTATGTCCAAAGTGACAAGGGAACTATGCAAATTGCTAAAAATTAAACAATTGCGCACCTCGGTGTACCACCCTCAAACCGACGGGCTAGTAGAACGGTTCAATAAAACCCTCAAGTCCATGTTAAAAAAGGTGGTTTCTAAGGATGGAAGGGATTGGGACATGTTGTTACCCTATTTGATGTTCGCCGTCCGTGAGGTACCCCAGGCTTCCACAGGGTTCTCTCCCTTTGAGTTATTGTACGGCAGACACCCTAGGGGTCTGTTGGACGTAGCCAAAGAGACATGGGAACAAGAGCCAACTCCGCATAGGAGTATAATTGAACACGTGGCTAGTATGCAGGACCGGATTGCGGTGGTCATGCCCATCGTGAAAGATCATCTGTTAGATGCCCAGGCAGCTCAGAGGCGCACATATAATAAAAGAGCCAGAGTCAGAACTTTTAACAAGGGTGATCGGGTGTTAGTACTGGTACCCACAGCCGAGAGTAAGTTCATGGCCAAGTGGCAAGGACCATATGAGATTCGAGAAAAAGTGGGGGAGGTAAATTACCGGGTGTATCAGCCCGGAATGAGGAAACCTGAGCAGCTTTACCATGTAAACCTGCTAAAGCCTTGGAAAGATCGAGAGTGTTTAGTTACAGACGTCACCCCGGGCATAACACCAGAGAATTCTCCACCTTCAGCCAGGGAAGCATCCGAGGGGGAGGTCAGGATAAGTGATGCCCTCACTAAACAGCAGCGACGGGAGGCTCGCTCGCTGGTGCAGGACAATACCGACGTGTTCTCAGAGCTACCAGGTAGGACTACGGTTATCCAACATGACATTGTCACTGAACCTGGGGTACGGGTACGAATAAAACCGTACCGGGTACCCGAGGCCCGGAGGCAAGCCATCATGACTGAGGTAAAACAAATGCTTCAGTTAGGCGTCATAGAGGAATCACGGAGTGAGTGGGCTAGCCCCATAGTACTGATTCCAAAACCAGACGGATCATTACGCTTCTGTAACGATTTCCAGAAATTGAATGAAGTGTCAAAGTTCGACCTTTATCCAATGCCCCGGGTGGATGAGCTGATTGAGAGACTGGGGCAGGCCCAGTACTTTACCACGCTCGATCTCACCAAGGGTTACTGCCAGGTACCTCTCACAGATTCGGCGAAGGAAAAGACCGCCTTCGTAACTCCAGAGGGTCTGTACCACTATGTGGTCTTACCTTTTGGGTTACATGGGGCCCCGGCTACATTTCAGAGGTTGATGGACATAGTGCTCAAGCCCCATCAGGAGTACACGTCCGCGTATCTAGATGATATTATCATCTTTAGCACCAACTGGCATACGCACCTATCACAGGTACAGGCAGTGCTGGATTCTCTCAGAGCCGCAGGGTTAACGGCAAACCCAAAAAAATGTGCGATAGGGCTAGAGGAAGCCCGATATTTGGGGTATGTGATAGGCCGAGGAGCTATCAAGCCCCAAATCAATAAAGTTGAGGCTATAAAAAACTGGCCTAAACCGTCAAGTACAAAACAGGTGAGGGCGTTCCTTGGCATCCTTGGGTATTACCGCCGGTTTATACCTAATTTTGCTGGGCGAACGGCGGCCCTGACCGATCTCTTGAAGGGAGAAAAACCGGTAATGGTTCGGTGGAACCCTCAGGCAGAAGAAGCTTTTCAGTCCATGAAGTTGGCCCTGTGTGGACAGCCGGTCCTCATCAGCCCCAACTTCAGTGAAACCTTCATTGTACAGACAGATGCCTCGGAGGTAGGCCTAGGGGTGGTATTGTCACAAAAAGTGAATGGTGAAGAGCACCCGGTCATCTACTTGATTAGCAAACTTGTCCCGGCAGAGAAAAACTATAGCGTGGTAGAGAAGGAGTGTTTGGCTATTAAGTGGGCCTTGGAATCACTACGTTATTATTTACTCGGGCGTCAGTTCCGCTTGGTGACGTACCACTCACCCTTGGTATGGATGAGGAATGCCAAGGAGAGGAATGCGCGAGTCACCAGGTGGTTCCTGTCTCTGCAAAATTTCAGTTTCTCTGTAGAACATCGCCCTGGGAAGTTGCAAGCAAACGCGGATGCCCTGTCCCGGGCACCCTGTATGGTGGCAAATGTTCAACCCCACAAGTTTGAACAGAGGGGGGGGATATGTGAGGCAGTGACCGGGATCGTATACGAGGGACGTTATATATCCCCCAGAATGTGTACAGAAACCTATTAAATCCATTGGAGTGCATTGCAGTCATACACACACAGCTGCGGCTGCAATGCAGGAATGAAGGTGAGCATTGACCTGGTCAGGCTATCTGGCTAAGGCAGATTAAGTAAAACCTGGCAGGGCCTTCATTTCTTGGAGGAGGTCACAGGAGGCAGTGGGGCGGCCTCCTCCCTCCAACCCGGGTTTTCCAGTGGCTCTTGCCACAGGTCCTTTAAAACTCCTGCACTAACTATTAGTGTTGTTCTATGTTGCAACCAGCTAGGAGCACAGCAGGGAAGCTCAGCAGGACTGTGTGGCTGAACCACCGCCTAGGAAGGCTCTGCACCTGTCAGGCTCTGAGAGGCCCGGCGTGGCCGTTGTCCCCGGCAACCGTTGTTTATGGACTCATGTTAACCCGGCTGCGAACCGGAGGACTTTCTGTTTACTCGTGAGTTGCTGAATAAAAGCTGTTTATGTTGGACTTGTTTTGGGTCACTGCCTCAGTTACTGCATGGTGTGAACACCGCCGCCTTACACACTGTACAAAATTTCTCCTCCCCTTTTCTGCAGTGTCCCTTTGACGTCATGTACGCGGCCGGAAATCCTGCGCCTGCACATTCTGCCTGCAGTCGCTCATCTGCACTGTTCTGCACTGTGGGGAATGCACCTTTACTGTGTGCCAGAGATCACTGGGACTGGAAGTTACAGTGACTCTCCGGCGCCTGCGCACATCAAAATTGAAGACAGTGCAGAAGAGAGACCGCAGGCAGAATGCGCAGGATTGGAATTTCCAGCCGCGCACATGATATCAAAGGGAGACTGAAAAAAAGGGGAGGAGAAATCTTGTATAATGAAGACCAGAGGCAGTCTTATCTTCCGGCAGCGTATGCCCCATAGCCTGGAAGATCGAAGCTAAAAAAGATGATTTTTACTGAACAAGACTTCATCCAGGAGGCATAAAGATATGACTAATTTCAGCGGTATACAACCTGTATGCCCATATTAATAACTTAAAAAGCTCAAAATGGTGACAGATTCTTTTTAATTGCGCGTCCCCCCTATAAAAATTATACCCTTATTGGTTGCAGCTCATCAATATTCCGTCTGAGCGGACATCTGCTCCAAAGAATTAATAAAGGTAGCAGCCGATCAGCAGCTGGGAATTGCAGTGCCGACATTGCTGGAGAAGTCTGGAGGCGAACAGAGGAGTCTGGAGGGCAGAAGGGTTTGAAGGAGAACAGAGGAGTCTGGCAAGTGGCTCTCTCATAGAGAACACAGACTGCTCAGTTGAGCGTTTCTGTGTATGGGGAAGGCAGAGGTGATAGCTGTCGGCTGAACAACTGTTCAGCCGACAGCTGTCTAATATGCTGAGGGCTTTATAATTAGATCCATTTTTATATAGATTATGTAAATTTGCCCAATCTATATTGGTGATGCTCAACAATTCTTTTTTTCTTAAATCTTTTGTTTGGTTGGGTTTCGAGCACCATATGGAGATTACTTCTGCTTATGATTAGTCAGTTCATTGATAAAAGGTGTTCTTTGTTCTTTTCAATACAGCATGCTGATTTGTATAGTATTGTGTAGGTGCGGCATATTTTAACGTTTGGAAATATTGCGATATGGTGCTAGTAATTAGTAACAATGTGACAGTGCTATCTAGTCATGGTATGGTAGAGTTGAATTATTTAGTTAGGTATGGTGTTAATATTAAGCCACTATACTAATTTTTAGGGGTAGAGTTAATTTTATGTATATAGATTTGGACACAGCATAGTTTGCCCTGTATTTCCCAATTGAGTCCATGATTCTTTGTAACACAGTCCACTAAACAACAGGACCTGGCTGGGCACTATGTAGTACCAACTGTTAAAGTCAGTGAATGGCATTCACATTTATCAGCAGTGCCACAGGTTCCCAATTATTTTCTCACAATGATAAAGGATAATTTTATTAATACTGACCAATCATTATTGTGTGCTTAGAAATCATCAATATGACTTTAATGGGGAGTATTTATGCATTATGGAGCAGTGTAAAGTGAAAATGTGGAGCACCCACACAGTTGAATTTCCCCACAAAGATTTACACACACACAGTATGATGTTCCCACATCATCCCCACACTAAGTATGAGGCCCCATAGTGCACCCTCCCCACACAGCATGCTTCCCCCCTCCAACACACATAGCTTGATTCACCTATGTCCCCCTCATTGCCTCCCCACACACAATATTATGTGTTTAGTGTCCACACACACAATATAATACTGCCACAGTGTCTCCCTACACATAGTATAATGTCCCTAGGGTCTCGTCTCACCACACAGTATAATGTCCAAATAGAGACCCACATACACAGAATGATGTCCCTAGTGATCCCCAACACAATATTATGCCCCCACAGAACCTCTCCCCACACAAACAGTATGTTGTCTCCAGTGTAATCTACAAACAGTATGATGCTCTCAGTGTCCCCACACACAGTATGATATTCCACAGTTCCCACCCCACACACAGTATCCCACACACAATATAATGCTACCACAGTGTCTTCCTCACTCAAAGTATGATGTCTCCTGTGCCTCCATACAGACAGTATGATGCTCCCACTGTGCCCACCCGCAGACAGTAGGATATCACTATGCACAGTATGATGTCCCCAGAGTCCCACCCATGCACAGTATTATGGCCCACAGTGTCCCACACACACTATGATGGTACCACAATGTCTTCCTCACAGTATGATGTCTCCTGTGTCTCCATACAGACAGTATGATGCTCCCACTGTGTCCACCCGCACACAGTAGGATATCACCATACACAGTATGATGTCCCCAGAGCCCCACCCATGCACAGTATTATGGCCCACAGTGTCTCACACACACTATGATGATACCACAGTGTCCTCCTCACTCATAGTATGATGTCTTCTGTTCCCCTACAGACTGTATGATGCTCCCACAGTGTCCCCACACACAGTATGATGTCCCCATAGAAACCCCATACACTTTGTATGAGGCACAACAGTGCCCATCCCCCACAGTATGAGATCCCCAGTGTTCCTACATGCACAGTATAATGCTAGCAGTGTCCTCCCCCCACATGTACTGCATGATTCCCACAGTGTCCTCCCAAACATAGTATGATGCCTCCAATGTCCCCCACATGGAGCATGATGTTCACACAGAGCCCAGCATACACAGTATGATGTCTCCACCGAGCCTCCCACACCTTATGATGTCATAGTGTTTCCCACACACAGTATAATCTCCCCACAGAGCCGCCAATACACAGTATGAGGTCTCCACAGAGCCCTACAAATACAGAATGACACCCTAATCCACACAAGGTTAGATTCTCCCACAGTGTCCCCCCCTCCACCCCACACACAGGTAGATTCCCCCACAGAGTATGATGTCTCCACTGAGATCAACACACATAATGATGCCCCCTAGTGTCTCCCACACATATTATGATGTTTCCACAGTGTCACCCCCCTCATACTGTATTATTCTCCCACTGTATGTCCCCAGACACTATACAATGTCCCCACAAAGCCTCACACACTATGGTGAACCACAGTATTCCCACACACACTGTGATATGCCCCTACACACAGTATGATGTCCCAAGTATCTCACACACATATTGTATGATGCCCCTCCCACACACAGTATGATGGCCTCACTGTCCCCACACCCACAGTATAAAACAACCACCTTGCTTTCCACAGAGTATGATGCCCACATACAGCGTCCCACACAGTATAATGCTCCTATAGTGTCCCCCACACACAGAATAAAGGTGCACATGGCCTCACACAATATGATGTCCTTTTAGTGCCCTCACACAGTATGATGTCCCCACAATGACCCCCGAACACATTTTCACTTATC
The DNA here is from genome assembly GCF_046119375.1 of Phyllobates terribilis. Classification (NCBI taxonomy): domain Eukaryota; kingdom Metazoa; phylum Chordata; class Amphibia; order Anura; family Dendrobatidae; genus Phyllobates; species Phyllobates terribilis. Next base: position 826,272,680 of record NW_027362762.1, on the reverse strand, counting down.
AAATATTATCACTGCTCACAATAATGCCTATGCGCCTTCACACATAATCATTCCACTTTCAAACCAGCCCTACAAACTCTCCATGTACCTCCAATGTATTGATATCTACTTTTTGCTTTTCCAAGTGTATTTACCTGTTAGAAGTATTCTGTGCACATCTTCAATACTTTCATGAAAATTGAATCTCTGCTACTGAGTCATGTATATTGGGAATGTCATGCAACAGAAGGTCCTTCAGGTTCTTCAGCTTCTACCCAGACTTAATTGGTGGAGCCAAGAGCTGACACTTCCTGTTCAACCATTATAATCAATTGTATCTGTGTCTCGAGGACCCAGATACAGTTGAAGCAGCTCATTAAAATTATAAATACTGACTTCCACAAAATACCCCAACACGCCACAATCAATTTGTTTATTATCAAAATCATAAAAAACAGCCTATGTCATAGCTCAAATAACATAGTACTGATTAAAAGGTTATGGACTATCACAATATGTTTTTCTTTATGTTCATTATGTGCATAAAGTTTCAAGAACTAGGATTATCACTATTCATTTCTGCATCTTCATATAAAGAAGACGGTTCCAGTTCATGGTTCACAAAACTCTTTGTTATACTTATGTTTTCATACTTTGGTTCTGAGTCCTCTCTATCATCTGTGCTTTCGTAAATGTGATCAACATTTTGAGTTTGTTCCAGCAATTCCGGATCATGCAAGTTGGAGTACATGTTCTCTGGTTTATCAGGATTTTCTACTTTCTCTATATCATCTTCAGGCAAATGTCTTTTAAGGATAGAAGAATTTGGAAGAACTATTTTTTTTGTTTGGCTATCTTGTACTTTATCATTTGAAGAGTTTTTAATCATAATTTTGACATCTTCTGGATAATTAGGCCTTGGCTGAGTCACTTTGGAGTTTGAATGCTGTAACAAACTTATCCTTGTAGGCTTTGGGATTCCTTTCTGAAAACTGCCCAAACGTTTTAATACTGCCTGTACTGCCCCATCCACATTCCCTTCTGACTTTCTACGAGGTTTATAAGGCTTTCTTGGGGGACCAATAGTCACATAAAGAGTGGAAATATTGTGAGCCTTCCTTTTCATTTCAGAGCTCTCTTTTAAGCTATCCTCTGTGACTTCTGCTTTAAAAGATGCCTTTTGGGCATTAGACATAGTTCTCCGGCGGCCAACTGGACCGCTTCTCTGGAGTTTTGGATGATCCTCTGATTCCGGATTGTAGTTTATTGTGTCATAGTGCTCATTATTATCTTCATTCCTTTGTGACTCATCTCCATTTATTGTCTGGGATTGTATAGAGGGCAACTTTGGGAGACTCATAGCAAGTTTGGGTTTCCTAGCAAGTTTGGGAGTTTCAGTGGTGGATGATCTTCTACTCTCAAATTTGGTTCCTTCAGCAAATGATACAGAGGGTCTTTTGGCTTTGGCAATGCTAGAAGTTCTAGGAATACAAAATGGAAGGGATGGATCATCTGTGTTCAAAATCATGGCATCAGGGAATACATTGCATTTAGAACTTATTTCTTGAAACCCATCCAAGTCAGCAACAGACATTCCTGTAAAAAAGAAAGATAAGATATTTTGGTAAATTATATTCAAAATTCAGTCTGAATTAAAGTCAAAATGATCAATTTTCGCTGCACAGTTTGAGTTCGCTATGAAAACAGAGATTCCTAATATCCAAGTGATACTTGAAATAAAGGTTGGGCCAAAGAAAAGCTGAACCCTGTTTGCTTTGTGGTTTGTACAGGATAATGCTTATTGGACCTCATTCATCAGAACTGTCTTCCAGTAGAATTGATTTTGTTGCCCATAGCAAGAAATCTGAGCTCAGCTTTTATTTTACCAGGACAATTTAAAGGGGTTGTTCATACATATAATATTGATGACCTATTCTAAGAAAAGCAGCCACTATGCATTGAATGAAGCTGTGATTTTCCACTCAATTCAATGTATACATCTATCCATGGTCATCAATATGACATCTGGAAAACCCCCTTTAACAAGAGATTGAGGCTCATTTAATGGCATAGCATAAGAATGAGGCAGCAGGGTAGTTGACCTGGGAACAAAATTCTTAGAAATTCAGAATTTCAAAATATATATAAAATATATAAATAATTTATATATATTAAAAAAGAAAGTACTAGTTTCTCTTTTTCTCCTTTGAAATTTTGAGCCCCTAAGAAATTACATCTCTAGTGTCAAAAATCTTGGGCAATGCACATGCTGCCGGATTCGGACCAGGTGCCTCGGATCGCCACTATATCAGTGTCAACACATTCGTGTAGAAAGATATCTTTCATCAATTAATGACTATGGGATGATTCACACATCAGTTATTCACATACGAGCGCTATCCGTATTTTTCATGACAGTGTATGGGGCTGTTCACATGTCCGTGATTTTTTGTGGACTGAGTGGTCCATGCAAAATCGTGGAGACACATCCAATATTGATCCGAGTGTCGGCTCAAACTTGACATCAAAAGTGTATGGATTCGTGAAAAAATTGTGCAGCACTTGGATGCCATTTGCGTGCTGTCCATTCTTCACTGACTGATAGATAGGAGAAGGTGGAGAAACTTTTTTTTTCTCGTCAGTGAAAAAAACTGATGAAACTGTGACCAACTCTGCTGTAACTCTGATGACACCCTGATGAAACTGTGATGAAAATCACTAATAAAGCTCGCTCCATTTTTCTTGCACGTCAGAAAAAGTGATGTTTGAATGAGGCTTAACTGTTATGAGAATTGTTTTTACAGCAATGGACGATTTTCTGTTTTTTTGTACATTTATGATTAGATTACAATATGTGTGAATTTGTAAATCACCAAACTACCTAGATTCTGAAAGTCAAAGAATATTTTTCAAGAAATATTGACTATAAGTAAAGATCATAAGGGGTAATTAATAATTTCAGTTGACTCTTGTTTCTGGTTCAGGCCTGGAGGTAAGGTGAGCTATGTGAGACACCTGACCTGATGGTATCATGGGGGAAGATGTAGCTAGCATGGCAATTGGTGTGGCTGGCAATATTAGGGAACATCTAGGGCTGCAATGAGAGCAAGTCAATATAGGGAATATTGGTGTTTAGGCAGTAGGTTTTTATTTTATTACATAAATATATATCTTGTCTTATGATCTACGTGTAACTGAGATAAAAGAACTGCTGTCACCTTCTCTTGGAGGAACGCAGTACACAGGTCCTTCTTCATCTGATTCAAAGGAAGAAAAGGAGTTTTCGGATAACCAGCCTGTAGAGGGGGATTCAATGAAGCTGTGGTTGAAGGGCAGTTCTGCATCATGGTGTGAAACTGGAAGATAAATGATTGATAAGATGAGATAATTGACTTAAAAGATTTTACTTTATGACACACACATTGCTTATAGATAAGTATAGGCATTATACTAGTGGTCTAGAACAGTTACATCAGTAATGTTCCATTTAATAAGTGGATGTATTTTCAGAACATCACATGCTGATTATTGATGTATTATTTCAGACATACACAGCTAAGTTAACCCCTTTACGACATCTGCCGTATATGTACGGCACTGCGGGAGGTGCGTTCCCACAAACCGTCGTACATGTACGGCGTGACGATGGCATGGGCTCACTGCGAGTGCCACGTCTCCTCCCTATCTGCGATTGCCTAATCTAATGCCCTGCAATGAAAAAGCACTGCAGAGTATCAGATCAGCGATCAGGGCAGTGAAAGCTGATCCCATCATGGGACAAGGTAAAAAAGTAAAATAAAAGTTTTTTGTATTTTTTTTTGTAACATTGTAAAAATATTAAAAAAGAAAATCACAAAATAAAGAACAAAAAAATGAAAAAATATTAATCCAATAAATACATATATTTACACACGTGGTGAAAATTGTTGGTACCCCTCATTTAATGAAATAAAAACCCACAATGGTCACAGAAATAACTTGAATCTGACAAAAGTAATAATAGATTAAAAATCTATGAGAATGAACAAATGAAAGTCAGACATTGCTTTCCAACCCTGCTTGCACAGAACTTTAAAAAAAATTTAACTCATGAAATAGGCCTGGACAGAAATGATGGTACCCCTGAAAATAATGTGACAAAAGGGACATGTTAAATCAAGTTGTGTCCACTAATTAGCATCGCAGGTGTCTACAATCTTGTAATCAGTCAGTGGGCCTGTATATAGGGCTACAGATACTCACTGTGCTGTTTGGTGACATGGTGTGTACCACACTCAACATGGACCAGAGGAAACAAAGGAAAGAGTTGTCTCAGGAGATTAGAAAGAAAATTATAGACAAGCATGTTAAAGGTAAAGGTTACTAGACCATTTCCAAGCAGCTTGATGTTCCTGTGACTACAGTTGCACATATTATTCAGAAATTTAAGATCCATGGGACTGTAGCCAACCTCCCTGGACGTGGCCGCAGGAGGAAAATTGATGACCCTTTTAAGGATGGAGATACAGTGCTGTTCACCATTATTGGCACACCTTCATTTTTTCATAAACTGTACAATTTCTTAAGAAATAAATAGAAATCTACCAAAGTTATATCCACAGGATTTTTTAATTAGTGGTCCAAAGTAATACAACAATAAAACATTGCTTTTCAACTTTCATTTTGCAATTTCAAAGAAGAAACAGCATGTGCAGCAATAAAGGCACCCCTAATTAATACTTGGTTGCACACCCTTTGGCATTGTTGACAGCCTTCAAACATTTCTTGTACTGGAATTTTCTCCCACTCTTCCTTTGCAGTTTGTTCAAGCTCTTGAATGTTTGCAGGGTTCTTTTACCCAATAGCAGATTTCTGCTCACCCCAAAGATTTTCAATGGGATTGAGGTCAGGACTCATTGCTGGCCATTTTCAAACAGTCCATTTTTTCTTTTTCAACCATTCCTGTGTGTTTTGGGTCATTGTCTTGCTGGAAGACCCATGATTATCGACTAAAAGCAAGTTTTCTTACACTCGGTAGGACATTTCTCTGTAAAATCTCTTGATAATTCTCTGATTTCATGATTCCTGTGATACGGTCAAGGCCTCCAGTACCAGATGCAGAAAAGCAACCCCACAGCATTATGGATCCTCTACCATCCTTAACTGTTGGTAAGGTGTTCTTTTCCTTATAAGCTTCATTGCGCCGTCTGTAAACAAACTGTTTTGCATTGCCAAAAAGCTCTATTTTTGTTTCATCTGTCCACAGAACATTTTCCCAGAAGGATTGTGGTTTGTCAAGGTACTCTTTGGCACAGATCAGTCATTCCTTTTTATGCCTTTTCTTCAGCAATGGTTTCTTCCTTGGCCTTTGCCCATAAAGCTCTGCTTGGTTTAGTGTGCGGCATTGAAATCATGACCACAGACTGTTCCAGGTTGGCCTTCAGGTCTTTGGATGTTTGACGCGTTTTTTCCACCATTCTCACCAACCTTTGAAGACATCTTTTGTCAATTTTCCTCTTTCCCCCATGTCCAGGGAGGTTCATGACGGTTCCATGCTTGTCAAACTTCTTAATAACATTGCGCACTGTTGAAACTAGGATACCTAGGTCTTTGGAGATGGCCTTATACCCTTTGGAAGTCTTGTGTTTGCTGATAATAGCAGTTCTGATGTCCTCAGACAGATCCCTTGTCTTCACCCTTGTGACAAAGGAACCAGGACTACCATGTGGCTTTTTAAAACACTGAATTCATCATTCATTGACTAATTCATGTCATATGGGCACCGAAAATTAATTACAGGTGAATCTCTTTTGTGATTTACCACAGGCGAGTCAAAATGTGTTTCCATACTAAATTAATGTAAAGGGTGCCAATACAAGTGACACAGCAAATTTTAGGTTTTTCTATTTTTCCCTCTCATTGTTTTTTGTTTTAAATTATTATTTATCATTTTCTCTTTTTTATTTAACACGAGTGCTCTATACAAAAAACTGTTTCCACATTATGTACTTAAACTTCATGGGTGCCAATAACGATGAGCAGGACTGTACAATCCCACATCCTGACCTCCTCATAAAAATGCTTCTTCTTCTTTTTCCGCCAGCAGAATAAAGGATAAGCCAAGTTAAACTCTATTTTTGCAATTCTTTCCTGGACAGTGGGGGGCATTGCAATATTTATAAGACTTTGTTCACATTATTTTGAGCCTTCCATTGCAGGTGTATATTAGAATAATCCATAAAATCTTAGGCATATGTTTTATGCATAAGCCAGAGGCTTTTCCATCATATATGGTAAACCAAGGGATCTAATATGATGACAACAAAGACTTAGATTGTTATCGGCAACCACTACAATCCTAAGGATCCACCTTTTAATCTAAACAATGTAGGCAGCTTTATGATCATAATGACTTCAAGCTGTATGTTCCACTTTCAGTGTCACATATAAAGTTTAACTTTGCTAATTCATTAAAGGGGTATTCCCATCTCCACAGGATATGCCATAAATGTACAAGATGGGAATATCCCTTTGTACTCACTAAATTGGTTATGTGAGATCAGAAAAAAAGAGTTTGTTTTTATTTAGTAGCAGAGCAACTCCTCTGTATGAGCTGAGTCCAAAAAGTCGCATTCAAAATTCATTCTGCTGCTAGTGAACCAGATGACAATTCAATTTCACATACTCCATTAAAGCAGATCTGTCACCAGATTTCACAATACAAACGATATATCACTAAATAAATCTTTTAGACCTGATGAGGATGCTGTATTTACTTTGATAATCCAGGTCAGAATGGGTGAAAAGTCAATAATATATGGGTATAGCAGGGAAAGATGGGAGACTTCAGAACTGAGAAAACTCATGTACTATCACTCAACATTTTTTTTTTAACTCAAGTTTTGTTCAACGTTGGAGCACCACTTAAAAAGTTTATACTGTTGTGGAGAAAGAACTCCCTGCCTTCTCTCTGAAACAATTTGTCTTTACAGACCATAAAGATCTATCAAATACACTCACTTCAGAAACCTATAAAATCTGGTATCAGCCACCCTCACAGCACCGTAAGGGTGTATTTACACTTGCTGTTCCTCATCATTTAGTGTTTCTATGAATGGTCATTTCCCGATAATCCAGCAGTGTAAATAGGTTGCTGATCACTTGACGAACAAGAAAAACGCTTGTTTGTTGGATGAAACTTTTTTAGCTTACAAATTATTGTTCTCTGATGCACCTCGCACTGTATAAATTGGACATGTGCTGCCGAGAACAATGACAGTCTATAGGCACAGAACAATCTATTACCGATGGCCCTGTCTAAACAGGCTATTAAATTATCAAAGATTGGAAAGCACAAAGCCGATCGGTGGTCGTTTAACACCGCAAGTTGGCAAGTGTAAACGCACTATTTCTTCTTTAATCTGGGTCAGGGATCTCTTTTAATCTGACACTCCTGAACAAACAAATAATCTCCCATTAGAAATACAAAATAAGGGCTTTTTTACTCATAATTTCTTTTGGTATTGTCATTTTCGCGGACTCATAAAATCAATGTCCCTTTTTTTATGTGCTCAATTTTTTTTTTGTGGACCAATTGTCCATATAAAAAAAGGCACGTCATACTTTGTTCCAGGTTGCGGATCAAACTTTTCAATGCAAGGATTACGTCCAAATTTTATTGTTTAATGGGCAGGAGAAACAAAGAAATTTTTTCAAGTAAAAAAAACTGATGCAAGAATTGTAAAATTGACACGGACCATTCAGCTCATGTATTGTATGATGGAAAAGTGATGTGGAAAACTGGCATAAAGTCTTAAACCTTTCTACTATACTACAACTTGAAACTATCCCTACAATATTACTCAGTTGTGGTTCTTTAACCTCTTGAAGATCAGATTATTTTTAGTTTTTGTGCTTTCATTTTTTTCCAAGATCCATAACTTTTTTATTTTTTCCATCAACATAGCTATATTAGGGCATGATTTTTTGGGGGGACAAGTTGTAATTTTGAATGACACCATTAAGTTTAACATTTAATTTACTGGAAAATGAAAAAAAAAAAAACAAGTGCAAGGAAAATGCTAAAAAAATTTTTTCCAATTCTGCCTTGTTTTTTTAAGTTTTGTTTTTACGGCATTCATTCTGGGGTACAAAATATTCTGAATCTTTATTCTCCATGTCAGTACGATTATGGTGATACGAAAATTACATAGCTTTTTTTTCATTTAAGTAAAGAAAATTAATTTAGAAGTTTGTAAAAAAAATAATAATAATTGAGGGTTTGTGCCACCATTTTCCGAAACCTGTAACCTTTTAATTTTTCGATCAATTGAGCTGCGTGAGGTCCTGTATTTTTGGCATGGTGACCTGGCGGTTGTATTGATAACAATTTGGATTACCAACGGTTTTAACCAGTTTTCAGTGCATTTTTTTAGGGAGGTGAGGGTACTTCATAAAAAAAGCTGTTTTGATTTCTTTTTATTGATTGGGTTAATTAATTTTATATTTTGATAGCTCAGACTTTATCATTCTATTCAAGGCAGTTTCCCTTCTGAGATGGTTTGACTCTAATATCGCTCAGGCCAAACTGCAGAAAAAAAAAAGATCTAACTAGCAAGTATAATGATTCCGACACCCCCAGCAGATCTAAATAAAATAATTAATACCTGATGAAACCCATAATATACTAATGGCACCTTAAAAATCCTCCAAATGTATTAGATTCAGGAGAGTGGCTTCATGGTTCTTACTAGATGGCACTTCATATATGTGACTCTTCAGATTTTGTGTTATACTTTGCCTGATGAAGAGACCTGAGTAGTCTCGAAAGCTTGCAATTTGTTACCATCTTTTCAGTTAGCCATTAAAAGGTTTCAACCACTGAGGACTCTCTAGATATTTTTTATATGCCGTTTGTAATATCCGCTGTCTTCTTATGTGGCAGGGGTGACTTTGAACCCCCTTAGACATCAGTGCATACTAAATCTTCACCCCATGGATGCAGATTGTGGGTGCGAGGGATAATTATTATTATTTTTATTTCTAAATCAACTCTGCTAAATAGTAGGTAAAGATGTTTTCTTTTTTATGTCACTTTTGTTACTGACTCCTCTCTCCGCATTGTATGGGTTGTGGTAGATCGCTCACTCAGCTGCACACTGACGTAGACACAGGTACGCTGTTTCTTTACATTTTTTGTTGGTTTATTAAAGTGCGGCATAAACCAACATTGAGTCAGTAAAAGTAAAACAAGGCCCTTTGGGCAAAACAGGAAAGCAAATTAAAATGGTAACACAAAGCACGGTCTTTGTTGCAGCAGGGATCCGTCTGCTCTGAGTTCAGCAACTCCACGTGGTTCAGGATAGCTCCACACGAACTGATCTGGACTTACTCTCTCCATACATATTGAACACTGAATGCCTCAACAGGCCGAGTATTTAAACCCCAGACCACACCCTGGGCTAGAGATATGATGAACGATCTCCCACCTGCTCTATAGTCATTCACAAAAAAACTGGCCCATTACAAATGACTGATTAACCCTCTCAGCACATAACATGCAGGAGAGACTTCCAGGTTTCACATCACTAAAGCTAATAGCCTCAGTGAAACAAATCTCCCCTCCAGCACTCTGCCAGTGACTTTGTCACAGGGTATTTTCACACATTAGGCAAACTTATCATGCATTTAAATAAATAATCCACATCAATAATAATATATAAATAATATAATATTGTATAATAATTATATATAATTATTTATATAATAATCCACATCAATATTTCTTAGCTCCATTAGTCTGCACAGATTTTTAGCAAAGCACGTGCATAGGGAAGAAAACCTCCCATTTTACAAGTATTATTGGCAGAATGATTGGAAATTTTGCCCGGTTTTAGATATGGAATCTGCTCATAAATCTTGACAGAACGTGTGAATACGGACGACTACATTCTGTGCGTTATTTATTATTTTCAGAAATTATGCAAATTTATTAAATATTAAATTATATCTGTAAGCTATTTATTACAGACAAATTTCTTACCTGTAACCCAAGAAACTTTATCACTCCTAACAGAACAGCATGGCAAGAAAGAGCCTAAGTTAACCAGGGCTCCTTGGAAATTGTGCTTCATCCTTGATAAACATCCTCTGTCACCTTTAGATACTCTGCAATAAAGAGACAATGAAATGCATATGGAGGTCACAACAAACAGTTAATTGTATGTACCTGCGTAGGTGGTCTAGTTTGTGGGATGTGCAGGTATTCAACCATAAAACAATATGACGTAAGTAATTACAGGTTCTGGATGAGAAGATGGCTTTATATTCAGAAATTAATGGGGTTGTCTGTCTTAAAATTTTATTGTCTCATAGGGTTGTAGAGGTCCATAATATCAAACAGAGCTGTTATACTCCCTCCCGGGTAAAGCACTGCCTCTCTGCTGCTGCTCCCATCTTTGCTGATTGGCAGCTGCAGTGACATCACTTCTATAACGGTTGTGTTTGGGCTCACCAGGTGAGGTGGATCCGCTAAGCCTTTGGTCTGTTGGGGCACACGGACCCCATGCATTGGCGCAGCTTCCAGAGGACATGTGGAATCGTAAGGACTAGGTCTAACTGGAAACTCAGGAGTAGATTGGCAGATGTGTGGGAACCCAGCAGGGATGGATGTGAGGTGAAACACAGTAGCACAGATAATGGAGCATATGAAACAAGGAACACTAGAGTTTCACTCCCAAGACAAAGGTACGTGTATATCAATGGGCCTTAAATAAGGTGTAGAGAGATTATGTCATTGATCTGACTCACCCCCTGGGCCAGTGCAGTAGTGCGGCGCGCGTGCGCGCGGGGGATACCCGGAGCCGGATCCGATGGGGGTAGTAGTCTTCGTGTAGCGGTGACCCGGTCCGCGCCCAGGGTGGTCAAACTAAGTGGCAGTTATTGGTATGATGGTATTAGTGTCCGACTACGCCACCCGTTGAATGCGGTTATGAAACCGCCGCTGCAGGGCAGACCGCTGAGGCCGGTGGTATAGGTGTGCAGCAATGTTGATATAACCCCCAACGGGAGAGGTATGGCCTCAGGGCAGCGGATGTGGGTGATGTTGGGAGTGATGGTGTGGATGTCCCAGCACTAACGGTGCGACAAGGAAGCACGGAGACGCGAGGGTACAGTTCAGGGCCTTTACTGATGGTACAAGGCAAATTCCCCCGGGAGTACTGGCTAGTAGTTGGGGCCTGGTTAGTCTGCGAGTAAGCCGGAGTTCCCCTGGCCAGGTGGAGTTGTAGGCCTTCCCGTTAGTCTGTACCCTTCCTGGCTACCCTGCTTTCGGCGGTTACAAGTAGCCCACATCCCTGGGTATACCGTGTGGTGCTCACCCGTATGGCTGGTGACCTGGGGCCTCCTGTTAGCCTCCGCTCCGGGATGGCGGTGCTGGTCCCTTCGTTGTGACTGAGCCTCCGGGCTTTTATGGCCAGGGGACCTGGAATCCCCTGCCGGATGGATTCTGCTGCTGGGTATATCTTAGTCCTCACAGCCTCAGACTCCTGTGTCCGGTTTTAGTACCTTCTCCCAGGGCGAGCTCTGCACAGCTCCAGCCCCTGGCGCTTCTCCTTGGCTCCTACAGAGCTCCTGATGTCTATCTGTCCCTGTTTCTGCGTGTCCAGACCAGACTCCGTCTCTGTCTGGAACTCCTCTCCCTAACCCTGCCTCAGCCCCAGTTTATGTAGGGGAAGTTCTTCCCCTCCCAGGACTGGGCAGGAGGTGTGGCATGCTTAGGATTCCTGCCCAGGAGACCTCCCACCTGCTCACAGACGTAATACTGCTATTACTGTGGAAACCAGACCCCTGGGGTGCCACATTCCCCCCTAGTGAAATTTAGTACTCCCGGACTAAACATATTTTTTTTTTTTCAAAACATAACAGGGTATAAACAATAACAATTAAATACATGAGATGGTCACGGCGTGTCCGTAACCGGGAAGCAATAAGGGTGTCCATTTCACCAAAGAACAGGGAGCCGTAACCAGGTAGGGGTCTGTCCTGCCCCGAGTCTTTAACAGTCTTTAGTCCATTCCTGGGTTACGCTTCAAACATATTTACAACAGAGTTCCGGTTACTCACTGTCCATAACCTGTCAGTCCATATAAAGAAATCTGTAACTGAAAAACATAATTAGCAACGCCTACAACAAAACAGGTAAACATAAAATAGTTAAAGCAACTAGCCAACTTAGATTCTCCAACGTACGGGCATCTGGCCTCTGGTAACCCTAGTGGACCTACGGAGCTCACTAACTGGTCCTGCACTACAGGGTGTAGGAGGTGTTATGGGCAGGCTGGGCAGCTTTCTGCGCACTCTTTGGCTCACTAGGGGCACGGCAGGCTCACTACTAGCAGAGGGTTGATCCTCCTGTACTGCTGGCGTGGACTCTTCTGCCTCTTGGGCCGGCTGCTCTTCCAGCTCTACTGGTTCCTCTGTAGGCACTTGCGGGACCGGCTGGAGAAAGGTGAGGACGGGTACCATGACAGCACCGTTTACTTGTGTCCAAGACCGGGGGAAGTCTCCGAGTACAGTCCTGATCATTTCTTCCCTTTCCTCTGCGGGTCGAGTGTTTTCTTGATCTTCCTCTTCAGGGTTTTGCAGCTGCTCGGGACACTTCTTCAGGTGGTCTCTGGAGACAACGGCTGTGATTTCTCCTCCATCCTTACTGATCACGCAAATCTTTGGGTTCTCATGGCTTGATGGCAGTACGGTGTACGGGTCCTTCTCCCACTGGTCGTCCAACTTGTGGAGCCGTCTTTTCCTCTTCAAGACCTGCTCTCCAGGTACCAGGGGAACAGCGGGAGCATACTGATTATAAGCCCTCTCTTGCCTTCCTCTAGCTTGAGACAGACTTCGCTCCACGCTCTCCTGCACTTTCCGATACTGCTGCTGCCGTCCTGTATCCCAGTCTGCCTCTGGCGAGGTGTCCTCGGGCGTCAAGACTCCCATATCCAGGTCGATAGGCAGCTTACCAGGCCTCGCTCTCATTAGGTAAGCCGGGGTACAGTTGGTAGAACCTACAGGGATGTGGTTGTATAGGTCCACCAGATCAGGCAGCTTCTCAGGCCACAAACTGCGTTCTTCCAGGGGCAATGTTTTCAGGAGGTCTATCACCACCTGGTTCATCTTCTCGCAGAGTCCATTAGTTTGTGGGTGATAGGGCGTTGTTCTTATCTTCGTGCAGCCATACAGGTTGCAGAACTCCTGGAAGACTTCCGCTTCGAAGGCTGGCCCTTGGTCTGTCAGCACTTGGTCCGGGTACCCGTGTGGACGGCAGAAGTGCTGCTGGAAGGCTCTAGCTGCTGTTTGAGCCGTTAAGTCCTTGACCGGGACCACCACCAGGAACCGGGAGTAATGATCTACGATTGTGAGGGCGTAGACATACCCAGATCTGCTTGGAGCCAGTTTCACATGGTCCAGGGCTACCAGTTCCAGTGGCTGTCGGGTGATGATGGGCTGCAAGGGAGTCTTCTGGCTGGCACGGTCCTTCCTTCTTAGGTGGCATGGTCCACAGTCTCTGCACCACCTCTCGATGGCTCCTCTCATGCCTACCCAGTAGAACCGTTCACGCAATAAGAACTCCAGCTTCTTCCACCCGAAATGTCCTGCTCCGTTGTGGTACGCCTCCAGAATCATAGCCGCGTCTCGTCTGGGGACCACTACCTGCCAGGTCAACTCATGTGTTCGAGAGTTAACCATTCTCCGGCACAACTTCTCCCTGTAGAGGAACAGCCTACTTTTCTCCTTCCACAGTTGCTTAGTCTCCTCTGGGGCGTCTGGGTCCAGACTGGCATCGGCTTGGGTCAGCACTTCCTTCACCAGACGGACTGCAGGATCACTGTCTTGCGTCTCCGCCCAGTTGTAGTGGGGCAAGGGATTGAACGTCGCGGAGCGCCTGTCCTTCACACTGTGGGAATACAGGGTAATCCCATGACGGTGGAACGCAGGGAGCTCAACTTCTTCCAGATCTTCTGGATCTTCCCCTACGTCCGGTAAGTTCGGCATTCTAGACAGGGCATCCGCGTTGGCATTTGAGCGTCCTGCCCGGTATTTGATGGTGAATTCAAAGTTGGACAGGCGAGCCATCCATCTCTGTTCCAGGGCACCGAGCCTTGCAGTGTCCAGGTGTGTCAACGGGTTGTTATCCGTGTACACGATGAATTTGGAGGAGGCAAGGTAATGCTTGAAACGTTCGGTCACTGCCCACACTACTGCCAGGAACTCCAGCTTGAATGAGCTATAATTCTCAGGGTTCCTCTCGGTGGGTCATAGCTTTTGGCTAGTGTAAGCGATTACTCGTTCTTTTCCTTGCTGGATCTGGGACAGCACGGCTCCTAGCCCGATGTTACTTGCGTCCGTGTGGAGGATAAAGGGCTGGCTGTAGTCTGGATATGCCAGGATTTCATCCCCCGTGAGGGCCATCTTCAGCTGGCAAAAGGACTCCTCTTCCAGCTTTTCCCACCTGAAGGGCGGCTTCTGGTTTTTGGCTTTTCGAGATTGACCTATCAGGAGGTCCTGCATAGGGGCTGCCATTTTGGTGAAACCGGGAATGAATCTTCGGTAGTAGCCTACCAACCCGAGGAACTGCCGCACTTCCTTTATGCTGGAGGGTCTTGGCCAGTCCTTAATCACGGTGATCTTATCAGGGTCAGGAGCCACTCCGTCGGCACTCACCACGTGTCCCAGGTATTGCACCTTTGGTTTCAGGAGGTGACACTTGGAGGGTTTCACCTTTAGGCCGTAGTTTGCCAGAGCTTCGAACACTTCTGCCAGGTGTTTCAGGTGGTCCTCGTAGGTCTTGGAATAGACGATGACATCGTCCAGGTATAACAGGACCGTCTCGAAGTTCCGGTGTCCCAGACAGCATTCCATCAACCGTTGGAAGGTTCCTGGTGCGTTGCAGAGCCCGAACGGCATACAGTTAAATTTGCTGAGACCCATCGGGGTGGTGAATGCGGTCTTCTCCCGGTCTGCCTCTGCTACAGGAACCTGCCAGTACCCGCTAGTGAGATCCAAAGTAGAGAAGAAGTTAGCAGATTTTAATGCAGCTAAGAACTCTTCTATCCTTGGTAATGGGTACGCATCCTTGTGTGTGATACGGTTGACCTTCCTGTAGTCTACACACATTCTCATAGTGTTGTCCTTCTTTTTCACTAAGACTAGTGGAGCTGCCCAGGGGCTACAGCTGTCACTGATTACCCCAGCCTCCTTCATGTCTCTAAGCATCCCCTTGGCGTGTTGGTAGTGTGCAGGGGGTACGGGTCGGTATCTCTCCTTTATGGGAGGATGGTCTCCCGTGGGGATGTGGTGTTCTACCCCCTTTACTCGCCCGAAGTCTAACGGGTGTTTACTAAACACTCTCTCGTACTCTTGAA
Source organism: Phyllobates terribilis (assembly GCF_046119375.1). Lineage (NCBI taxonomy): Eukaryota > Metazoa > Chordata > Amphibia > Anura > Dendrobatidae > Phyllobates > Phyllobates terribilis. The sequence continues at coordinate 826,257,303 of NW_027362762.1, read as the reverse complement.
CCACCCGATAGACTCCTTGTTTCTGGTGTGAGGGAGTGGAGTCAGTACCCAGATGTAGTTGCTGACACCAGTCCTCCACTGGTTTCTTAGAGCCGTTACCTTCCTCTGGTTGAGATGGAGGCAAGGGTTCCACGGCCTGTACAGAATTCTGGTTTATGGTGAACAATTTAGCTAGCGTGGCATACCGGGGCAGGTGTACTTCTCTCTCACCGATATTTATGATGCGAACGGGCACCCTCCCATAGCGTACATCGACCACCCCCCGTGCTGTCAAAATGGTGGGCCTACTGTCTGAGTAGACGGGTTCTACCATTGCTTGGTAGTCTCTACCTCTTAGACCAATAGCTGCCCGGCACCAAATCATCATCTCACTTTTTGGGGGCATGGCAATAGGGAACGGGTCACACATTCTCACGCTACCTATCTCACCACCAGATAGTTCCACCTGTTGCCGCTTCATCAGTGCCCGGATCTCTTTTTGGAGCACACCCTGCTGGCCGGAACTGGCGTTCTTGGCAACCTGCTGTAAAATGAGAATCACCTCTGCAAGACAATTTTCAATTACATTGGTTCCCAGGGTGATTCTAGGGTGACTCTCATGACGGTCTATGTCCACTATAATCAGTCCTTGTGCCGCCAGTTCGACTTTACCGATTTTAATCGTCACCTCCTTGAATCCCACCTGCGGCACGGGCTGACCATTGCTGGCGATGATACTCAGGTCGTCGTCTGGGTAGCGGGTTATGTCCGAATCATTCCAGTACTGCTTGAAGAGCACGTACGGGATGGTGGTGACCTGTGACCCAGTGTCTAGTAGGGCACTCATAGGAATGCCATCCAGTACCACAGGCAAGATTGGACGTCCCCCTACCTATTTATCACACCAGTTTGATGGGCCTGATGGTCTTATGCCTGGGGGTTGGCCCTCTACCCCAGGTTGTGCCCGTTTAAATGACAGTGCCTTGCCACATGTCCGGGTTGATTGCAGCGGCGGCAAATAGGTCGTCCGTCCTCGTTGTATCGATCGCTGGGTCTTCCTCTGGCCGGTGGGGTCCTCCTTGGTCGGCGCCACGGGATGTCCTCCGGTCCGGATGCCAGCTCGATCTTCCCTGCAGTAGAAACCTGTAAAGACTGCACAGTTCGGGTTAGCGCGGCAACGCTTTTAGTTAGCTCTTGGACCTGATGGTGCAGGTCTGTAGCCGGGTCACTGTTTAAAGCCTGCGCATCAGCTCCCACAGGCCCTGCAGACAAGGGCGCCGTCTCCTGGTGATAAGTGATAGCAGGGCGCCTGTGGGTCACAGCGCCACCTGGTGCCGGTTCTCGGAGCACCCGGATGGCTCTGTCCTTGAACTGTGCAAAGTCCAGGTCAGGGTCCTGTAAGGCCATTGCCCGCAACTGGGTTCGGTGGGCATTGCACAGTAGACCCTCAATGAATTGTTCAGTCAACAGCTTATCTTCATTTCCCACGCTGTCAGGGTCTGCCTGCTTAATGGCTCTCAGGGCCTCTTGTAGGTTTAGAGCATAGTCTCTTATACTCTCATGTGCCCGTTGTTTGCACCCATAAAATCTTAGTTTTATTTCGGCTGAGGTGCGGGTGTCAAATGTGTCTTTCAGCCGGGTTAGTATGTCTCTGACAGTCCTCTTCCTCCCAGGTGGCCAGGACTTTACCTCCCTTTGGGCTGCCCCGATTAATTGGGCCACCAGGATGCTCACTTTTTGCGCCTCCGTGAGGGGATACACCTGGAAGAGGCTATCCAGCCTTTCTCTGAAGTCATTTAGGGTATGTGACTCCCCTGAGTACTGGGGTAGCCAGGCTGCCCCCGGGATATAGGGCATGGTGAAAGGCATGACCGCAGCAGCGGTGGCGCTGGCGGCGGCTGTGGCGGTGAAGCTCTCCTCCGTATCCGACATCCTCCTCCCCCCTAGTGGACCGTGGCCTACCTTGCGATGATCCTCTTCCGTAGGCCGCGGCTCCGCAGTGGATCGTCAGGGTTGAGGACCTTCCGTCGCGCTCCTGTGACGTCGGCGTCTGCTGGGCTCCTTCCAGGACCTTACGCAACGTCCGGACGTGAGGCGGGGCTTCAGTTCTCGAGGGCTTTCGGAGTCCACGCCCCTCTTCTTCCCGCGCGGCGCCCTCAGGATGGCGTCCAATGGCGGGAAAACTCCACGGATGGCGGGAAGAAGGCAGAAGATGGCGTCGGATGGCGGGAATCGGCTCCAGATGGCGGGAAACGACTCCGGACGGCGGGAAACTTCACCACAGGTAAGTATAAAAGTCTCTTTTTTCAGGCACGCAGTACCCGGTGGTTGCGGGCACGTAATCCTGCCGACTACGCCAAAGTTGACTCACCCCTGGGCCAGTGCTGTAGTGCGGCGCGCGTGCGCGCGGGGGATACCCGGAGCCGGATCCGATGGGGGTAGTAGTCTTCGTGTGGCGGTGACCCGGTCCGCGCCCAGGGTGGTCAAACTAAGTGGCAGTTATTGGTATGATGGTATTAGTGTCCGACTACGCCACCCGTTGAATGCGGTTATGAAACCGCCGCTGCAGGGCAGACCGCTGAGGCCGGTGGTATAGGTGTGCAGCAATGTTGATATAACCCCCAACGGGAGAGGTATGGCCTCAGGGCAGCGGATGTGGGTGATGTTGGGAGTGATGGTGTGGATGTCCCAGCACTAACGGTGCGACAAGGAAGCACGGAGACGCGAGGGTACAGTTCAGGGCCTTTACTGATGGTACAAGGCAAATTCCCCCGGGAGTACTGGCTAGTAGTTGGGGCCTGGTTAGTCTGCGAGTAAGCCGGAGTTCCCCTGGCCAGGTGGAGTTGTAGGCCTTCCCGTTAGTCTGTACCCTTCCTGGCTACCCTGCTTTCGGCGGTTACAAGTAGCCCACATCCCTGGGTATACCGTGTGGTGCTCACCCGTATGGCTGGTGACCTGGGGCCTCCTGTTAGCCTCCGCTCCGGGATGGCGGTGCTGGTCCCTTCGTTGTGACTGAGTCTCCGGGCTTTTATGGCCAGAGGACCTGGAATCCCCTGCCGGATGGATTCTGCTGCTGGGTATATCTTAGTCCCCACAGCCTCGGACTCCTGTGTCCGGTTTTAGTACCTTCTCCCAGGGCGAGCTCTGCACAGCTCCAGCCCCTGGCGCTTCTCCTTGGCTCCTACAGAGCTCCTGATGTCTATCTGTCCCTGTTTCTGCATGTCCAGACCAGACTCCGTCTCTGTCTGGAACTCCTCTCCCTAACCCTGCCTCAGCCCCAGTTTATGTAGGGGAAGTTCTTCCCCTCCCAGGACTGGGCAGGAGGTGTGGCATGCTTAGGATTCCTGCCCAGGAGACCTCCCACCTGCTCACAGACGTAATACTGCTATTACTGTGGAAACCAGACCCCTGGGTGCCACAGATCCACTCCGGGCAACATGCAAAACCCAACATGGAGCACAACAGAGGGCAGCAGATCTAGGAAAAGGGAGCGGAGCCTGAGAAACCCGGAACAGGTGAGTAAGAGCTTGTAACCACTGCAGCCAATCATTGGGCTACTCTGCTGATGTAGCTGGCAGCAGCTACTGAGCCCAGCGATTGGCTACAGCATTTACTCGTGCGGTAGTTCTGATGTCACCGCTGCAGCCGGTCAACAAAGACGGGAGCAGCAGAGGAGAAGCAGCGCTGTATGTGGGGAGGGAGACTAGCAGCCCTGTTTGATATTTTAGACCTCAGCAATCCTATGGTACAATAAAATTTTAAAAGTTACAACCTAAGTTGTATCCATAGTATTACTTTGAAATAAGTTGATTAAATAGCAAACTGAATCTTGAGATTGCATCTGCCAGAAGATAAACTGACTGCACAATGTTTCCTGATCATATGTGTTAAAGCAGTTAAGAAAGAAAGAGCAGGCAATTCCTGTTTTAGTAAGCTGATCTTTAAAATATTGTGTAAAAAGCAGCAGCCAGTGGGTTATTTTGCATTTTGTGCAGGACCACAGATTTTCTAAAACTAGCCCTGGTTATATTAGTATTGTGGACGGCTGTGGTATGGGGGCAGAATTGCTGCTTTGTATATATTGTCCAGGGGTTGTTCAGGACTATTATGTATTTTTTTTTACTACGGGCCTTAAAACTAACAGGCAGGTTTAGGTGCTAATAGAGGCAATTACTTTCCTTTTCTACACAGCACCAGCTCAGAGCAGTCACCGACCGATCATGACTAGTGTTGAGCGAACATGCTCGACACTGCTCGGTACTCGCCCGAGCATCACGCTACTCGGGATGTTCGGCGAGCACCGAGCATTTCCGGGTTACTCGGGCAGGAGCTCGGGTCTCCGCCCTGCATGTTTGGTGCTCTTTACAGAGCCAATGAACATGCAGGGATTGCCAGCCAGTCACTGTAATGCCGCAGCCATGTTGGTTGTGGGCATTACATTGATTGACTGGCCGCACAGCGTCACCTCGAGTATTTAAAACCGGGCGCCACCATCTTGGACACAAACGGCCGGGATCAGACAGTGTAGGGAAAGTGCTGCTGAGCTTGGGAGAGATTTATAGTGCAAAATAGTTAGTGTAGGGTCTCTAAAGCCTGCAAAATCAAACAAACTGTCCTTCTCAGGACTAATATCCATCCCAGATATCACGCAGGCAGGCAGGCTGTATAAGAGACGCAGTGGTTATACCAGCAAACGCTGCATTACAGTCCTGTGTGCTGCTCCTGCTGCTGAAATTGCTGGACTCAGCTCCAGGTCTCGGGGGCCAGGAAAAATCCTTTTTTTTTCATCTAAATCCTCTTTTTTTTTTTTCCTCCTTCACACTGTACAAATACCCATCTTATTAACCTTTTGGTGTCCCCCCCCCCCCCCAAAAAAAAAAAGTGTGTCTGTGACAGTTCAGACACAAATATATCTGTTTAAAAGAGTCCGGTGTAGGCCAGAGAAATAGAACTGTGATTTTGCAGTTCCACGGTTCACACCTCTGTATTATCCACTTTTGGGCCATTTTTACCTAAAAAAAAACAGTTTGAGTGTGTCGCTCACTGTTCAGCCGCAAATATATCTATTTAAAAAAGTCTGGTATACCCCAGTAAATTATAACTGTGGTTTTGCCGTTCCACGGTAAAAAATCTCTGTTATCCAGCTTTTGGTATTTTTTCCGTAAAGAAAAACAGTAATAGTGTCTCCCTGATTGTTCAGACACAAATATATCTGTTTAAAAGAGTCTGTTGTAGGCCCGAGAAATAGAACTGTGGTTTTGCCGTTCCACGGTAAAAAATCTCTATTATCCAGCATTTGGCATTTTTTCCGTAAAGAAAAACAGTAATAGTTTTTCCCTGATTGTTCAGATTATTTAAAAGAGTCTGGTGTAGGCAAGAGAAATAGAACTGTGGTTTTGCCGTTTCACGGTAAAAAATCTCTATTATCCATCTTTTGGTATTTTTTCCGTAAAGAAAAACAGTAATAGTGTCTCCCTTATTGTTCAGACACAAATATATCTGTTTAAAAGAGTCTGGTGTAGGCCCGAGAAATAGAACTGTGGTTTTGCAGTTCCACAGGTCAAATCTCTGTATTATCCTGCTTTTGGCATTTTTTGCCGAAAAAAAACAAACTGTAATAGTGTCTCCCTGATTGTTCAGACACAGATATATCTGTTTAAAAGAGTCTGGTGTAGGCCTGAGAAATAGAAGTGTGGTTTTGCAGTTCCACGGTTCAAACCTCTGTATTATCCACTTTTGGCCCATTTTTACCTAAAAAAAACAGTTTGAGTGTGTCGCTCACTGTTCAGCCACAAATATATCTATTTTAAATTGTCTGGTATGCCCCAGTAAATTATAACTGTGGTTTTGCCATTCCACGGTAAAAAATCTCTATTATCCAGCTTTTGGTATTTTTTCCGTAAAGAAAAACAGTAATCGTGTCTCCCTGATTGTTCAGACACAAATATATCTGTTTAAAAGAGTCACCGGAAATGGTTTTCACTTCACAGGTGTGCCCTGTCAGGTTTAATAAGTGGGATTTCTTGCCTTATAAATGGGGTTGGGGCCATCAGTTGTGTTGTGCAGAAGTCAGGTGGATACACAGCTGATAGTCCTACTGAATAGACTGTTAGAATTTGTATTATGGCAAGAAAAAAACAGCTAAGTAAAGAAAAACGAGTGGCCATCATTACTTTAAGAAATGAAGGTCAATCAGTGCGAAAAATTGGGCAAACTTTGAAAGTGTCCCCAAGTGCAGTTGCAAAAACCATCAAGCGCTACAAAGAAACTGGCTCACATGAGGACCGCCCCAGGAAAGGAAGACCAAGAGTCACCTCTGCTTCTGAGGATAAGTTTATCCGAGTCACCAGCCTCAGAAATCGCAGGTTAACAGCAGCTCAGTTTAGAGACCAGTTCAATGACACTCAGAGTTCTAGCAGCAGACACATCTCTTCAACAACTGTTAAGAGGAGACTTTGTGCAGCAGGCCTTCATGATAAAATAGCTGCTAGTAAACCACTGCTAAGGACAGACAACAAGCAGAAGAGACTTGTTTGGGCTAAAGAACAAAAGGAATGGACATTAGACCAGTGGAAATCTGTGCTTTGGTCTGATGAGTCAAAATTTGAGATCTTTGGTTCCAACCACCGTGTCTTTGTGCGACGCAGAAAAGGTGAACGGATGGACTCTACATGCCTGGTTCCCACCGTGAAGCATGGAGGAGGAGGTGTGATGGTGTGGGGGTGCTTTGCTGGTGACACTGTTGGGGATTTATTCAAAATTGAAGGCATACTGAACCAGCATGGCTACCACAGCATCTTGCAGCGGCATGCTATTCCATCTGGTTTGCGTTAAGTTGGACCATCATTTATTTTTCAACAGGACAATGACCCCAAACACACCTCCAGGCTGTGTAAGGGCTATTTGACCAAGAAGGAGAGTGATGGGGTGCTACGCCAGATGACCTGGCCTCCACAGTCACCAGACCTGAACCCAATCGAGATGGTCTGGGGTGAGCTGGACCACAGAGTGAAGGCAAAAGGGCCAACATGTGCTAAGCATCTCTGGGAACTCCTTCAAGATTGCTGGAAGACCATTTCCAGTGACTACCTCTTGAAGCTCATCAAGAGAACGCCAAGAGTGTGCAAAGCAGTCATCAAAGCAAAAGGTGGCTACTTTGAAGAACTTAGAATATAAGACATATTTTCAGTTGTTTCACACTTTTTTGTTAAGTATATAATTACACATGTGTTAATTCATAGTTTTGATGCCTTCAGTGTGAATGTACAATTTTCAAAGTCATGAAAATATAGAAAAATCTTTAAATGAGAAGGTGTGTCCAAACTTTTGGTCTGTACTGTATATTTGCGGCTGAACAGTGAGCGACACACTTAAACTGTTTTTTTTTTTAGGTAAAAACGGCCCAAAAGTGGATAATACAGAGGTTTGTACCGTGGAACTGCAAAACCATTTACATCAAGAGAATGCCAAGGTTGTGCAAAGCAGTCATCAAAGCAAAATGTGGCTACTTTGAAGAACCTAGAATATAAGACATATTTTCAGTTGTTTCACACTTTTTTGTTAAGTATATAATTCCACATGTGTTAATTCATAGTTTTGATGCCTTCAGTGTGAATGTACAATTTTCAAAGTCATGAAAATACAGAAAAATCTTTAAATGAGAAGGTGTGTCTAAACTTTTGGTCTGTACTGTATCTATTTAAAATTGTCTGGTATACCCCAGTAAATTATAACTGTGGTTTTGCTGTTCCACGGTAAAAAATCTCTATTATCCAGATTTTGGTATTTTTTCCGTAAACAAAAACAGTAATAGTGTCTCCATGATTGTTCAGACACAAATATATCTGTTTAAAAGAGGCTGGTGTAGGCCAGAGAAATAGAAGTGTGGTTTTGCAGTTCCACAGTTCAAACCTCTGTATTATCCTGCTTTTGGCATTTTTTACTGTAAAAAAAAACAGTTTGAGTGTGTCGCTCACTGTTCAGCTGCAAATATATCTATTTAAAATTGTCTGGTATACCCCAGTAAATTATAACTGTGGTTTTGCCATTCCACGGTAAAAAATCTCTATTATCGTGCTTTTTGCATTTTTTCCGTAAAGAAAAACAGTAATAGTGTCTCCCTGAGTGTTCAGACACAAATATATCTGTTTAAAAGAGTCTGGTGTAGGCCAGAGAAATAGAAGTGTGGTTTTGCAGTTCCAAAAACCTCTATTATCCAGCTTTTGGTATTTTTTCCATAAAGAAAAACAGTAATTGTGTCTCCCTGATTGCTCAGACACAAATATATCTGTTTAAAAGAGTCTGGTGTAGGCCCGAAAAATAGAACTGTGGTTTTGCCGTTCCACGGTAAAAAATCTCTATTATCCAGCTTTTGGTAATTTTTCCGTAAAGAAAAACAATAATAGTTTCTCCCTGATTGTTCAGATTGTTTAAAAGAGTTGGGTGTAGGCCAGAGAAATAGAACTGTGGTTTTGCCGTTCCACGGTAAAAAATCTCTATTATCCAGCTTTTGGTATTTTTTCCGTAAAGAAAAACAGTAATAGTGTCTCCCTGATTGTTCAGACACAAATATATCAGTTTAAAAGAGTCTGGTGTAGGCCCGAGAAATAGAACTGTGGTTTTGCCGTTCCACGGTAAAAAATCTCTATTATCCAGCTTTTGGTAATTTTTCCGTAAAGAAAAACAATAATAGTTTCTCCCTGATTGTTCAGATTGTTTAAAAGAGTCGGGTGTAGGCCAGAGAAGTAGAACTGTGGTTTTGCCGTTCCACGGTAAAAAATCTCTATTATCCAGCTTTTGGTATTTTTTCCGTAAAGAAAAACAGTAATAGTGTCTCCCTGATTGTTCAGACACAAATATATCAGTTTAAAAGAGTCTGGTGTAGGCCAGAGAAATAGAAGTGTGGTTTTGCAGTTCCACGGTTCAAACCCCTATATTATCCACTTTTGGGCCATTTTTACCTAAAAAAAAACAGTTTGAGTGTCTCGCTGACTGTTCAGACACTAATATATCTGTTTAAAAAATTCTTGTGTAGGCCAGAGAAATAGAACTGTGGTTTTCCTCTTCCACGGTTCTAATCTCCTTTTTGTTACCCTTTTTCCATTGATAGTGCGAGTGTAAGCTATTTTACTTGATTTACAATGGCGCGTGGCAAGGGACGTGGAACTGGACGTTCTGGTGATGGTGCGTGGAGAGGACGGGGCCGTCGCCAAGGTGAAAATGTGCCACAACCAACAGCCACAACTTCTCGCTCCCACTTCTTGACCAAATTACTAGGGAAGCACACAACAACACCAGTATTGTGAACTGATCAGTGTGAACAGGTTATTAATTGGATAGCAGATAATACTTCCAGTTACCTGGGCACCACCACCTCCGGTCTGTCTTCCACACGGTCAAGTTTTAGTAGCCGTGAGTCTCGACCGCATACTCCTCCTCACCCTGATGCTCCTTCCTCCCACCTTGCCGAGTGTCGTCAGACAGCAACTGATCCCACACTTGGACACTCTGAAGAGTGTCATTTCCATATTTGAGCCCCTCGCCTGCTCCGCTTGAAGTGGTGGAAGAGGAGATCCCATGTAGCGATGCCCAAATATTTGAACAGCCACGGCCACAGGAAGTCGACGCTGGCAATTTGTCACAAGAGGTGGACGATGACAAGACACAATTGCCAGGAAGTGAGGAGGAGGATCGTGGTGCGCAAGTGGAAGAGGAGGAGGTGGTAGATGATATAGTAACTGACCCAATGTGGCAGGAGGACACGCAGAGCGAGGCCAGCAGCAAACAGGGGGAGGGAGGAAGAGTACCCCAACAGGCAGAAAGAAGCAGTGTGGTGGCCGCAGACAGAAGGCGGGCAACCGTTCCCCGTAACACCAACACGAGGGACGTTGCCAGTACAACCGGTCGGTCTTCCAGAGTCTGGAATTTTTTTAAAGACTGCTGATAACCCCAAAAAGGCCATTTGTACCACCTGCCAGGCCAGCATCAGCAGGGGTGACAAAACTACCAGCCTGACCACCACCAGCATGATCAGGCACATGTCAGCAAAGCACCAGACTTTGTGGGCCGAACCCCAGGGTCCACGACCAGTGGCAGTGGGTGTCACCACTGCTTTTTCCGCTGTTGTGCGTGTAAGAGAACCCCCTGTTGTGCGTGCAAGGCAATCCCCTGTCCATACTGCATGCAAAGATGCCCCCTCCTCTCAGTCTTCACTTGTTATGGCAGTTTCTCAAGAAACAGCATCCACGTCCACGTCCCATGGCAGCTTTCAATTGTCCTTATCCCAGACCTTTGAACGAAAGCACAAATTCGCAGCCAATGCCCCACAGGCCACAGTCCTAAATTTGCCCATTTCCCGACTGCTTGCGTTGGAAATGCTGCCTTTCAGGCTGGTGGAGATGAAATCCTTCCGCAACCATATGGCGGTGGCCGTCCCTCGGTACTCGGTCCCCAGCCGACACTGTTTTGCCCGGTGTGCCATCCCCGCACTACACAAGCATGTGTCCCAAAATATCTGCCGTGCCCTCAACAACGCAGTTACTGGGAGAGTCCACCTGACAACAGACACGTGGACAAGTGCTTGTGGCCAGGGACGGTACATCTCCCTGACGGCACACTGGGTAAACATATTGGAAGCCGGGACCCACTCGGACCTTGGTACGGAACACATCCTCGCCACACCGAGGATTGCGGGCCCTATGTCAGTCAGAATTGCCCCCACAGTGTACAGCTCCTGCGCATCATCCTCCTCATGTTCAGCCTTCATCTCAGATATCACCACATCATTTACAAGCTGGAAGCACTGCAGTACTGCCTCCACCAAGCGGCAACAGGCTGTGCTGAAACTCATAAGCTTAGGTGATAAACCTCACACTGCTTGTGAGTTGTGGACAGCTGTGAAAGAGCAGGCAGATCTGTGGCTGAGACCGCTGAACCTACATCCAGGCATGGTCGTGTGTGACAATGGCCGTAATCTGGTGGCGGCTCTGAGGCGAGGCGAGATCACACATGTACCATGCCTGGCTCATGTGCTTAACCTCGTGGTTCAGTGGTTTCTTAAATCGTACTCCAATTTGCCAGATCTGCTCGTGAAAGTACGCCGCCTGTCAGCTCATTTTCGCAAGTCGGCTACAGCTTCTGCCGCCCTTGCTGTGTTGCAGCAGCGTTTGCAGCTTCCGTCACACCGACTGGTGTGTGATGTCCCCACACGTTGGAACTCTACCCTCCAAATGTTGCAAAGGATTTGTGAGCAGAAGAGAGCAGTTGTGGAGTACCAGCTGCAACAAGGCCGTCGATATTCAGGTCAGACTCCACACATAAGACCTCAGGAGTGGACCTGGATGTCTGAAAGTATGTACCATCCTGACTAACTTTGAGGAGTCCACCAAGATGGTGAGTGGCGATGACGCCATCATTAGCGTCAGCATCCCACTTGTCTGTCTTTTGCAACGCTCTCTGCAGAGAATTAAAGAGGAGGCATTGCATCCAGAGTATGATGAGATGGATCAAGAAGCCGTAGCGGTCAATTACACACAGCCCAGCCTCATCTCATCCCAACGTGCATTGGGGGACAATGAGGAAGAGGAGGATTAGGAAGAACAGGAGCTGGTATCATGCGCTGTAGACGGTAGTACCTGTACAACTGTCATACCGTCGGTTCAGCGTGGATGGCCTGAGGACAGAGGGGAGGAGGAGGAGGAGGAGAGCATGGTCAGTCGTCATCTTGGTGAGGACACGGAAGTCTTGCCCGTTACCAGTCTGGCACACATGGCTGACTTTATGTTACGCTGCCTTAACCGTGACCCTCGCGTTGTCAAAATGTTGGGTGACAGTCATTACTGGTTGGTGACACTTTTAGACCCCCGCTACAAGGAGAACTTTCACTCTCTTATTCCTGAGGTGGAGAGGTCTACAAAAATGGGGCAGTACCAGAAGGCCCTCACTGCAGAACTGTTAAAAAAAATTCCCATCTCAACACGCTAGCGGCAGAGGTCCCAGTTCGTTGCCCAACCAAAGCATACAGCCGAGAGAGACGCAACTCCAATCCAGCAGAGGCAGGGGAACACTGTCAACATTCTGGGAGAGTTTACTCAGACTCTCCCTTCGGACAGGCCCTGAGGCGCAGGATACTCTCACAAGGAGTGGAAAGTTTCAAAAGATGGTGAGGGAGTACCTTGCCGACCGTACCAGCGTCCTCTGTGATTCCTCTGTGCCTTTTAATTATTGGGTATCCAAGCTGGACACTTGGAATGAACTCGCTCTGTACGCCCTGGAGGTCCTGGCCTGCCCTGCCGTTAGCGTGTTATCGAAGCGTGTTTTTAGTGCCGCTGGGGGAATTATAACTGATAAGCGCACTCACCTGTCAACTGACAATGCTGACAAGCTGACCCTTATCAAAATGAACAAGGGCTGGATTGGGCCAGACTTCTCATCACCACCAAATGACAGCAGAGTAACATAAAGTCAAATCCACTGTGTTATTTTGGGAGGTGTATTCCCATGCACCGCTTCAAACCCACACATGGGTATATGCTTCATCATTTCGGCTGTATTTTGCTCTTCTCCTTATCCTCAGCCTCCACCACCACTATACCACCAGGGTGACCTTGGTCCGTGTTGCCAGCATTGCAAGTTCCTCCGTCCTAATTTTTGGCAGCTTTTGCTTGGAAGGCATAGGCAAAGACTATGGGAGACCCTCTCCCCAATAATGGGAATAATGTTTTTAAGATGCTGTACTGCATGGCTCTTGTTTGCCAGCATTGCAAGTTCCTCCATCCTAATTTTTGGCAGCTTTTGCTTGGAAGGCATAGGCAAAGACTATGGGAGACCCACTCCCTAATAATGGGAATAATGTTTTTAAGATGCTGTACTGCATGGCTCTTGTTTGCCAGCATTGCAAGTTCCTCCGTCCTAATTTTTGGCAGCTTTTGCTTGGAAGGCATAGGCAAAGACTATGGGAGATCCACTCCCCAATAATGGGAATAATGTTTTTAAGATGCTGTACTGCATGGCTCTTGTGTGCCAGCATTGCAAGTTCCTCCGTCCTAATTTTTGGCAGCTTTTGCTTGGAAGGCATAGGCAAAGACTATGGGAGACCCACTCCCCAATAATGGGAATAATGTTTTTAAGATGCTGTACTGTTTGGCTCTTGTTTGCCAGCATTGCAAGTTCCTCCGTCCTAATTTTTGGCTGCTTTTGCTTGGAAGGCATAGGTAAAGACTATGGGAGACCCACTCCCCAATAATGGGAATAATGTTTTTAAGATGCTGCACTGCATGGCTATTGTAAGGGGCATTGCAAGCTCCTCTGTCCTAATATTTGGCATCTTTTCGTTGGAAGGCATAAGCAAAGACTATGGGAGACCCACTCCCCAATAATGGGAATGTTTTTAAGATGCTGTACTGCATGGCTCTTGTAAGGAGCATTGCATGTTCCTCTGTCCTAATTTTTGCCAGCTTTTGCTTGGAAGGCATAAGCAAAGACTATGGGAGACCCACTCCCCAATAATGGGAATAAAGTTTTTAAGATGCTGTACTGCATGGCTCTTGTAAGGGGCATTAAAACCGTCTTGTTAAACTACTGCGACTTCCACCACTTTTCCAAGGGGCATTAAAACCGTCTTGTGAAGCTACTGCGACCTCCACCACTTTTCCAAGGGGCATTAAAACCGTCTTGTTAAGCTAATGCGACCTCCACCACTTTTCCAAGGGGCATTAAAACCGTCTTGTTAAGCTACTGCGACCTCCACCACTTTTCCAAGGGGCATTAAAACCATCTTGTTAAGCTACTGCGACCTCCACCACTTTTCCAAGTGGCATTAAAACCGTCTTGTTAAACTACTGCGACCTCCACGTCTCTTCCAAGGGGCATTAATACTGTCTTGTTAAGTTACTACGACCTCCACCACTTTTCCAAGGGGCATTAAAACCGTCTTGTTAAGCTACTGCGACCTCCACCACTTTTCCAGGGGGCATTAAAACCATCTTGTTAAGCTACTGCGACCTCCACCACTTTCCCAAGGAGCATTAAAACCGTCTTGTTAAGCTACTGCGACCTCCACCATTTTTCCAAGGGGAATTAAAACCGTCTTGTTAAGCTACTGCGACCTCCACCACTTTTCCAAGGGGCATTAAAACCATCTTGTTAAGCTACTGCGACCTCCACCACTTTCCCAAGGGGCATTAAAACCGTCTTGTTAAGCTACTGCGACCTCCACCACTTTTCCAAGGGGCATTAAAACCGTCTTGTTAAGCTACTGCGACCTCCACCACTTATCCAAGGGGCATTAAAACCGTCTTGTTAAGCTGCTGCGACCTCCACCACTTATCCAAGGGGCATTAAAACTGTCTTGTTAAGGTACTGTGATCTCCACGTCTCTTCCAAGGGGCATTAAAACCATCTTGTTAAACCACTCTGAACTCCCCAGCTCTTCCAATGGCATTAAAACCATCTTGTTAAGCTACTGTGACCTCCACATCTCTTCTAAAGGGCATTAAAACCATCTTGTTAAGCTACTGTGACCTCCACCACTTTTCCAAGGACCATTAAAACTGTCTTGTTAAGCTACTGCGACCTCCACGTCTCTTCCAAGGGGCATTAAACCATCTTGTTAAGCTACTGTTACCTCCACCACTTTTCCAAGGGGCATTAAAACCGTCTTGTTAAGCTACTGCGACCTCCACATCTCTTCCAAGGGGCATTAAAACCGTCTTGTTAAACCACTCTGAACTCCACAGCTCTTCCAAGGGGCATTAAAACCGTCTTGTAAAGCTACTGCGACCTCCACCACTTTTCCAAGGGGCATTAAAACCGTCTTGTTAAGCTACTGCGACCTCCACCACTTTTCCAAGGGTGCATTAAAACCATCTTGTTAAGCTACTGCGACCTCCACCACTTTTCCAAGGGGCATTAAAACCATCTTGTTAAGCTACTGCGACCTCCACCACTTTTCCAAGGGGCATTAAAACTGTCTTGTTAAGCTACTGTGACCTCCACGTCTCTTCCAAGGGGCATTAAAACTGTCTTGTTAAACCACTCTGAACTCCACAGCTCTTCCAAGGGGCATTAAAACAGTCTTGTTAAGCTACTGCGACCTCCACGTCTCTTCCAAGGGGCATTAAAACCATCTTGTTAAGCTACTGCGACCTCCACCACTTTTCCAAGGGGCATTAAAACCATCTTGTTAAGCTACTGCGACCTCCACCACTTTTCCAAGGGGCATTAAAACTGTCTTGTTAAGCTACTGTGACCTCCACGTCTCTTCCAAGGGGCATTAAAACTGTCTTGTTAAACCACTCTGAACTCCACAGCTCTTCCAAGGGGCATTAAAACCGTCTTGTTAAGCTACTGCGACCTCCACCACTTTTCCAAGGGGCATTAAAACCGTCTTTTTAAGCTGTTAAGCTACTGCGACCTCCATGTCTCTTCCAAGGGGCATTAAAACCATCTTGTTAAGCTACTGCGACCTCCACCACTTTTCCAAGGGGCATTAAAACCATCTTGTTAAGCTACTGCGACCTCCACCACTTTTCCAAGGGGCATTAAAACTGTCTTGTTAAGCTACTGTGACCTCCACGTCTCTTCCAAAGGGGCATTAAAACTGTCTTGTTAAACCACTCTGAACTCCACAGCTCTTCCAAGGGGCATTAAAACCGTCGTGTTAAGCTACTGTGACCTCCACGTCTCTTCCAAGGGGCATTAAAACCATCTTGTTAAACCACTCTGAACTCCACAGCTCTTCCAAGGGGCATTAAAACCGTCTTGTTAAGCTACTGCGACCTCCACCACTTTTCCAAGGGGCATTAAAACCATCTTGTTAAGCTACTGCAACCTCCACCACTTTTCCAAGGGGCATTAAAACTGTCTTGTTAAGCTACTGTGACCTCCACGTCTCTTCCAAGGGGCATTAAAACTGTCTTGTTAAACCACTCTGAACTCCACAGCTCTTCCAAGGGGCATTAAAACCGTCTTGTTAAGCTACTGCGACCTCCACCACTTTTCCAAGGGGCATTAAAACCGTCTTTTTAAGCTGTTAAGCTACTGCGACCTCCACGTCTCTTCCAAGGGGCATTAAAACCATCTTGTTAAGCTACTGCGACCTCCACCACTTTTCCAAGGGGCATTAAAACCATCTTGTTAAGCTACTGCGACCTCCACCACTTTTCCAAGGGGCATTAAAACTGTCTTGTTAAGCTACTGTGACCTCCACGTCTCTTCCAAAGGGGCATTAAAACTGTCTTGTTAAACCACTCTGAACTCCACAGCTCTTCCAAGGGGCATTAAAACCGTCGTGTTAAGCTACTGTGACCTCCACGTCTCTTCCAAGGGGCATTAAAACCATCTTGTTAAACCACTCTGAACTCCACAGCTCTTCCAAGGGGCATTAAAACCGTCTTGTTAAGCTACTGCGACCTCCACCACTTTTCCAAGGGGCATTAAAACCGTCTTGTTAAGCTACTGCGACCTCCACGTCTCTTCCAAGGGGCATTAAAACCATTTTGTTAAGCTACTGTGACCTGCACCACTTTTCCAAGGGGCATTAAAACTGTCTTGTTAAGCTACTGTGACCTCCACGTCTCCTCCAAGGGGCATTAAAACCGTCTTGTTAAGCTACTGTGACCTCCACTACTTTTCCAAGGGGCATTAAAACCGTCTTGTTAAGCTACTGCGACCTCCACGTCTCTTCCAATGGGCATTAAAAGCGTCTTGTTAAACCACTCTGAACTCCACAGCTCTTCCAAGGGGCATTAAAACCATCTTGTTAAGCTACTGCGACCTCCACCACTTTTCCAAGGGGCATTAAAACCGTCTTGTTAAGCTACTGTGACCTCCACCACTTTTCCAAGGGGCATTAAAACCGTCTTGTTAAGCTACTGCGACCTCCACCACTTTTCCAAGGGGCATTAAAACCATCTATTTAAGCTACTGCGACCTCCACCACTTTTCCAAGGGGCATTAAAACCGTCTTGTTAAGCTACTGTGACCTCCACGTCTCTTCTAAGGGGCATTAAAACCATCTTGTTAAACCACTCTGAACTCCACATGCTTGCATTCCAAGAAAACAAAGCAGATGCTAACTTCTATCATCATCATCATGTTCCTCACCTTGGCACTCTCAACTCCCCTGATGGAGAAGCCAGGGCCCACCGGAGGGGTCTGGTTCTGTGGTGGGCTCGTCCAATGCTGCCCTAAAGCAAGCCAGGCTAAGAAAAGTGTGGGGGAAGGTCACAGTAGAAATAGGGGCGGCTGGGGACTGTTTATGGACACCCGGCGCCCCCAGGCGGCTGGGGACCGTGTGCGGACACCTGGCCGCGGGGTGGCTGGGGACCGAGTATGGACACCCGGTCGCCCCCTGGCGGCTGGGGAGCGAGTGTGGACACTTGGTCGCCGGGCGGCTGGGGACTGAGTATGGATACCAGGCCGCTGATGCAGCCATGACATGGTGGCCAGCGTCTGCTTCCACGTGCCTAAAAGGCCCAATTTGAAGTGCAAGCAAGCAGTATGGTATTGAAGCCTGGGGGTGGGTGGGTGGCAGGCTGCATACTTGCGCTTGCATTGCAAGGAATGGGGGAGGTACAATTGAACACTGCCCTGGGACAAGGACTTGCACGGAGATAGTTGCAAGTCTGCATCTTCTGATGGCAAGGATCACTTCTGATGGGCACACTTTTAGGCAGTGACCTCGGTGTCAAAGATGCTTCCAGGGGTCTTCCCCATGCTGTTCCCATGTCTTTTCAGCACTGTATGCATGTGTCACACAGCACATGGCCAGATAAGGTTGTAAAATGTTAAAATGACATTTCCAGGTGAATGCATTTGTCACGGTTGAAAGCAATGCAAAAGTGCAAATGCGCATAAAAAATGCTACTTGTGAACATAGCCCAAGGTGTGGAGGAGTATTTTTGTTTTTGGTTATTTATTTTACCTTATACACAAGTCTTTACCCTGGAAAGGATGTTCCTTAACATATTTCACAGGAAAACCGTTTCAGTTTAGTTTTTGAACGTTTTATTGTGAGCCCGTAAAAGTGGCTTAATACCTCTGACCACGTTGTTGACAACAGTGACCTGGGGGTCAGAAATGCTTCCTGCGGCGATCCCCATGCTGTCCCCATGTCATTTGAGCACGGTCACTATCATTTTGGCCACTTTTTAGGCTTTCTACTGACTGCCGGGGGTGCCGCCGCAAAAATGCTCGGGTCTCCCATAGACTAACATTGGGCTCGTTGCTCGGGTCGAGCACCCGAGTATCACGGTAAGCTCGGCCCGAGCTTCGAGCACCCAAGCATTTTAGTGCTCGCTCAACACTAATCATGACAGCTATTCAGCTACGCCACATCAACAGAGCAGCTCTTCCTTTTCCGGTCTGTTCTGACAATGGAACGTGACAGCCAACTTCATGCTGATTGACAGCTGGCTCCCTGCAGTTAGGCAGCTGGAAGCTGGCTGTCAATCATCATGACGATGGCAGTCACACCCTGTCAACGGAGCAGAATGGATGAGAAGCTTCTGCTGTGCTGACAAGACGTCAGCAAAAGACACTGAATCGTTGGCAGGAGTGGTAGGTGACCACTTCATGTTGGCAGAGATCGGTGCCAGGCACAACAGTTAGGAACTATCTTCCTGTTAGTTCTTAGGCACATAGTAAAAAAAAAAAATTCTATAGACCAGTCCTTTATTACCCCTTTAAAAATGATTTAGGCCTCATTAAACAGACAGGTTTTTGTCTCATACAAGAAAAAAATGGACCAATTTTCATCAGTGTTTGGTCAGGGTGTCTGTGTCACGGATCAGACTTGCCACTGCAAGTCGATGGTTCCATGAAAAACTCAGACAGCACACTGATGGCATCCTACATTCATCAACATTGAAATTGCAACACAAAGAAGGAAACATCACGTACATGAAATATGGACATGTGAATGAGCCCTAAATATGTAGGGCAATAATAAATCACATTTGCCTCCACTGCAGGAGTTTGATTCTAGTCTTGCAGTCACTGCTATGTGGCAAACTGGTGACAATATGTGAATATTAATAATACATTTTCTGTTTCAGTTGATCAAATGAAGGCACAATTCTTTACATTTTCTATGTTTTTTTTAATGTTTATTGCTTATGTCAGTGAAATCAATTAAACCTGTGATATAAACTTCTAGAAAAAAAAAACTGGCAAAATATGCTTGAAACATATGTTCCTGCCTGAACATTAACAGAATGTACAGTATATGTAAGTGACTTTGTAAATACATTGCTTATCTAATGATTAGAGCCACATTCACCATTCTAGCACAGCTTGTTGGTTTAATATCTACACATAAGATATGCACCGTATGTTGTATTCAGGGAAGTGTAGTCGTAAAGGGTTTTCCGGCTATATGATATTGATAATTTATAATAAGGATCAATATCAGATCGGTTGGGGTCCGACACCTGGAAATGCTATTGATCAGCTGTTATGACCTCTGGTGGCGGCTGGAACTACTAACCAATGGGGGTAGCGGTTGTGAGCCCCCATTGATCTGATATTGATGACCTATCCAAAAGATTGATATTGATGATCTTATGCCTGGAGAATCCCTTCAGCATCACCCACTGTATTAAAGGCGCTCAGTGGTTTGAGCTGTATCTACAAAAAGTGAACCGTGCACTGCGGTGATTCCATAACCTCTGTACAATACGAATGGCACTGCAGCGCACATGCTCGACTGCTACTCCAAACTCCTTTTCATCGTGACCAAGCAGGTGAGAAGGAACCAGAATCTCAGGACTCTTCCTATAGTGATGACTTAGAGCAGGGATGTCAAACTCACACAGAGGGGCAAAATGAACAATTTGGACAAAGTCACGGGCCAACCAGTATACAGTATAAAGGGCCCCATCCAAAATAATGAGTGCCACATAATCCTCCATACAGTATAACGGGCGCTACATAGTCCTCCATACAGTATAAAGGGTCCCATACAAAATAATGTAAAGAGAGAGAAAGCCACAGGTACAGAGAGCCAGGCACACCCAAATGTTTGTGGTGACCACAACAGGTATTTGATACTGACCTCTCAATGGTGCTTATATGCATTGTCTCTTGTTCATATTTTATATGTTTACTTACTTGCACATTGGGTTGTTAATTGCTAACTCTATGGTCCGTACTATCCTGAACTTAAACCTCAATTGAATCTAACATTACAATCTATAAAATACCTGTTGTTGCATGTTTGGAATGATCCTACCCTTGCATGGGTTTCTTGTGTTTTAAATGTTTTTAATGTTTCTATGTGTGGTTACATTGTCTTTGTCAAACATTGTCAAAATAAAATTGTTATATTTTTGCAATACAAACATTTGGGTGTGCCTGGGTCTCTGTACCTGTGGCGTTCTCTCTCTTTACATTATATGCATTTCACAGGTTGTCTGTAGTATCCCTCCCACACCTAGCTGTGCCTCCTATCTCCTTGTTCTAACCATACAAAATAATGGGCGGCACATAATCCTCCATACAGTATAACGGGCGCCACATACACCTCCATACAGTATTATGGGCACCACATAGTCCTCCATAAAGTATAATGGGCCCGACATAGCTCTCCATACAGTATAATGGGCTCCCATAGTCCTCCATACAGAATAATGGCCCCACATAGGGGTGGTGGCTCTGGTGTCGCGAGACAGATAAAACCACCCTGCAGGCCAGATTTGGCGCACAGGCCAGAGTTTGACATGAGTCTCAGGGGTGGGGCCTCCAGCAATCAAACATTTATCTCATAATCTGTGAATAATTCTCAAGTGGCAATACTTTTTAACCCCTTTACCCACTAGGGTGGTTTGCACGTTAATGATCAGGCCAATTTTTACAATTCTGACCACTGTCACTTTATGAGGTAATTACTCTAGAACGCTTCAACGGATCCCCCTGATTCTGAGATTGTTTTTCCGTGACATATTGTACTTCATAATTGTGGTAAAATTTCTTTGAGATCACTTGCATTTATTTGTGAAAAAAATGGAAATTTGGTGAAAATTTTTAAAATGTTGCAATTTTTAAAATTTGAATTTTTATGCCCTGAAATCAGAGAGATATGTCACACAAAATAGTTAATAAATAACATTTCCCACATGTCTACTTTACATCAGCACAATTTTGGAACCAAAATTTTTTTTTATTAGGGAGCTATAATGGTTAAGAGTTGACCAGCGATTTCTCATTTTTCCAACAAAATTTACAAAACCATTTTTTTAGGGACCACATGACATTTGAAGTCACTTTGAGGGGTTTTTATGACAGAAAATACCCAAAAGTGACACCATTCTAAAAACTGAACCTCAAGGTGCTCAAAACCACATTCAAGAACTTTATTAACCCTTCAGGTGCTTCACAGGAATTTTTGGAATATGAAAGAAAAAAATTAACATTTAACTTTTTTCACAAAAATGGTACTTTAGACCCAATTTTTTTTATTTTTGCAGGGGTAACAGGAAAAAATGTACCCCAAAATTTGTTGTGCAATTTCCCCTGAGCACGCAGATACCCCATATGTGGGGAAAAAACACAGTTTTGGCACACGGCAGGGTTCAGAAGGGAAGGAGCGCCATTTGACTTTTTGAATGAAAAATTTGCTTGAATAATTAGCGGACGCCATGTTGCGTTTTGGGAGCCCCTGATGCGCCTAAACAGTGGAAACCCCCTACAAGTGACACTATTTTGGAAACTAGACCCCTCAGGAAACTTATCTAAATGTGTGTTGAGTACCTTGAACTCCAAGGTGCTTCACAGAAGTTTATAACATTGAGCCGTAAAAATAAAATTTTCACATTTTTCCCACAAAAATGTTTTTCTGCCCCCAATTTTGCATTTCCTTAAGGGTAGCAGGAGAAATTGCACCATGCAGTTTGTTGTGTAATTTCTCCTGAGTAAGCAGATATCCCATATGTGGGGGAAAACCACTGTTCGGAAGGGAAGGAGTGCCATTTGACTTTTTGATTGAAAATTTGCTTGAATAATTAGCGGGCGCCATGTCGCGTTTGGAGAGCCCCTGATGTGCCTAAATAGTGGAAACCCCCCACAAGTGACCCCATTTTGGAAACTACACCCCTCAAGGATTTTATCAAGGGATATAGAGAACATTTTGAACCCAGAGGTACGACACAGAATTTGATAACATTAGGTCATCATATTGAATAACTTGTCATTAGTCTTGAGCGCAAGTGCTCGCTACTTGAGTTTGCATCGGATACTCAGGTATGCACCATGTAGCACACGTGCTCGAGTGTCATGCTCGAGTCCCCGCCTGCATGTTTCACGGTTATTAGACGCCATTGCTCGTGCATGGCAGGCAATCTCCGCAAGGTTTTTTTGGCTGCTAAGCAAATTGAGGAGGAAACTCGAGCATGTCACTTGAGCACCCGCGATACTCAGTGCATACCCGAGCACCCGATGCAAACTCAAGTATCGAGCACTTGCGCTCAACACTAGTTGCTATATAGTCATCTTTTTTTTTTTGCTTTTAAAAAAAATCCCAACCCTAACCCTAGCCCAACCCTAACCCCAACCCCAACCCTAGCCTAACCCCAACCCCAACCCTAACCCTAACTCCTACCGTAAAACTAGCCCAACCCTAACCCCAACCCCAACCCTAACCTTAGCCCAACCCTAACCCCAACCCTAACCCTAGCACAACCCTAACCCTAGAGTTTATTTTTTACGCTGTTCCTCGTGCGATATAAGTGATTAAACAATTTTATTCTTTGGTCGGTGCAATTACAGTGATACCAGATTCATATCAGGTTTTTATGACTGACAGCTGTCACACACTAAAAGATGCATTTTTTTGTAAAATCTAGTTTTTGCATCGCCATATTTTGAGAGCTATAATTTTTCCATATTTTGGCCGACAGAGTCATGTGATGGTTTGTTTTTTGCAGGATGAGTTGACGTTTTTATTGGTGCCATTTTCAGGCACGTGACTTTTTTTATCACTTTCTATTCCAATTTTTGGGAGACAGAATAAACAAAAACCAACAATTCAGGAGTTGTTTTTTTAAATTTTTTTATTCTGCTCCGCGTGTGGTAAAATTGATAAGGCATCTTTATTCTTCGTGTCAGTACGTTTACAGTGTTACCACATTTATATAGTTTTTCTATGTTTTGGCACTTTTACACAATAAAAGCTATTTTATAGAAAAAATTTTTTTTTTGCATCGCTTTATTCTGAGAGCTATAACTTTTTTATTTTTCGGCTGATGGAGCTGTATGGTGTTTGTTTTTTTGCGGGATAAGATGACGTTTTCAGCGGTACCATTTTTATTTATATTCGTCTTTTTGATCATGTGTTATTCCATTTTTTGTTTGGCAGTATGATGATAAAGTATTTTTTTTTGCTTCATTTTTTATTTTTACCATGTTCACTAAAGGGGTTAACTAGTGGGACAGTTTTATAGGTCAGGTCGTTCTGGACGCGGTGATACCAAATATGTGTACTTTTATTGTTTTTTTTTTTTTCATAATAATATTTATTGATGGGTACATTATATTTTTATTTTTAGTGGATTATTTTTTTTTTATATTTTTACCATTTATTTTTTTTTATAACACTTTTTTTACTTTTATTCTTTGTCCCACTATGGGACTTTCACTTTTTTTATTCTGATGACCTGTATAGCATAGGGATGGAGCACCATCCCAGTGCTATACAGGCTGTCAGCGCTGCGCATGACCAAAGTATCTCTCTGCTGTCTGGTGACCCGGATGTTGTCATGACGACATCGGGTTGTCATGGCAACATCCGGGAAGCCTTGGCAGACAGCGTTGGACGCCGGTAGGAGAGGTGAGTATTGTGATCACCTCCCCTTGCCCCCGCAATGCTGCGATCGACTTCAATCGCAGCATTGCGGGGGTTAATGTGCCGGAAGTGGTGCGGGACCGGTCCCTGCACATAGCACCGGATGTCAGCTGTGACAATCTGTGCGGGCGCGATCGCCATGACGTACTATTCCGTACCTGGCTGTTAAGTCCCAGGGCGCAGGTACGCATTAGTACGTCTTGGGCTTTTAAGGAGTTAAAAAAAAAACTATAAAATGTTCATAGCTGAATCCATACGTTTTCTTACGTAGAACATTCCCTTTATAAGTTACATTTTTTGTTAATATTAAAACATATAAGATTTACCTGTCTTTATTTTCAGGTTCATTATTTCCGCAGCAACAGCAGCAACAACAGCAGCAGAAGAGCAAAAACAGGAATAGAGGAACGAGAACCCCCGCAATTATGGCTCCTTTTTGGCTGGAGGCTACAACAAAGCAAACACATCCAGAAATAGCAGAGCATGCAGCAAGTTATAGGAGACACATGTACTCATATTACTCCTATTTTCTACATATCTGCATTTTAATAGTTTGTCATTTTAGTATTTTCTTTCTTTTTGCCTGAAATACCTGGGCCCACCAGCTAACAGGTGAGACCTTTGGGAGAATTTTATCATAAAGGGATATTTTTATATTTTTTTGCTTCTGGCTCTGTTGCATTCATTATAAATGTTGCACTACGTTTAACACATTTGGTGCATCTCTAATTATGTCACTGTCTACTTTTTCTTAAATAGGTTGTCTAATCTTCTTTCTATAAATGCGCACTGCTGAGAGGCACGGTATGGGGGGAGCACCCCAAAACACCAGAATTGTGTTTTTTCCGCCACCGCAACAATGCAAAAAAATGTAATAACAGGCAATCAAAACATCGTATCAACCCCAAAATTATATCAGTAAAAACATCGGCTCAAAGCACAAAAAATGCCATCAAACAGCTCCATATCCTGAAAATTAAAAATGTTATGGATCTTAAAAAATGGTGTCACCAACACGCCATACATCACAATTGTGGGAGCTGATTAGTGTCCACGGCAGCCAGATTGACAAGGCAGTCTCCATGTCTGCCTTGTCAATCTCCTATGTAGCCTTTCCTGTGGTTGGGCTTCATAGGAGATTGTCGATTTTACAATAAACTGCGACTTTATGGTACTCCACAGGCAATCTAGCGATCAAAGGTTTAAGTCCCCTAAGGGGACTAATTGAATATGTATAAAGCATAACAAAATATTTTATAAAAAAGTTTAAATCAACCACTAATCTAATGAATTTGCTAAATATAAACAATTAACATATTTGGTATTACCATTTGCGTAAATGCTTGAACAAATAAAATGTAAAAATATTTATAGCATATGGTCAACGCAGAAACGGTAAAAGAAATTGAAATGCAAATATTGGCATTTTTTTTGGTTTTCACAATTCCTGAAATAAATGTAATGAAGAGCGATCAAAATGTTGCATGTACGCCACAATGCAATAAATAAAAATGTCAGCTCAATGCGCAAAAAACCACATGCCTATTAGTGATGAGCGAGTATGCTCGTTTAACCCTTTCGTCGAGCACGCTCGGGTGCTTTCCGAGTATCTTCGGCGTGCTCGTATAGTAAGTTCGAGTCCCTGCGTCTGCATGATTTATGGCTGTTAGTCAGCCTCAACACATGCAGAGATTGCCTGTTTGTTAGGGAATCCTCACGTGTTGAGGCTGACTAACAGTCATAAATCATGCAGACGCAGGTACTCAAACTTAACCCTTTCGCAACCCTGGGATTTTCCGTTTTTGCATTTTCGTTTTTTGCTCCCCTTGTTCCCAGAGCCATAGCGTTTTTATTTTTTGGTCAATATGGCCGTGTGAGGGCTTATTTTTTGCGGGACAAGTTGTACTTTTGAACAACATTACTGGTTTTACCATATCATGTACGGGAAAAAAGGAAAAAAATTCCAAGTGCGGTGAAATTGCAAAAAAAGTGCAATACCAGAGATGTTTTTTTTTTTTTTTTACCACGTTCACTGAATGCTAAAACTGACCAGCCATTATTAATCTCCAGGTCATTACGAGTTCGTAGACACCAAACATGTGTAGGTTCTTTTTTATTTAAGTGGTAAAAAAAATTCCGCAGTTTGCTAAAAAAAAAAAAAATGGCACCATTTTCCAAGACCCATAGTGTCTCCATTTTTCGGGATCTGGGGCCGGGTGAGGGCTTATTTTTTGCTCGCCGAGCTGACGTTTTTATTTATACCATTTGGGGTAGATCCGATGTTTTGATCGCCCGTTATTGCATTTTATTGCAATTTTTCGGCGACCAAAAAACGTAATTCTGGCATTTAGAAATTTTTTCTCGTTACGCCGTTTACCGATCGGATTAATTCTTTTTTTATATTGATAGATCTGGCGATTCTGAACACGGCGATACCAAATATGTGTATGTGTTTTTTTATTATTATTATTTTATTTTGAATGGGGCGAAAGGGGGGTGATTTAAACTTTTATATTTTTTTAATTGTTTTAATACTTTTAAAACCATTTTTTTCTCACTTTTTGCTTGCTTCTATATTCTCCATAGGAGACTAGAAGCAGCACTTGTCTGATCGCCTCTGCTACGTAGAGGTGATCAGCAGATCACCTCTATGTAGCAGTAATGCTCCTGTGCTATGAGCGCCGACCACTAGGTGGCGCTCATAACAATCAGCTCATGACAACCCCTGTAGTCTGCTGCAGAACCAGGGTTGTCATGCCCACCCATCAGTGACCCGCGATCACGTGATGGGGTCACCGATGGGTGGGGTAAGTGACCCGCTTCCGGTGCGGCGATGTTAAATTGACAGCGTCATTTAACATGTTAACAGCCGCGGGTGGATCGCGATTCCATCCGTGGCTGTTGCGGGCACATGTCAGCTGTAATAATCAGCGCCGGAGCCTTCACTGAACCGGGGGTTACAGCCTGGTGCGTACTAATACGTCCCAGGCTGTAAAGGGGTTTAATATAAGAGCACGCTGAAGATACTCGGAAAGCACCCAAGCTTGCTCGGCGAAAGGGTTAAACGAGCATGCTCGCTCATCACTAATGCCTATAGAAAGGTTAAGGGTCGGAGAAAATGGAAACACAAACCAATTTTATTTTTTACAAAGTTCTGAAATTTTTTTAGCCATTAAAATATGAAAAATCCTTTATAAGTTTTATATCACCATAATTGTACTGACCTGAAGAATCATATAGAAATGTCATAAAACATTTTATAGTAAAATTAAGGGTGATATTCAAAACCACAGCAAAACAAGTTCTCATCCCTCATGCAGTTATGTCGATGGAAAATTAAAAAAGTTATGGCTCCTGGAAGAAGGGGAGGTACTATTGACTTATTAAATAATTGAAACAATGGTTTTACATTTTTTAATGGCTTAATGTTTTATGCCACCTCCTTGCTGAAGTGAAAATTGGGCAATAGAGTCAAGAGGGGAGGGGGGCGGTGGCCCACCAGTGTCCATCGCTGATTTTGGATGTAAACTATGGATGAAATAAGAGCCACTGGTTCAGTTCTCCACCACTTAAGGCCTCAATACACATTGGACTAAAGTCACCAATATCAGCGATATCATCCAACAGTCTAATTTACATGGGAAAGAAGGATCTATTGGATTTTCAACTTCCAATCCTTTTTTGCTCTGGGGGATAAGCAGCTGCTGCAGGAGTCTGGCGGCGACTTTCTCAAAGAGAACACAGGAATGCTCAGATTTCGGTTTAATATATACTGAAGCAGTTCTCCTATGTGGCAAGGTGGGATTTTAGGTGTCTCACAAATTGGAGGCCGTTTTTGACTTCTTCTTCTTCTGCACCACCTATAGCTAAACCACTCTTCTATTCTTTGGCATGTTCAAAGCGAAAGAGGCACATGTTGCAATCATTCTGTCACTAGCTTGCCAAAACTCTAATCTCTGTTCCTACATGTGTGCATTGGCACTGGAGGAGCCCAGCACCACGTTCACAGTGTCAGGGCGGGTTTCACACAGAGTGGGTGTGGGCACACTCTAATTTTTGGCTCCTGCCAGTCTATGGAACTGCTGAGTACAGCACTTTGCTATTTTCGGCAGTCCTATAGAGAAGCAATAAATCGAAAGTGAAGTTTATGCACCTCTGCTCAATTTAAGACGTGCTATAAAGTCCCATTCATAGGGTTCCCAAACCCCAATTTCAGGATCGCTTAGGGGCCCAGTTGATGAACCTACATTGATCTACAGGTTTCCCCAATCTTATTGATAACTTGTTTTTTTGGAATAACCATTTCTACAAAGCAAAATGTAGTCATTTTTCAGGTGTAGAACTTTGTATTTGAGACACAGTAGGAGAATGATATTCTAAGAAAAAGGATAGTAAAGCTGCACATGAGGAGGTGGAAGATGTGAATATGAACAGTAGAAAACTTGCTTACTCAGTAGACACATTCCATGCTTGGGGTCACATGGGCCACCACTACAATCACAGATGATTGAACAGTTGAATCCAAAATATCCATGAGGACATGTTTCATTGCAACTGCAGACAACAGGAATTAAAAAAATGTCTTTAAATAACATTCTGTATAATTTCTTAGTATAATAGCGCAAACAATATACATGTAGATGGGTGCGCACATTGATCGGTGTGTGTAGAAAATACGATTTAATTTGATATTTTGTGCACCACTCCGGCGCTTTTTCTTATTGCACTGCCGGAGTGAAATCACTAATGTACAGGTGCATCTCACTAAATTAGAATATCATCAAAAAGTGAATTTATTTCAGTTCTTCAATACAAAAAGTGAAACTCATATATTATATAGAGTCATTCCAATGACTACCTCTTGAAGCCCATCAAGAGAATGCCAAGAGTGTGCAAAGCAGTCATCAAAGCAAAAGGTGGCTACTTTGAAGAACCTAGAATATAAGACATATTTTCAGTTGTTTCACACTTTTTTGTGAAGTATATAATCCCACATGTGTTAATTCATAGTTTTGATGCCTTCTGTGTGAATGTCATGAAAATACAGAAAAATCTTTAAATGAGAAGGTGTGTCCAAAATTTTGGTCTGTACTGTACTTACCAGCTGCTGACTTCTTCTGTTCTCGCCGCCACCGCTCTGGTCTGTCTTCTGCAGGTTGTGACCTGCCGGATTGCTCCATTGTTGCTGGGCGAGACGGAAGTCACTTCTCAATGTAAGTCTATGAGAGCCAGAACGAAACTCCCAAAGACTTACATCTAGAATTTGTGACAGTTACCTCTGACTTCAGGAGATGGGGTCACAAGATATTGGAAAGGGACCGGAGCGGTACCGGGTAGAACAGAAGACGACTATGTATTCTTCAAGGAAAAGAGAACAGACAATATGGTCTCTGGGGGTGAAATAACAAAATAAAAATCCAGAGTTGCGCTTTAAGCAACCAACAGAACTCATGGCATGTGACAATGCTGGATAGAAGGTTTATCACGTGTATGGCTTTGTGAGAGATTTCTGACAAAGACAAAGAAAAAAATACCAATGTGTGCCAAGACATGGTAGAATATTCATGCACTTGCCACTCGCAAACAGCACCACCCAGATACATTTTGAGATTATTTAGGTGATTACTAAACACTTTGACTGGAGAGAACCATGGGATGCACGGTGCCATATAATGTAATTAAACTGCATCAAATGAACTGGACTGGGGTGCCAAGAGCCCACCAGTAGCATTCAGTCTGGGAGCCCAATTTTTAGCTACATACAAATATTACATTACCTTTGTACTTATATTTCTATACAGGGTCGGACTGGGCTGGCGGGATACCGGGAATTTTCCAGGTGGGCCTCGCCCGCTGCTGCAGAGGAGAGGGGGATGAAGAGAACAAAAAACAAATCCTGCGGTTTTAAGGGGCACGGGCCCTTTAAAAGCGCAGGCACAGTGTATGCAGGGACGCATGCACGCGGCGTTCATTTCTTGAACCACCACGGCGCACGTCCCAGTGAAGCAGCTGAAGCTGCGCATCTCCCTCTGCTGGGGTATGACGTCATCGTCATGCGCCTGCTGTGAAGGAGGCGCGCAACTCAGCCGCCGGAGAAGGAGGACACTGCACGGGAGCGGGAAGGTAAGAGGTGTGTGTGCGTGTGTGTATGCGTGCACGCGTGCGTGTGTGTGTGATGGTCTGGGTCCCTGGCTGGACACACAAGGGGGGGATAGCCCAGCTGGACAGACACACAAGGGGGTAGCCTGGCTGGACACACAAGGGGGGAACCCTGGATGGACACACAAGGGGGGCCCAGCTGGACACACAAGGGGGTAGCCTGGCTGGACACACAAGAGGGTAGCCGACTGGACACAAAAGGGGGGGTACCCAGGCTGGAAACACAAGGGGGAACCCTGGCTGGACACACAAGGGGGGCCCAGCTGGACACACAAGGGGGAGCCGACTGGACAAACAAGGGGGGGCCCTGGCTGTACACACAAGGGGGAACCCTGGCTGGACACACAAGGGGGAACCCGGCTGGACACACAAGGGGGGGCCCAGCTGGACATACAAGGAGGGGCCCAGCTGGACACACAAGGGGGGCCCAGCTGGACACACAAGGGGGGCCCAGCTGGACAGACACACAAGGGGGTAGCCTGGCTGGAAACACAAGGGGGGGTCCTGGCTGGACACAAAAGTGGGGGCCCTGGCTGGACACACAAGGGGGGGCCCTGGCTGGACACACAAGGGGGGGGCCTGGCTGGACACATAAGGGGGGGCCTGGCTGGACACACAAGGGGGGAGGGCCTGGCTGGACACACAAGAGGGGGGCCTGGCTGGACACACAAGGGGGGGCCCTGGCTGGACACACAAGGGGGGGGCCCTGGCTGGACACACAAGGGGGAACCCTGGCTGGACCCAGGCAAAGGGGGGGGCAGGATGGGTATATGGGGGGGCAGGCCGGATACATAGATGCCAGGATGGATATATGGGGGGGCAGACTGGACACATTGAGGCCAGGATGGATATATGGGGGGCAGGCTGGACACATGGAGGTCAGGATGGATATATGGGGGGGCATGCTGGATACATGGAGGCCAGGATGGATATATGGGGGGTCAGGCTGGACACATGGAGGCCAGGATGGATCTATGGGGGGCAGGCTGGGATGGAGGCAAGGATGGATATGTGGAGGGGCAGGCTGGCAACATGGGGGGCTAGGATGGGTATATGGGAGGGGGCAGGCTCGATACACGTGTGCTAGGATAAATATATGGAGGGGTCACACTGGACAAATGGGGGCCAGAAGGGATATATGCAGGGGGGTGTCAGGATGGATATATGCAGGGGAGGGGGGCAAGATAGATATATGGGGAGGGAGGGCAGTCTCGATACATGTGGGCTAGGATAAATATATGGAGAGGCCACCCTGGACATATGGGGGCCAGAGGGGACATATGGGGGTGCCTGGCTGGACAAGGGACTTAATTACTGTTTGGGGGCCAGATTGAGGAACATACTTTATTAATTTATGGTGGCCAGTGGGGAACATTATTACTTTAGATTCCAATTATTATTATTACATTATTACTTCTGTAATATAATTTACTTTTTAGGAAATTGTTTTCCATGGGATGGGACAAAAGAGGGGTCCTGTTACTGTGCTGGACGGCACTATGTTGCTTTTTTTATTTAACTAGTGTAGTGTAGAAGTCGGGGGGAAAAGTGGGAATATTCTCTAGAAGAGATCAGTTATTGATAACTGTGTGTTATTTTCTGCAGAGACGATTCCTGGCTGGAAGAAGTGATGGCTGTCTGTGCCAGATGAAGAAGAAAAGCGAAGATGAAGGACTTCACCTAGAGACGTCACTGGTGAGTCAGTGTATTACATGTACACTTACACTACACACGTGGTCAAAATTGTTGGTACCCCTTGTTTAATGAAAGAAAAATCCACAATGGTCACAGAAATCACTTGAATCTGATAAATTAAAAATCTTTGAAAATGAACAAATGAAAGTCAGACATTGCTTTTCTGCTTCCACAGAATTAAAAAAAAATTTAACTCATGAAATAGGCCTGGACAGAAATGATGGTTCTCTTCTTAATTTAATAATTTGTTGAACAACCTTTTGAGGCGATCACTGCAATCAAACGATTCCTGTAACTGTCAACGAGACTTCTGCACCTCTCGACAGGTATTTTGGCCCACTCCTCATGAGCAAACTGCTCCAGTTGTCTCGTGTTGAAGGTTGCCTTTTCCAGACGGCATGTTTCAGCTCTTTTCAAGGATGCTCAATAGGATTTAGGTCAGGGCTCATAGAAGGCCACTTCAGAATAGTCCAATGTTTTCCTCTTAGCCATTCTTGGGTCATTATCCTGTTGCAAGACCCATGACCTGCGACTGAGACCAAGCTTTCTGACACTGGGCAGCACATTTCTCTCTAGAATCCCTTGATAGTCTTGAGATTTCATTGTACCCTGCGCAGATTCAAGACACCTTGTGCCAGATGCAACAGAGCAGCCCCAGAACATAACAGCCTCCCCCATGTTTCACAGCAGGGACAGTGTTCTTTTCTTGATATGCTTCATTTTTCCGTCTGTGAACATAGAGCTGATGTGCCTTGCCAAAAATTTCCATTTTTGTCTCATCTGTCCATAGTACATTCTCCCAGAAGCTTTGTGGCTTGTCAACATGTAGTTTGGCAAATTCCAGTCTGGCTTTTTTTTTTTTTTCAACAATGGTGTTCTCCTTGGTCGTCTCCCATGAAGTCCACTTTGGATCAAACAACGATGGATAGTACGATCTGACACTGATGTTCCTTGAGCTTGAAGTTCACCTTTAATCTCTTTAGAAGTTATCCTGGGCTCTTTTGTTA
Organism: Phyllobates terribilis; assembly: GCF_046119375.1. Classification (NCBI taxonomy): domain Eukaryota; kingdom Metazoa; phylum Chordata; class Amphibia; order Anura; family Dendrobatidae; genus Phyllobates; species Phyllobates terribilis. The sequence goes on along the minus strand of NW_027362762.1, from coordinate 826,224,627 downwards.
CCATTCATATTATCCTTCTCTTTGATTTGTCATCAATTTTCGTCCTGCGGCCACGTCCAGGGAGTTTGGCTACAGTCCCATGGATCTTAAATTTCTGAATAATATGCACCTGTAGTCACAGGAACATCAAGCTGCTTGGAGATGGTCTTATAACCTTTACCTTTAATATGCTTTTCTATAATTTTCTTTCTAATCTCCTGAGACAACTCTTTCCTCTGCTTCCTCTGGTCCATGTTGAGTGTGGTACACACCATGTCACCAAACAACACAGTGAGTATCTGTAGCCCTATATACAGGCCACTGACTGATTACAAGATTGTAGACACCTGTGATGCTAATTAGTGGACACAACTTGATTTAACATGTCCCTTTTCTCACATTATTTTCAGGGGTACCATAATTTCTTTCCAGGCCTATTTCATGAGTTTAATTTTTTTTTTAATTCTGTGGAAGCAGGGCTGAAAAGCAATGTCTGACTTTCATTTGTTCATTTTCATAGATTTTTAATTTATTATTACTTTTGTGAGATTCTAGTTATTTCTGTGACCATTGTGGGTTTTTCTTTCATTAAATGAGGGGTACCAACAATTTTGACCACGTGTTTATATAGTATATACAGAGCTCCTGTGTATGTCACTGGTGATCACTGTATTACGTATACACTATATACAGAGTTTCTGTGTATAATGTCACTGGTGACCACTGTATTACCTGTACACTATATACAGAGCTGCTGTTTATAATGTCACTGGTGATCACTGTGTTACCTGTACACTGACACTATATACAGAGCTCCTGTGTATAATGTCGCTGGTGGTAATAACAGTGTTGTTAGTATTGTGGTTTGTATTCAGGATCAGTATTGTAGTATTTGGTCACTTTGGGGTGGTAATATGTGGTCTGGTCATGGTGTGGCCGTATTTGTTCCTTGTATGTGGTATTATTCGGTCACTATGTGGTGGTAATATGTGATCTAGTCATGGTGTGGCGATATTTGTCCCTTTTGTATGTGGTATTATTGGTGTTGATACAGTGAACTGTGTTGTGTATGGCGGTCATTTTGTTCTTGCTGATATTAACTAGGAAAAGATTTTTTTCCATTAGGCCACAGCCCCACCATTAGTATTTGGTTAGTATTTTTTCTCAGGAGTCGCTGCCAAAACAAGGAGTGGGTGATAAATGCAGAATTGGTGACTTGTTTCTATTATACCTTTTCTCTGATTGTTCCTCACCTGGTTTTGGCTCCCACTCCTGAGAAAAAATACTGTCCGGATACTGACCAAATACTGATAGTGGGGCCGTGGCCTTAGAGATTAAATACTTGGACCAGAGCGGCAGAGATGCACTTACAGGGGTTCTCCGGTGAAAACAAGTAATCACCTCTCCACAGGATCAGTGATAATATTGATTGGTGGGGGTCTGACTGCTGGGACACAATAGGCAGAATGTGGAGCTTTTCTCCCCATTAGACTGGAGCGGCATGTCAGATGCGACCACTGATCCATTCATTCCCTCAGTGGCTGTGAATGCTGCTCTTTTTTGGAAGCCCCCCAAGAGAATGAATAGAGCTGCGGGTAGACGTCCCAGCCAGGGGTGGATTAAGAGTAGCAAGGGCCCTGGGCAGTTTAGAGGGCGCGGGTCCCCCCCCCCACACACACACACTTGATTTATCACGTGACATGTCACATGATCCCCTGTGATAGATCATGTGATAGTTCACGTGAAATTAATTTGACACAATATTAATTATAATAATTTTCTTCAGACTGTGTGCCCACTATGCGTTTTTTAAGCGTTTCCGCAGCGGCAATTCCGCTGCAGAAACGCTTAAAAAACGCTTGGTAGAAGGTCTGCCATGTTCCCCAATGATAACCTGCATGTGCTGTGTACATGCTGCGGAAATTTCCGCTGCGGATTATCATTGCGGAAAAATCCGCAGCATTACCAATTATTTTGCGGAAGCGCGGCGTTTTCGCCGCCATTGACTTGCATTAGAACGCATGGAATCCGCATCCCTGCATCTGTAGATGCGGAATCCATGCGTTTCAATGTGCGGATGGTACCCGGGTGTGGAGGACAGGAGACTCTCCTCCGGACCCGGGTACCATAGAACCTGTAAAAAAAGAATAAAATAAAAAATAAATATTATACTTACCTTCAGATGGCCCCCGGTGTCTTTATCCGATGTGTTCTGGCTTGCCGGCAGCTCGCGATGGTCTGAAAAGGACCTGCCGTGACGTCATTTAGTCATGTGACGGGTCACGCGACCGCTGATGTCGGCAGGCCATCAGAAGGTAAGTATATATTTTTTATTTTTTACCATTCTTTTACGGTCACACTATATAAATCCATGCAGGTTGCATGGATTTATATAGTGTGACCAAGTTGTCAAGAACTTTCCAAGTGATGCTAAAATCGCTTGGAAAGCGCTTGTCAACCCGCATGCGGAAATGCAAGTGAAGAACGCTTCACATCTGCATGTCCCTGGCAGGAAAAAGCATGTACAACCCGCATGTAAAATCCGCATGTACAATCCGCATGTAAAATCCGCATGCGTTTTTTCTGCCAGGGAGATGCAGAAACGGTCAAAAAAAATCCGGAACATTTCTGTATCGTGGGCACATAGCCTTACATTAATTGTATGACTCAATATTGAGCACACGTAGCCATCTATACACAGCGGGAGGCTGCACGGTGCCATCTATACACAGCGGGAGGCCGCACGGTGCCATCTATACACAGCGGGAGGCCGCATGTAGCCATCTATACACATCGGGAGGCCGCACGTAGCCATCTATACACAGCGGGAGGCCGCACGGCGCCATCTATACACAGCGGGAGGCCGCACGGCGCCATCTATACACAGCTGGAGGCCGCACGGCGCCCCCCCCAGAGACAGCAGGAGGCTGCACGGCGCCATCTATACTCAGCAGGAGGCCGCACGTAGCCATCTATACACAGCAGGAGGCCGCACAGCGCCATCTATACACAGCAGGAGGCCGCACGGCACCATCTATACACAGCAGGAGGCCGCACGGCGCCATCTATACACATCAGGAGGCCGCACGGCACCATCTATACACAGCAGGAGGCCACATGGCGCCATCTACAAACAGCAGGAGGTCGCACGGCGCCATCTACACACAGCAGGAGGCCGCACGGTGCCATCTATACACAGCAGGAGGCCGCACGGCGCCATCTATACACAGCGGGAGGCCGCACGGCTCCATCTATACACAGCGGGAGGCCGCACGGCACCATCTATACACAGCAGGAGGCCGCACGGCGCCATCTACACACAGCAGGAGGCCACACGGCGCCATCTACACACAGCAGGAGGCCGCACTGCACCATCTATACACAGCAGGGGGCCGCACGGCACCATCTATACACAGCAGGAGGCCGCACGGCGCCATCTATACACAGCAGGGGGCCGCACGGTGCCATCTATACACAGCAGAGGGCCGCACGGCGCCATCTATACACAGCAGGGGGCCACACGGCGCCATCTATACACAGCGGGAGGCCGCACAGAGCCATCAATATACAGCGGGAGGCCGCACGGCGCCATCTATACATAGTGGGAGGCCGCATGGCGCCCCCCCCAGAGACAGCAGGAGGCCGCACGGCACCAACTATACTCAGCAGGAGGCCGCACGCAGTCACGCACACACACAAACATATACAGACATATACATACACGCATAAATACATTTGAAACACAAAATACATATAAACAGACATCACACAATGATATCTGCCTGCACACACACACACACACACACACATACACATACACACACAGACTCACCATCCCCCGGCTCCATTCCTCCTGCCTGCTCTGACTTCTCCGTTGCAGCAGTGCAGGACGGGCGCGCACTGCGTGACGTCACAGCTAGGAGACACGGCCGCGCACAGGGCCGTGTCTCCTAGCAGTGACACGGCCGGGCCAGCACAGGGAAGTTAACTGTTGCAGTGCTGGCCCGGCCGATGAAGAAGTAGCGGCGGCCGCTGCTGGGGGAGCGGTCCGGGGCCCCCCTCCTGCCACTGCTACTGGTATGTGCCGCCGTGGCCCGCACATATAATGAGGGCAATCCGGCATTAGACACCCCGCCCGGAGCCGCGGGCCCCCTGCAGGCTCGGGGCCCCAGGCGGTAGCCCGGATTGCCCTCATTATAATCCGCCTATGGTCCCAGCTGTCGCTGCATTTTAAAATGGGGATAAGTGTCCTGTCAGGGATGAAACTTCCCCATTCTTCCGATAGGTGCGTTTTCCAATGTTCGGACCCAAACGATCAATAAGTGATCACCTATCCTGTAGAGCCCATGGATCGGTGATAACTTGTTTTAACCAAAGAACCCCTTTAATTAATGCAAACTACCGTAATTGTACATCCCAGTTAGTGTCGCACAGTAGATGTGCAGGAGCCGCCAGTCAATGCTCCACTATAACAGGGATAGCGGATAACAGATATTTGCATATGGCTGTAGGTGGGCCCCTAGGGTCAGTTCTCCCTGTGGGCCCCAGACACCTCAGTCCGACCCTGTTTCTATATTATAATAATAAGCTGCATAGTTTGTTAAATGGATGATGAGATGCTGCCTTTGTCTGTACATAGCCAATCAAGTGTATAGTTCAAATTCTGCTCATAGTGGGGTGGGGGGCTCACTCCTGCACAAAAGCCCACCAAAGGATTCACATGTTCTAATGTGGGCTGAGTAGAGCCTGTGCAAAGATGGTTCATACAGTGCCTAGTAAATGCCAAACATTATGCAAACTACACTGGACATACTGCCATACTGTACCCACACACTATCATAAAAAAAAAAATAGGGGCGAAGCACCTATAATATTAAATGAATGTACAGGTGCACAAATTTGCTGTGGCCAATATACAAACATCTGTACAAACATATACATACACTACACGTCAACACGCTGAGATTAATGAATACATGATTTCCTCTTAATGAATTTAGCACATCTGTGCTCAGATACATAGTGCTTTATAAGTGCAGACGGTGCTCCTCCCTCCAGTCTTGACCGAACGCTCCTACAATAATTGGGAGAGCAATACTGCCATCTGCAGCTAGTAAACTAAAGTCTCGCCGTGAGATGAAAGAAGAAATATAGGTCAATATCTTATATCATTTACCAAAAATCTTTGAAAATCAAACATATTGTTCCTCTTCAATATTGTTTCAATTGTCATATCAGAAACCCAATATTTTATACAATGCTCGGATGGACAAAGGATTCTGGATATTAAAGGTTTAAACTCCTAGAACTCAGGCGTGCTATACAAGGTTTGGTTTTAACCCAAAATGTTCTCTTAGTGGGTTTAGCAATGCCAGGTAGGCTACGATGAAATCCTCGCTCTACAGACTTTGATTAGTATACCTGGTTAGTTCTGCATATAAACACCTCTGCAGTGCAATCAGGAGAGCAGACTGTCAGTCAGTACATGTCTCACACTGGTAACTCCCTCTTTTATTTATAACTAGCCCTGAAGGCAGAGTCTCAGGGAGATCTATGTCATACCCAGAGATCTTAACAGCTCATTTACATTTGAGAAAAATGTGGATTTCTCTGGAATAAGACATCAGATCACAGATATCAATGTGCCATTTTATTCAGCTTCCTATGACCTACAGGCCATTATAGATGGCTTAGGAAGGTTGATCCTACTGACAGATTCCCTTTAAAAGGAACATGTCATCAGATTGATGTTGCCTTCATTACGGGCAGCATTAATTAGAGTCTTACTCAAGATTGCAGTCATGTATCTTTTACTCTGAAACGTTGCGCTGACATGTTCCTTTTACAAAATTAATTTGTCTTATATTTTTCTATCATTCCCTCTTGTTTGTCAGGGTGAGGGCTACTCAGAGCACAGAGTTCTCTTTCTATAACTGATCTCTGATACTGTATTATAGTCTCTTCTGTTTTTAGGAGTTAACAAAAAATTAAAGTCAAATAAAGATAAATCAAACTAAAAGATAAGGTTAATAGAAACAAGTCTGAAGATTTTCCCAAATGATAGGACTTTGAAGGGAATCTATCATCTGATTCATGCTGCCCAAACCTCCGCACCATCAATTAGAGCCTGGCTGTATTATTGCACATGTGCATGTGAATACTTTGAAAAGACTGTCAGGGACTATGTGTCTGAGGCTGATTAGTCCAAGACAAATGGATTCTCCCTGTCCTGATACCTTTGACTGAAAGGTCAGTCCCTAGGGACACACATAAGGTAAGACCGGTCAGCCTAGGGGACCTGCCTCGCGTTACTCAGCTGCACCACATAGTCCCCGGATGGCTTTTCAAAATATGTTTTTTTCTGAAATGATGCATAGTTTCACTGTAAAACATACACAGTAGTAATGATGCAGCCAGGCTCTAATTTATGTTACTTGTGGTTCGGGCAGCATGAATCAGATGAGAGATTTCCTTTAAGGTAAGGATGGGGTGGTTGACATGGCAATTGAATGGCATAATGGGTTAATTGGACCCCATAGTCCTTCTCATGCATACACCTATGAGTGTCATACCTCTGTTTCCAGTATCCAATGTCACAGACACATTCTCCCGTTACAGAGTCACAGTTCCCATAGATGCAGGGTGGGCACAAGTCTTTGCATCTGTTTCCATAATTTCCAGCAGGACATAAAAACTCACATCTGTGGCGATAAGTAAAACAGCTAAGACCCACATCAGGCTGAGCGGAGCAAGCAAATTGCAAGCAAGCTTCATGTCATCAAAATAGTAATTAATTGGCTTTACAGATGGACAAATTGCAGTAGTCAAGTTGCTGTATCACAAGTCCTCTTTTTATCTGAAGAGGCAATTTGCTTGTTAAAACAGTGCAATTGTACAAGTGACTTAGAGCCCATTTACAATACATGATTATAATGAAAAAGAGATAGGAACGCTCGTTTCACTATAATTGTACATCCTGCCGATCACCTGACGAACAAGCGAAATGCTCCTTTGTCAGGTGAAATGATTTTTATGGTTTGCCCAAAAGATGGTCGTTCTTGGCAGTACATCATCCATATACACAGGTCCTCACTGCCGAAGAACTATAGAACTATAGCGCCACCGCCACTCACTGCTTCCAATAGGTGGCGCTAGAGTTCTACTCCTCTTCCCCTCTGAAGAGACAATTTGCATACGGCAGGATAAACACTTCACCCTATGTATATGGAGTAGGCTGTGTGTGGAGGGAAGGTGTACCCCATCAATTTTTGGAGACAGTGCAGCCTTCTTAAAGCATAAAGCGCCCACATGACTCTCTTTGAGTAAATGAAAATAATTATAAACATGAATCCTTGTTTGAATTCAACTCTGTTCTCATTTTTTGAGCCCACTTCTTGTTGGGATGCTTTACTGTAAGGACACAATGAACAAATAAGTAAAGGAAATAATAATAAAATAAATAAGAATCAAGTACCTTGATCCCAGCTTGCCAGGATCACAGTTTAGACATGTTCCACTCTCTGGACTGCATGCTTCTTCCCCAAGACACTTTGGACATTTCTGTGTACAGTTCTCTCCATAATATCCTACTAAACAAGGCAAATCACAACGTGTTCCCATCCAGCCAGACTCACAGGACCCACAGGAGCCATCAAAAGGGGAGCACGAGTGGCCCGCTTTGCATCTTCCACACCTAGTAAATTCAGCACAATAAAAATTAAATGTTATTCATGATAATGGGGAGACATTTATTGACAAAACTCTATCTACATTTCTCAGAATTATAAGTACCAGAATTATCATTTTAATTTAAATGACCCTTGTCCTTTCGCCCTTTTTTCTATATTTATCACAGTCAGAGGGAATTCCTTCAGTGGTAATGATCACTGTCAACATTGAAAACCTTCAGTGCCTAAAAACATGTTACTTTATTCTAACAATGCATTTTAATGGTTTATGCCCCCATACATATTGGCAGGATTAACCAACAGTCTAATGTACAACCCCGAATGCAATAAAGATGAGACTCTATATAAAGTGTAAAGAAAACAAGAATATAATGATTTGGAAATCTCTTATAACTATATTTAATTCATAACAGAACATAGGACACAGATGAGAAGGTGAAAGTTACACATTTAACCATTTCACTTGAAAAAAGAAATTGATGGCAGCAACACATCTCAAAAAAATTGGTCCCAGGACATGTCTACTATTATACTGTTAATATACAGTTGTTCATAGATTGAAGAACCTCTGACCATCTTTGCTTCTGAGAGACTCTGCCTCTCTGACATAGTCTTTTTATACACAATCATTTGATTAGTTGATTGTCGACCCTTCAGCTGTTTTCATTAGAACCATTTACTTTTCTAGCCATTTGTTAACCACGTCCCAACTTTCTTGGTGTTGCTGCCATTCATTTCTAAATTAGTTAACTTTTTCACATGAAATGGAAAAATGTGTAACTTTCACCTTCTGATCTGTGTTCCATGTTCTGTTGTCAATAAAATAAGGCTATAAAATATTTCTAAACCATTGCATTCTCATTTTCTTCACATTTTACACAATGTTCTAACTTTTTTGAAATTGAGCTTGTATATGGGGTCTCCCGACTCTTCCTCAACATGATCACGAGGTGAGAAGAGTCCAACCTGCTAAATTTCAGTGGCTAATGCTTTTGTTCTCTGTAAAGATAGCCTTCCACAAGACAATTCTGGCAAATGCTTTCCCATTGAGAACATAAAAGCACTAAGCAGAGCAGTGTTTTCTTGTATTTCAGGATGTCGGGTGGAGATAGCTGTCGGCCAAATCATCCTTTAGTTACCAGTTATCTAATTGTCTGGGGGTTCTTAGGCTCTGTACACATCTGCATATGAATTTCCTCTTTTCTTTTAATTTAAAATACCAAAAAGTATAAATGTATGCAGGGGACAGTTCTTTCACATGAAGGTCACAAGTGGTGCCCGACTAGCCACATTGACTATAATAGGGTCTCTTGATTTATCCCCATGGTATCCATTGCATTCTGCAATATTTTCTTCCAGTACAGATGGCAGGATCTGTGGCGGAGGTAGATATGATCAGAGCCATATAATCCCTCTGTTTTCAGTCTGCTTGACAAATATCAAATAAAGGTTTGTATTAATATTAATAAACCATAGTCTCTACTGCATATGAATAAATGCCAACAAATGAATTCATTAAGCGGAGATCTATTGTATACATTTGCCATTTGAATCATTAAATACTCGTCCTGACATGGTCTGTCGCCCACCGAGTGCTGTTAATAATGTATATTAATTCCATCCTGCACTGAAACTTTTTGATATACAGCAGAGGTCTCCAAGGAAGATGCCCCCACTGATGAAGATGACACTTGTTTTGCAATATATTTGTGACATTTCCACTAGGACTAAAGTATATGCATCCTGTGAAAAATGAGCTGCTCTGCAGTACTTGGCAGTGCCCACTACACATTGAATGCAGCTGCTCTTTGCAGCTCTGTTCAAAGTTTTAACATCACCACCGCTAGGGAAACAACAGCTGATTAGTGGGGGTGTCAGGTGTTGGACCCCACCAATCTCATATTGATTACCTATTCTATGGACAGCTCATCAGTATGTTGTGACCGGACAGTCCTTTTAATGTTTCATTGGGTTTAGTCTGCATTACTGTCATTGAATCATCCAGTTGATTATGACAGTGAATATAAGCAATTGGCAAGCACCTGCTGGGAATATACATTTCTCACTACCCCTTTTCATACCTTTTCTCACATTTGGGTCCGTAATATCCAGCAGGACAGAGTTCTGTACATCTTTTTCCTTGGTATCCGGTGTAACATTCACAGTAGCCACTTTTGGAGTTGCATTTGCCTTTCACACAGTCACATCGGTGTTCACATCCGTGACCGTACCATCCTTCAAGACACATGCAATTTCCATTTGTTCGTAGACATGGAGATTTGTTGCAACTACATTTTATACTGCACCGATTTCCCCACCAGCCGCTGTTACATATACATTGTCCATTAGTCTGGTTGCAGTAGGAAGTTTCCAGGTTGCACAGACATTGTTTATTGCAGTGCTGAGCCCACCAGCCTGGCTCACACTTACACAATCCAGTGAGCTGGTCACAGGTACCGTGCAGGCCGCAGTGGCAGGAGTTCTGACAAGTAGGCCCCCATTGCTTAGGATGGCATGTACATTTGCCAGTCACCCCATCACACTTTCCATTGGGATGACATGAACACGTCTGCTTGCAGTCTGAACCCCAGTACTGATCAGGACATGCTACAAAATTAAAAAGAAAATGTTAATTACATTTTTGTATCAGGTTGAAACCAAACAACTTTAAGGCTTCACTTCAGACATATACAGTGGTGGCCAAAAGTATTGGCACCCCTGCAATTCTGTCAGATAATACTCAGTTTCTTCCTGAAAATGATTGCAATCACAAATTCTTTGGTATTATTATCTTCATTTAATTTGCTTGCAAGGAAAAAACACAAAAGAGAATGAAGCAAAAATCAAATCATTGATCATTTCACACAAAACTCCAAAAATGGGCCAGACAAAAGTATTGGCACCCTCAGCCTAATACTTGGTTGCACAACCTTTAGCCAAAATAACTGCGAACAACCGCTTCCGGTAACCATCAATGAGTTTCTTACAATGCTCTGCTGGAATTGTAGACCATTCTTCTTTGGCAAACTGCTCCAGGTCCCTGATATTTGAAGGGTGCCTTCTCCAAACTGCCATTTTGAGATCTCTCCACAGGTGTTCTATGGGATTCAGGTCTGGACTCATTGCTGGCCACCTTAGAAGTCTCCAGTGCTTTCTCTCAAACCATTTTATAGTGCTTTTGGAAGTGTGTTTTGGGTCATTGTCCTGCTGGAAGACCCATGACCTCTGAGGGAGACCCAGCTTTCTCACACTGGGCCCTACATTATGCTGCAAAATTTGTTGGTAGTCTTCAGACTTCATAATGCCATGCACACGGTCAAGCAGTCCAGTGCCAGAGGCAGCAAAGAAACCCCAAAACATCAGGGAACCTCCGCCATGTTTGACTGTAGGGACCGTGTTCTTTTCTTTGAATGCCTTTTTTTTTCCTGTACACTCTATGTTGATGCTTTTTTGCCAAAAAGCTCTACTTTTGTCTCATCTGACCAGAGGACATTCTTCCAAAACGTTTTAGGCTTTCTCAGGTAAGTTTTGGCAAACTCCAGCCAGGCTTTTTTATGTTTTGGGGTAAGAAGTGGGGTCTTCCTGGGTATCCTACCATACAGTCCCTTTTCATTCAGACGCCGACGGATAGTATGGGTTGACACTGTTGTACCCTCAGACTGCAGGGCAGCTTGAACTTGTTTGGATGTTAGTCGAGGTTCTTTATCCACCATCCGCACAATCTTGCGTTGAAATCTCTCGTCAATTTTTCTTTTCCGTCCACATCTAGGGAGGTTAGCCACAGTGCCATGGGCTTTAACCCCTTACTTACCGGGGACGTATTAGTACGCATATTTGCGTACCCCCTGTTCAGTGAGGGCTGCTGCGCTGAGCCCTCACTGAACGGAGCACATGTCAGCTGATTCTTACAGCTGACATGTGCCTGCAACAGCCGCGGGTGGAATCGCGATCCACCTGCGGCTGTTAACCAGTTAAATGCTGCTGTCAATCTCCGACAGCAGCATTTAACGCGCGCTTCCGGGTAGCGCGTCATAAGCCCCGCCCACCGGCGACCCCGTCACGTGATCGCGGGTCGCCGATGGGCGTGCATGACAACCCAGGGTCTGCAGCAGACGCCTGTGGTTGTCATGATCTTGTCGCTATGAGCGCCACCTAGTGGTCGGCGCTCATAGCACAGGACCATTTCTGCTGCATGCAGGGGACCTGCTCGTCCCCTGTATGTAGCAGAGGCGATCGGATAGTTGCTGCTTCTAGTCTCCTATGGAGACTATAGAAGCATGCAAAAAGTAAAAAAAAAAAGAAGTTTTTAAAAATATAAAAAAAAATAAAAAAATATAAAAGTTTAAATCACCCCCCTTTCGCCCCATTCAAAATAAAATAAATAAAAAAAAACCCCACATACACATATTTGGTATCGCCGCGTTCAGAATCGCCCGATCTATCAATATAAAAAAAGAATTATTCCGATCGGTAAACAGCGTAGCGAGAAAAAAATTCTAAACGCCAGAATTACGTTTTTGGTCGCCGCAAAATTGCAATAAAATGCAATAACGGGCGATCAAAACATCGGATCTACCCCAAATGTTATCAATAAAAACGTCAGCCTGGCACGCAAAAAATAAGCCATCAACCAGCCCCAGATCACGAAAAATGGAGACGCTACGGGTCTTAGAAAATGGCGCTATTTTTTTTTTTACCAAATTTTGGAATTTTTTTTCACCACTTAAATATAAAAGAACCTATACATGTTTGGTGTCCATGAACTCGTAATGACCTGTAGAATAAGAAGGGCAGGTCAGTTTTAGCATTCAGTGAACATGGTAAAAAAAATAAATAAAAAACAACTGTGGTATTGCACTTTTTTTGCAATTTTACCGCACTTGGAATTTTTTTCCCGTTTTCCCGTACAGGATATGATAAAACTAGTAATGGCGTTGAAAAGTACAACTCGTCCCGCAAAAAATAAGCCCTCACATGGCCATATTGACCAAAAAATAAAAACGCTATGGCTCTGGGAACAAGGGGAGCAAAAACGAAAATGCAAAAACGAAAAATGCTCCGGGGCTTAAGGGGTTAAACTTCTTGATGACACTGCGCACTGAAGACACAGGAACATTCAGGTCTTTGGAGATGGACTTGTAGCCTTGAGATTGCTCATGCTTCCTCACAATTTGGCTTCTCAAGTCCTCAGACAGTTCTTTGGTCTTCTTTCTTTTCTCCATGCTCAATGTGGTACACACAAGGACACAGGACAGAGGTTGAGTCAACTTTAATCCATGTTAACTGGCTGCAAGTGTGATTTAGTTATTGCCAACACCTGTTAGGTGCCACAGGTAAGTTACAGGTGCTGTTAATTACACGAATTAGAGAAGCATCACATGATTTTTCAAACAGTGACAATACTTTTGTCCACCCCCTTTTTTAGGTTTGGTGTGGAATTATATCCAATTTGGCTTTAGGACAATTCTTTTTGTGTTTTTTCATTGAAGACAAATTAAATGAAGATAATAATACCAAAGAATTTGTGATTGCAATCATTTTCAGGAAGAAACTGAGTATTATCTGACAGAATTGCAGGGGTGCCAATACTTTTGGCCACCACTGTATATACCAATCACCTATAACTTTTTCAGCAGAATAATGCATTATGGCTGGTTTCAAAGTGTTCAAGTGTTGACTTTGCCTCCATATTCCCCAGATCGGAATTCAATTGAGTAGTAGCGGGATGCAGTGGTGTTCCACCAATGGTGGTAGACCATCCAGCTGATATCGGGCTGTAAACTGGGGGATCTCGGCTACAAACAACACTGCCCGGCATCTGACCAGTTCTCCTGATACCTGTATATGTATGGCAGAAGTCAGGAGAAGTTGTAGCGGGCCCATACCTGGAGAGTGCCAGTAACTGCTGTGACTGGAGCTAGTTCTGATCGCAACAGTTTAACCCCTTAGATATTGTGGTGATCAACAACTGCAGCATCTAGGGCTCCCCAATACACATTTAGACTAATGTCGGCCGATCCCACCAATATCAACTGGTTCAGCCAACAGTCTAATGTGTATAGGAACAATATATTGTTGGAGGAAATATCGATCTGGCATGTCCAATTTTGGACTGCCGATTGTATTGCCTCCCCAAAATAAAAATCCCTTAAAATATTCCCTCTCTCATTATTCTGGCATTTGGAAAATATTAAATATGATGGTAATCCTAATTGACCTGAAACGGGAAAGGTTTATTCTGATTTCATGTCAAATATTGAGATAAACATGCATATGTGTCTTTTTATATAGTGAATGTAAACTTCTGGTTTCAACTGTACATGTAAACTAATTCTGCACTTATAGATTACAAATCTGTAGCTGTACTCACGTGAATAGCAATCAGCACCAAAGAAACCTGGTTTACAAACACATACTCCTGGTCTTATGCAAATTTCATCTGTTTTGCAGGCATCAGCCCCTTCACAAATTGCTGGGGTGAAAGAAAAGTCGCATTTACAAAAGAGTCCAATTCAAAATAATTCATATAAACATATTAAAAGGGTTATTTCATGTTGGAAAATTAGACTGTAATGTATTAATACATTATATTGCTGTCAGTCATAATAGTTCTGCTGAGCAAATGACACGGCACAACCAGGGCACATGGACATCATAGAGAGTAGTTCTCTTCCTGAGTCTCCATATCTGCTTGTGGCATGCTGCTTTGTAAATTATTGCCTGCCTTATTACTATTATATTATTGCATTATAATAAGAGGAGTCAGTGACAACACATCATTGGTGCAACCGCTGCAGCTCCACAAGGGCCCACATCCACCTCCAAAAGTGCAAGCAGCTTCTGTCACAAACATTTTCCATTTCATTTGAAAAAAAAAAACTCATTTAGAAATTGATGGCAGCAACACATCTCAAAAACGTTGGGACAGGATTAACAAAAGGCTGGTTAAGCAAGTGATACTAATTAAAAACAGACGTAGGGTAAATTTTTAATGGTTACATGACTGCGTATAAAAAAAAAACAATGTTGGAGAGGCAGAGTCTCTCAGAAGCAAAGATGGTCAGACATTCACCAATCTGAACAACTGCATCTAAAAATTGTGGAGAAATTTCAGAAAAATGTTTCTCAACTTAAAATGAGAAAAACTTTGAATATTCCATCATCTACAGTAAAAAACATTATCAAAAGATTCAGAGATTCTGGAGAAATCCATGTGCACAAGGGACAATACCGATGGTCATTATTGGATGCACATGATCAACTGGCCCTCAGTGAGCACTGCATTAAAAACAAGCATGATTTGGTCATGCAAATCACTGAATGGGCTCAGGAATAATTCCAAAAATCATTGTGTGAACTGCGAACACTGTTCCCCAGGCAATCCACAAATGCCAGTGTAAGTTCTATCCTTCAAAGTAAAAGCCACATCTGTTTGTAAGTTCTACTTGTGTTTGTGTGGGTTTCCTCTGGGTTCTCCTACAGTCCAAAGACATACTGATAGGGAGTTTAGATTGTGACTGCCAATAGGGACAGTGATGTTAATGCCTGTAAAGCGCCACGGAATATGATGGCGATATATAAGCGAGTAAATATAGCAACATAATCCAGAAACGTTGCTGTTTTTCCAGGGCCAAAGCTCATTTAAATGGACTGAGGCAACAACTCAAACTTTTCTGTGGTCAGAAAAATAAAAATGTAAAATTCTTTATGGAAACCTCAAGCGCTGCATAGAGAGCGTTGCCTGTTACCCCCGGCACTGACTGGACAGCCGGCTCAGCATTGGAGCTGGCAAAGAAAGTTGCTTTATTTATAATTTTGCATTTAGGAAGATGCACATGACGCGCCCCCTGGGCCTCTGTTTGTGTAGCGTTGCGCACGCGGGGACTACCCGGAGCCGGATCTGATAGGGGTAGTAGTCCTCGTGGCGACGATCCGGTCCATGCCCAGGGTGTCAAACCAAGTGGCAGAACTTTGAATAAGATGTTATAGAGTTCGACTACGCCACCCGTTGAATGCGGTTATGAAACCGCCGCTGCAGGGCAGACCGCTGAGGCCGGTGGTACAGTTGTGCAGCGTGGATAGTATAACCCCCAACGGGAGGGGTATGGCCTCAGGGCAGCGGACGTGGATGATGGGGATAGCAGAATTGCACGCAGGCACCAGGAACCACTCAGAGACGGTGCGGTGTAGTTCAGGGTCTTTACTGGTGGCAAAGGTAGACCCTCCCGGGAGTACTGGCTAGCGATCGGGGCCTGGTCAGTCCGTGAGCAGATAGGATCTCCCCCGGCCAGGCGGAGTTGTAGGCCTCCCCAACTTATTGTACTCTCCCTGGCTACCTTGCTAGAAGTGGGTAAAAGTAGCCCACGTCCCTGAGTGTACCGTGTGGTGCTCACCCGTATGGCCGGTGACTCGGGGCCTTCTGGTAGCCTCCGCTCCACGCCGGCGGTGCTGGTCCCTTGCGTGTGACCGTGCCTTCGGGTTTCTTGGCCAGAGGACCTGAAATCCCCTGCCGGTCGGTTTCTGCTGCTGGGTATGGATCAGTCCCCACAGCCTCAGACTCCGTGTCCGGTGAGATCTCTTCAGTCAGGACGAGCTCTACAGCTTCCAGTCTCTGACCCCTTTTATCACTGCTCCCACAGAGCTCCTGATCTTGCTCTCCCTGTATCTGCTCCACTCCAGACCAGACTGTGTCTCTGTCTGGGACTCCTCTTCTTCTCCTCTAACCCCGCCTCAGCCCCAGTTTATATAGGGGAAGTTCTTCCCCTCCCAGGACTGGGCAGGAAGTGTTGCATGCTTAGGGTTCCTGACCAGGAGACCTCCCACCTGCTCTCAGACGTAATATTGCTATTACTGTGGTAACCAGACCCCTGGGGTGCCACACACATGCATTTAGGAAGATGCATATGATCAATAATGTGCACTTTTTTTATACTATATGTGTACAATATGATGGTCCACTAATGAGCTCTGCACTTATATGACAAAGATGAATTTTTATCCTCTAGAGAAAAAAAATGGTCCTTTTGGATGACTGCAAACATCTTGAACAGTGTAAATAATAACGAAAGTATATTCCTATATGCTATAGATTATTTTTTTATTCTAAAAATAATTGTCTTTATTTGCTCAACCCATTATACCCCTTAAAGGTGCACACTGAGGAGGGCTCCGTTAAAGTAAATTTGTCAATCTTGACCCCTTATCTATTATAATGCAAGGACAGCTAAAGAGACACAGCCAGGTAATTATCATAGCTGAATTTACTTTCACGACCCACTCGCAGTAAGTCAACAAATATCCTCTCTGCTATTGAAGGGTCTAGGAGTCTTCTATGCTACTCGACCCGAGCAACGAGCCCAATGTTAGTCTATGGGAGACCCGAGCATTTTTGCGGCGGCTCCCCCGGCAGTCTGTAGACAGCCTAAAAAGTGCCCAAAACGATAGTGACAGTGCTCAAATGACATGGGGACAGCATGGGGATCGCCCCTGGAAGCATTTCTGACCCCCAGGTCACTGCTGTCAACAACGTGGTCAGAGGTATTAAGCCACTTTTACAGGCTCACAATAAAACGTTCAAAAACGAAAGTGAAAGTGCTTTCCTGTGAAATATGTTAACCCCTTAACGACCATGGGTCTTTCTGTTTTTGTGTTTTCCTTTTTTGCTCCCCTTCTTCCCAGAGCCAGAACTTTTTTAATTTTCGTTCAATATGGCCATGTGAGGGCTTATTTTTTGCGGGACGAGTTGTACTTTTAAACACCATCACTGGTTTTACCATATCGTGTGCTGGAAAATGGGAAAAAAATTCCAAGTGCAGTGAAACTGCAAAAAAAATGCAATTCCACAGTTGTTTTTTGGGTCCTTTTTTTACCACGTTCACAGATTGCTAAAACTGACCTGCCATCATTATTTTCCAGGTCGTTACGAGTTCATAGACACCAAACATGTATAGGTTCTTTTTTATTTAAGTGGTGAAAAAAAAATCCAAAGCTTGCTAAAAAAACAAAAAAAAATGACGCCATTTTCCGAGACCCTTAGCTTCTCCATTTTTCGGGATCTGGAGCCAGGTGAGGGCTTATTTTTTGCGTGCCGGGCTGACGTTTTTATTGATACCATTTTGGGGTAGATCCAATGTTTTGATCGCCCATTATTGCATTTTATTGCAAAGTTGTAGCGACCAAAAAAACGTAATTCTGGCGTTTAAAATTTTTTTCTCGTTACGCCGTTTACTGATTGTATTAATTCTTCTTTTATATTGATAGATCGGGCGATTCTGAACGCGGCGATACCAAATATGTGTATGTGGGTTTTTTTTTATATATATATATATATTTTATTTTGAATGGGGCGAAAGGGGGGTGACTTAAACTTTTATATATTTTTTATTTTTTTTATTTTTTTTAAAACTTTTTTTTACACTTTCTGCTTGCTTCTATAGTCTCCAGATGAGACTAGAAGCAGCAGTTGTCTGATTGCTTCTACTGCATACAAGCGATGAGCAGATCGCTTGTATGCAGGAGAAATGCTCACTTGCTATGAGCGCTGACCACTAGGTGGCGCTCATAGCAATTGAGACATGACAACCACAGGCGTCTGCTGCAGACCCTGAGTTGTCATGCCCACCCATTGGTGACCCGCGATCACGTGACGGGGTCACTGATGGGCGGGGCTTAGGACTCCCGGAAGCGCGAGTTAAATGCCACTGTCAGAGATTTAACATATTAACAGCCGCGGGTGGATTGCGATTCCAATAATCAGCTGACATGTGCTCGCTTCAGTGCGGGCTCACCGCCGGAGCCCCCGCTGAACCGGCCTTCCCGACCTGGTGCGTACTATTACTGACCAGGTCGGAAAGAGGTTAAGGAACATCCTTTCCAGGGTAAAGACTTGTGTATAAGCTAAAATAAATAACCAAAAACAAAAATACTCCTCCACACCTTGGGCTATGTTCACAAGTAGCATTTTTTATGCGTTTTTGCACGTTTGTATTGCTTTCAACCGTGACAAATGCATTCACCGGGAAATGTCATTTTAACATTTTACAACCTTATCTGGCCATGTGCTGTGTGACACATGCATACAGTGCTAAAAAGACATGGGAACAGCATGGGGAAGACCCCTGGAAGCATCTCTGACACCCAGGTCACTGCCTAAAAGTGTGCCCATCAGAAGTGATCCTTGCCGCATCAGAAGATGCAGACTTGCAACTATCCCCGTGCAAGTCCTTGTCCCAGGGCAGTGTTCAATTGTACCTCCCCCATAACTTGCAATACAAGCGCAAGTATGCAGCCTGCCACCCACCCACCCCCCAGGCTGCAATACCATACTGCTAGCTTGCTTGCACTTGAAATTGGGCCTTTTAGGCATGTGGAGGTGGAATCTGGCCACCACGTCATGGCTGCGTCGGTAGCCTGGTATTCATACTCAGTCCCCAGCCGCCCGGCGGCCGGGTGTCCACGCTTGGTCTCCAGCCGCCAGGGGGCGGCCGGGTGTCCATACTCAGTCCCCAGCCGCCCCACGGCTGGGTGCCCACACACAGTCCCCAGCCGCGTGGGGGTGGCCGGGTGTCCATAAACGGTCCCCAGCCGCCCCTATTTGTCCCGGTGCGCCTTATACACAAGCGCGCATACCAAAACATTACCTGTGCCCTCCCCAGTGCATTTAGTGGGAAGGACAGCCTAACCACAAACACGTGGACAAGTGAATGTGGCCAGGAATGGTCCATCTCACTGACACCTTCACACTGGGTTAATATTGTGGAAGCCGGGACACAGTTGGACACTGGGATGCAACACGTCCTCCAGACATAGAGGATTGCGGGTCCTGGGTCAATCAGGCTTCAACACAAAGTTCAGAAGGTAGACAGCAGCAGTGGTCGGCCTCCTACACAACGAGTAAATTATTCATGATCATGAGGCCATCCACCTCCTTAGCTTTCTGTTCCTTGGAATGCAAGCGCATATATGTGTAGCATCGGCGTCTCTGCCCCGTTCTAGGCAGAGACGCCGTCCCTCTCACCTCCCCGCTCCTGGCGCGGCGTCCTCCAGCGCTTCTCTCCCCGCTGCTTCCGGCACGCGCTCCTTCCCCGGCAGTGTGCTTAGGGCGCGCGCGCGCTCCCCCTCTCTTAAAGGGACCGCGCGCGCCGTCCTAAGGAGTCCCCGGCCAATTGCCGGAGGACCTCCCATATAAAAGGCACCTCCTCCAAAATGGAGGTGCCCGAGCAATGTTGTAGCACTGTTCACTACTCTGCTTCAGCCCTCAGGTCCCGTTGCCAGTTACCTGCCAGATACCTGCCAGATTCCTGCCAGTCTGCTGTCTAATTCCTGCCTGATATCCTGCTACCTGCCTGCTAGCCTGAGGTCCGACGGTCTGCCTTCCAACTTCTGTCAGTCTGTCTAAGGACCAGCCTGCCCGCTCACCTGGGAGCGCACATCTTCTACCTGCCTGCTTGCCTGAGGTCCGACGGTCTGCCTTCCAACTCCTGTCAGTCTGTCTAAGGACCAGCTTGCCCGCTCACCTGGGAGCGCTCATCTGCTACCTGTCTGCTAGCCTACCAGGAGGCTCTGCCGTCACGTGCTGTGACCACCCGCCTGTCCAGAGACTCCTGCCCGCTCACCTGGGAGCGCTCATCTGCTACCTGTCTGTTGGTCTTCCTGGAGGCTCCGCCGTCACATGCTGTGACCACCCGATTATCCAGAGACTCTCGCCTGCTCACCTGGGAGCTCACGTCTATCATCTGCCGCCACAGGTCGTACCAATCCTTTACCCAGAGACTGCCCCGGTCACTTGCCGTGACCTCCTGCCCGTTCATCCAGAGACTGCCCCGGTCACTTGCCGTGACCTCCTGCCCGTTCATCCAGAGACTGCCCCGGTCACTTGCCGTGACCTCCTGCCCGTTCATCCAGAGACTGCCCCGGTCACTTGCCGTGACCTCCTGTCCGTTCATTCAGAGACTGTCCCAGTCACCTGCTGTGACTGCCTGCCCGTCTACCCTGGTCGCCACCCGCTCCCTTACAAGGACCGCCCCCTTGTATAGTAGCTCAGAGGTTCCGCCTCCCAGACCCGTTACAGTTTGCTCGGGCCATGGAACCCGGTGGCACCCAAGCTCCCTCGCTCTCGGACCTGTGTCATGAACTGTCCGGTCAGAGGTCCCAACAGGAGTCCATCCTGGGTCACCTGCGGAATGTCAATTCTCGCCTGGACACTCTGACTGCTCTGCCTGCAACCACCGCCAGTGCCATGACTCGCAATCCGGCAGCTCCACTGCCCACTAATAACATGGTATCCTACCCCGGACCCCGGCTTTCTGCACCTCCTCGTTTCGGAGGCGACTCCGCTCAGGCTCGGGGCTTCATAAATCAGTGCACCCTGCACTTTGAACTCCTGTCTCACCAGTTTAACTCCGACCGGGCCAAAATTGCCTTCATCATGTCCCATCTCACCGGAGAGGCCCTGGCCTGGCTAAATCCTCTATGGGACAGAGGAGACCCCCTGGTGTCCGACTTGCCTGCCTTTCTCACGGCTTTCCGGAAAGTCTTCGACGAACCCGGACGGAAGACCTCATCCGCATCATCTCTGCTACGCCTCCGTCAGGGAAGTCTCACCGTGGGCCAATATGCCATACGGTTCCGTACCCTTGCCTCGGAGCTGGCCTGGGATAATGACGCTCTGGTTTCCGTCTTCTGGGAGGGTCTGTCCGGCCGTATTAAAGATGAACTTGCCGGTCGGGACATTCCTACCACTCTCGATGACCTAATAACTCTTGCCACCCGGATTGACCTGCGGTTCCAGGAGCGTGCCAAAGAGGTCACCCGTGAGAGGAGGTTTCCACGTCTAGCTCCTACTTTTCAGAAACCCGTCACTCCCTCCGTCTCTCCTCAGCTACACTCTCCTGAGCCTATGCAGGTCGACCAGAGGTTCTCGCCAAGAATCTCGCTGAGCCGAGGGAAGCTGTTTCTATTGTGGCAGTATGAAGCACTTCATCCGTTCCTGCCCGGAAAAGCCGGGAAACGCCAGTGTCTAGGACCACTCGGAGAGGTCGTCCTAGACAAAAGTAAGCCCTCTCCGTCTCTGACCTTACCGGTCTCTATTGCTTGGGGAGAAAACCTTCTCTTTGAACTCGCCCATCTGGATTCTGGAGCTGCTGGAAACCTCATCTCCCAGTCTCTGGTAGAGAGATACCATATTCCCACCAAGTCCCTGGCTGAACCATTGTCAGTCGCCTCCGTGGATGGAAGACTTCTCTCGGAGACCATCCTGCTCGTCACCGAACCCATAACCCTGCAGGTGGGAATGCTGCACTCTGAGGAGATCTCATTCCATGTGCTGTCCGGACTTTCTCACTCCCTGTTGCTAGGTCTACCTTGGCTCCAGACACATGAACCCGTATTGAACTGGCGGTCCGGTGAAGTACTCCGATGGGGTCCTGACTGCCATAGGACCTGCCTGGTCCCGGTCCGTCCACTTCGCCCTCAGCCTACTCCAGCTAACTTACCTGGTCTCCCGGCTCCCTACTGGCCCTATGCAGACGTCTTCGGTAAGAAGGAAGCTGAGACGTTGCCACCCCATAGGCCATACGATTGCCCGATCGACCTGGTACCTGGCACCACTCCTCCCCGTGGGCGTATCTACCCGTTGTCTGCAGCCGAGACCCGAGCCATGTCTGAGTACATTGAAGAGAATCTGGCTAGGGGATTTATCCGAAAATCTACCTCCCCGGCTGGAGCCGGATTCTTCTTTGTCAAAAAGAAAGACGGCTCGCTACGTCCCTGTATTGACTACAGAGGACTCAATCTCATCACGGTAAAAAACAAATATCCCCTGCCACTCATCTCCGAATTGTTTGACCGTCTCAAGGGCGCCAGGATCTTCTCCAAGCTGGATCTACGAGGAGCGTATAATCTGGTCCGTATCCGTCAAGGAGACGAGTGGAAGACGACATTCAATACCCGGGACGGTCACTACGAGTACCTTGTGATGCCCTTCGGTCTCTGTAATGCTCCCGCGGTCTTTCAGGAACTAGTCAACGACATCTTCCGTGACCTCCTGTACTCCTGCGTAGTGGTATATCTGGACGATATCTTGGTCTTCTCTCCGGATCTCCCCACACACCAGAGGGATGTTCGTCAGGTCCTGCTTAGGCTTCGGCAGAACCACCTTTACGCCAAATACGAGAAGTGCCTCTTCGATCAGACCTCCCTTCCGTTCTTGGGCTATGTCATCTCCCAAACAGGTCTGCAAATGGATCCCGAGAAGCTCTCTTCCGTTCTAAAATGGCCTCGTCCTGAAGGTTTGAAGGCGATACAGCGATTCCTGGGCTTCGCTAATTATTATCGTCTTTTCATCCCACACTTCTCGTCTCGGACTGCTCCCATATCTGCACTTACCCGTAAGGGGGCTAACCCCAGGACATGGTCGCCTGAAGCCGAGGAGGCCTTCCTTTCCCTAAAGAAAGCCTTCGCCTCTGCTCCCGTCCTGCACCGTCCGGACTGTAATAAACAATTCTACCTGGAGGTTGATGCCTCCTCCTCCGGAGCCGGAGCGGTGCTCACCCAGAAGTCTTCTACCGGGAGAATGGTAACGTGCGGCTTCTTCTCCAAAATCTTCTCCTCGTCGGAGCGCAACTACTCCATTGGAGACCGGGAATTGCTAGCCATCAAATTGGCACTGGGAGAGTGGCGCTATCTGCTTGAAGGGGCTCTCTACCCGGTAATTATCTACACGGATCACAAAAACCTGGCATATCTCCAAAATGCCCAGAGACTCAATCCTCGCCAGGCCCGGTGGTCGTTGTTTTTTGCCCGCTTCGACTTCATTCTTCATTTCCGTCCGGCGGACAAGAACGTCAAAGCTGATGCCTTGTCCCGGTCCTTCCTGTCCTCCGATCAAGAGGAGGAACCTACGCACATCATCGACTCCTCCAAGGTGATGAATGTGGCCCCCTTGGATCTGACTCGTCTTCCACCCGGTAAGACGTTCGTAGCTGTGCCAGATCGGGAGAGGGTTCTTCGCTGGGGACATTCTTCTAAACTAGCTGGCCATGCTGGCCAAAAGAAGACCTTCCAACTTATTACCCGGCATTACTGGTGGCCTACCCTGCGTAAGGACGTGGTAGACTTCGTCGTGGCCTATTCATCCTGTGCCCGTAACAGAGTTCCCCGGCATCTACCTGCCGGCCATCTCCTGCCCCTTCCCGTACCTGCTGCTCCTTGGCAACACATCGCTATGGACTTTATCACCGACCTTACAGTTTCTGCCGGTTGTACTGTCATTTGGGTTGTCGCTGACCGTTTTTCTAAGATGGCCCACTTCATTCCCCTGCCTGGTCTTCCGTCTGCACCCGAGCTGGCTAAAGACTTTATCCGCCACATCTTCCGTCTCCATGGTCTGCCCCTCCACATCGTGTCGGATCGTGGGGTTCAGTTCACCTCTCGCTTCTGGAGAGCCACATGTAAGCTGCTGGACATTACCCTGGATTTCTCCTCCGCTTACCACCCTCAGTCCAATGGTCAAGTGGAGCGGATCAATCAGATCTTGTCCAGCTACCTCCGGCACTTCGTTGATGCTCACCACTCGGACTGGGTGGATCTCCTACCATGGGCCGAGTTCTCTTATAACAACCATGAGAGCGAGTCCTCTTCCAAATCCCCGTTCTTTATAGTCGGTGGCCAACATCCCCGGATTCCACTTCCTGTCTCCGTTTCTGTGGACAACCCTGCTGCGGAGTCTCTTATCAGCGAATTTTCTACTATTTGGGAGAGCACCAGGTCCACTCTTCTTCTCTCCTCTGAGCGGATGAAGAGATATGCTGATAAGAGACGTCTGGATCCGCCCCAATTCCGTCCGGGAGACAAGGTTTGGCTCTCATCCAAACATGTGCGGCTCAAAGTACCCTCCTACAAGTTGGGTCCTCGATTCATCGGCCCCTTCGAAGTCCTCAGGCAAATTAACCCTGTGGCCTACAAATTAAAACTCCCGGCCACCCTACGGATCCCCAACTCCTTCCACGTATCTCTCCTCAAACCCGTTGTCTTTAACTTTTTTTCCAAAGATCCAGGTGCCCCTCCTGCTCCGGTTTCCGCTGATGACATCTTTGAGGTAGAGAGTATTCTGGCCTCCAAGAGGGTAAGAGGAAAAACCTTTTTTCTGGTAGATTGGAAGGGGTTTGGTCCTGAGGAGAGAACTTGGGAACCCAGGGAGAACATCAACGCCCCGCTTCTCCTTGAGAAATTTCTTTCTGACCAAAAAAAGAGGGGGCCTAAAGGGGGGGGTACTGTAGCATCGGCGTCTCTGCCCCGTTCTAGGCAGAGATGCCGTCCCTCTCACCTCCCCGCTCCTGGCGCGGCGTCCTCCAGCGCTTCTCTCCCCGCTGCTTCCGGCACGCGCTTCTTCCCCGGCAGTGTGCTTAGGGCGCGCGCGCTCCCCCTCTCTTAAAGGGACCGCGCGCGCCGTCCTAAGGAGTCCCCGGCCAATTGCCGGAGGACCTCCCATATAAAAGGCACCTCCTCCAAAATGGAGGTGCCCGAGCAATGTTGTAGCACTGTTCACTACTCTGCTTCAGCCCTCAGGTCCCGTTGCCAGTTACCTGCCAGATACCTGCCAGATTCCTGCCAGTCTGCTGTCTAATTCCTGCCTGATATCCTGCTACCTGCCTGCTAGCCTGAGGTCCGACGGTCTGCCTTCCAACTTCTGTCAGTCTGTCTAAGGACCAGCCTGCCCGCTCACCTGGGAGCGCACATCTTCTACCTGCCTGCTTGCCTGAGGTCCGACGGTCTGCCTTCCAACTCCTGTCAGTCTGTCTAAGGACCAGCTTGCCCGCTCACCTGGGAGCGCTCATCTGCTACCTGTCTGCTAGCCTACCAGGAGGCTCTGCCGTCACGTGCTGTGACCACCCGCCTGTCCAGAGACTCCTGCCCGCTCACCTGGGAGCGCTCATCTGCTACCTGTCTGTTGGTCTTCCTGGAGGCTCCGCCGTCACATGCTGTGACCACCCGATTATCCAGAGACTCTCGCCTGCTCACCTAGGAGCTCACGTCTATCATCTGCCGCCACAGGTCGTACCAATCCTTTACCCAGAGACTGCCCCGGTCACTTGCCGTGACCTCCTGCCCGTTCATCCAGAGACTGCCCCGGTCACTTGCCGTGACCTCCTGCCCGTTCATCCAGAGACTGCCCCGGTCACTTGCCGTGACCTCCTGTCCGTTCATTCAGAGACTGTCCCAGTCACCTGCTGTGACTGCCTGCCCGTCTACCCTGGTCGCCACCCGCTCCCTTACAAGGACCGCCCCCTTGTATAGTAGCTCAGAGGTTCCGCCTCCCAGACCCGTTACAATATGTAGTAGCAGCTAGGCCTGAGGTGGTTAGCGTTTTGGCGCATATTCTACCTCCTTCGAGGATTGCTGGATGTTTTCCTGCTACTATCCCAGTTCTATGACTCCCGTTAAAACAAAGCTTCAGGTGATGAATAATGGATGAGGTGGTGGCAAAGGAGAAAGAGCAGGAGGAACAGGGACCATTCACATCAATATCAGGCCAGCCAACCACACATGTCTTGTAGGATATGTTTCCGTACCAAAAGGAGCGGTTCAGCTACACAGTTATAAGGCATACAGTGAATGCAATGCCTACCAAAAATTTCGAGGCACTCCAATGCCCCTTGGAAGTGACATGGAGGTCAGAGGGCCTTAACTAAACCGTTTTTTCCATTTATAGCAACTGGGTCTCCTGTACACTGTTGGCCTAAGCAGGGAATGGAAGGCTTTCCAAAAATTATTAGGCACTGCAATGCCCCTTGAAACAGACGTGGATTACAGCGTATTAAAAATCTTCTACCCATTATTGGGGAGTGGGTCTCCCTTAGTGTTCGCCTATGCATTGAAAAGCAAAAGCTGACAAAAATTAGGAGGAAATGCAATACCCGTTGCAAGAGTCATGGAGGTTAGAAGTAATTAAAAACAACATGTCAATGCCCCTTGGAAGAGCTGTGGAGTTCAGAGTGGTTTAACAAGACGGTTTTAATGCCCCTTAGAAGAGACGTGGAGTTCAGAGTGGTTTAACAAGACAGTTTTAATGCCCCTTGGAAGAGATGTGGAGGTCACAGTAGCTTAACAAGATGGTTTTAATGCCCCTTGGAAGAGACGTGGAGTTCAGAGTGGTTTAACAAGACAGTTTTAATGCCCCTTGGAAGAGTGGTGCAGGCTACAGTGGAATAAAAAGACAATATCAATGTCCCTTGGAAGAGTGGTGGAGGTTACAGTGGAATAAAAAGACAATATCAACGCCCTGTGGAAGAGACGTGGAGGTCACAGTAGCTTAACAAGACGCTTTTAATGCCCCTTGGAAGAGTGGTGGAGGTCGCAGTGGAATAAAAAGACAATATTAACGACCCTTGGAAGAGACGTGGAGGTCACAGTAGCTTAACAAGACGATTTTAATGCCCCTTACAAGAGCCATGCAGTACAGCATATTAAAAAAATTATTCCCATTATTGGGGAGTGGGTCCCCCATAGTCTTTGCCTATGCCTTCCAAGCAAAAGCTGCCAAAAATTAGGACAGAGGAACTTGCAATGCTGGCAACATGGACCACGGTCACCCTGGTGGTATAGTGGTCGTGGAGGCTGAGGATAAGGAGAAGAGCAAAAAACAGCCAAAATGAGGAAGCGTATACCCATGTGTGGGTGTGAAGCGATGCATGGGAATACACCCCCCGAAATAACACAGTGGATTTGACTTTATGTTACTCTGCTGTCATTTGGTGGTGATGAGAAATCTGGCCCAATCCAGCCCTTGTTCATTTTGATAAGGGTCAGCTTGTCAGCATTGTCAGTTGACAGGTGAGTGCGCTTATCAGTTATAATTCCCCCAGCGGCACTAAAAACACGTTCCGATAACACGCTAGCGGCAGGGCAGGCCAGGACCTCCAAGGCATACAGAGTGAGTTCATTCCAAGTGTCCAGCTTGGATACCCAATAATTAAAAGGCACAGAGGAATCACGGAGGACGCTGGTACTCCCTCACCATCTTTTGAAACTTTCCACTCCTTGTGAGAGTACCCTGCGCCTCAGGGCCTGTAAGCTGGGCCGGTCTCAGAAAACTGTCCTAGAACATTGACAGTGTTCCCCTGCCTCTGCTGGATTGGAGTTGCGTCTCTCTCGCCTGTATGCCTTAGTTGGGCAGCGAACTGTGACCTCTGCTGCTACCGTGTTCAGATGGGATGCTCTCCTCCTCCTCCTCCTCTTCCTCCTCCCCCCTGTCCTCAGGCCACCCACGCTGAACCGACGGTATGACACTTGTACAGGTACTACCGTCTACAACGCATGATAGCAGCTCCTGTTCTTCCTCCTCCTCTCCCTCATTGTCCCCCAATGCACGTTGGGATGAGATGAGGCTGGGCTGTGTGCAATCGCCCGCTACGGCTTCTTGATCCATCTCATCATACTCTGGCTGCAATGCCTCCTCTTTAATTCTCTGCAGAGAGCGTTGCAAAAGACAGACAAGTGGGATGCTGACATTAATGATGGCGTCATCGCCACTCACCATCTTGGTGGTCTCCTCAAAGTTTGTCAGGATGGTACATATGTCAGACATCCAGGTCCACTCCTGAGGTCTTATGTGTGGAGTCAGACCTGAATATCGACGGCCTTGTTGCAGCTGGTACTCCACAACTGCTCTCTTCTGCTCACAAATCCTTTGTAACATGTGGAGGGTAGAGTTCCAACGTGTGGGGACATCACACACCAGTCGGTGTGCCGGAAGCTGCAAACGCTGCTGCAACACAGCAAGGGCGGCGGAAGCTGTAGCCGATTTGCGAAAATGAGCTGACAGGCGGCGTACTATCACAAGCAGATCTGGCAACTCGGGGTACGATTTAAGAAACTGCTGAACCACGAGGTTAAGCACATGAGCCAGGCATGGTACGTGTGTGATCTCACCTCGCCTCAGAGCCGCCACCAGGTTACGGCCATTGTCACACACGACCATGCCGGGATGTAGGTTCAGCGGTCTCAACCACAGATCTGCCTGCTCTTTCACAGCTGTCCACAACTCACAAGCAGTGTGAGGTTTATCACCTAAGCTTATGAGTTTCAGCACAGCCTGTTGCCGCTTGGCGGAGGCAGTACTGCAATGCTTCCAGCTTGTAACTGATGTGGTGATATCTGAGATGGAGGCTGAACATGAGGAGAAGGAGGAGGAGGAGGATGCGCAGGAGCTGTACACTGTGGGGGCAACTCTGACTGACATAGGGCCCGCAATCCTCGGTGTGGGGAGGATGTGTTCCGTCCCAAGGTCCGACTGGGTCCCGGCTTCCACTATGTTTACCCAATGTGCCGTCAGAGAGATGTACCGTCCCTGGCCACAAGCACTTGTCCACGTGTCCGTTGTCAGGTGGACTCTCCCAGTAACTGCGTTGTTGAGGGCACGGCAGATGCTTTGGGACACGTGCTTGTGTAGTGCGGGGATGGCACACCGGGCAAAATAGTGTTGGCTGGGGACCGAGTACCGAGGAACGGCCACCGCCATAAGATTGCGGAAGGATTCCGTCTCCACCAGCCTAAAAGGCAGCATTTCCAAGGCAAGCAGTCAAGAAATGTGCGAATTTAGGACTGTGGCCTGTGGGGCGTTAGCTGCGAATTTCCGCTTTCGTTCAAAGGTCTGGGATATGGACAATTGAACGCTGCGGTGGGACGTGGACGTTGATGCTGTTTCTTGAGAAACTGCCATAACAAGTGAAGACTGAGAGGAGGGGGCATCTTTACATGCAGTATGGACAGGGGATTGCCTTGCACACACAACAGGGGGTTCTATTGCACGCACAACAGTGGAAGAAGCAGTGGTGACACCCGCTGACACTGGTCGTGGACCCTGGGTTTCGCCCCACAAAGTCGGGTGCTTTGCTGCCATGTGCCTGATCATGCTGGTGGTGGTCAGGCTGGTAGTTTTGTCACCCCTGCTGATGCTGGCATGGCAGGTGGAACATATGGCCTTTTTGGGGTTATCAGCAGAGTCTTTAAAAAAATTCCAGACTCTGGAAGACCTACCGCTTGTACTGGCAACGTCCCTCGTGTTGGTGTTATGGGGAACGGTTGCCTGCCTTCTGTCTGCGGCCACCACACTGCTTCTTCCTGCCTGTTGGGGTACTCTGCCTCCCTCCACCTGTGTGCTGCTGGCCTCACTCTGCATGTCCTGCTTCCACGTTGGGTCAGTTACTAGATCATCCACCACCTCCTCCTCTTCCACTTGCGCACCACGATCCTCCTCCTCACTTCCTGGCAATTGTGTCTCGTCATCGTTCACCTCTTGTGACAGATTGCCAACGTTGACTTCCTGTGGCCGTGGCTGTTCAAATATTTGGGCATCGCAACATGGGATCTCATCTTCCACCACTTCAAGCGTATCAGGTGAGGGGCCCAAATATGGAAATGGACCAGTGAACAGCTCTTCAGAGTGTCCAAGTGTGGGATCACTTGCTGTCTGACGACACTCGGCATGGTGGGAGGAAGGAGCATCAGGGTGAGGAGGAGTATGCGGTCGAGACTCACGGCTACTAAGAGTTGACCGTGTGGAAGACAGACCGGAGGTGGTGGTGCCCAGGTAACTGGAAGTATTGTCTGCTATCCAATTAATAACCTGTTCACACTGATCAGTTCTCAATACTGGTGTTGTTCTGTGCTTCCCTAGTAATTCGGTCAAGAAGTGGGAGCGAGATGTGGCTGTTGGTTGTGGCACATTTTCACCTTGGTCACGGCCCCGTCCTCTGTACGAACCATCACCAGAACGTCCACTTCCACGTCCCTTGCCACGCGCCTTGCCCATTGTAAATGAAGTAAAATAGCTTACACTTGCACTATCAATGGAAAAAGGGTAATAAAGAGCAGATTAGAACCGTGGAAGAGGAAAACCACAGTTATTGTTTACTGGGGTATACCACACTTTTTTAAATAGAGATATTTGCGGCTGAACAGTGAGCGACACACTCAAACTGCTTTTTTTTTAGATACCAAAGGCCCAAAACAGGATAGTACAGCGATTTGACCCGTGGAACTGCGAAACCACACTGGGATGTCGGGCCTACACAAGACAACAGATATATTTTTGTGTCACAACAGTCAGGAGACACTACTGTTTTTCTTTACGGAAAAAACTACCAAAACCTGAATAATAGAGATTTTTTACCGTGGAACAGCAAAACCACAGTTATAATTTACTGGTGTATACCAGGCTTTTTAAAATACATATATATTTGCGGCTAAACAGTGAGCGACACACTCAAACTGTTTTTTTTAGATACAAATGGCCCAAAAGTGGATAATACAGAGGTTTGTACCGTGGAACTGCAAAACCACACTTGTATTTCTCGGGCCTACACCAGACTATTTTCAACAGATATATTTGTGTCTGAAAAATCAGGGAGACACTATTTTTTTTTTTTTTTTACAGCAAAAAATGCAAAAAGCAGGATAATAGAGATTTTTTACCGTGGAACAGCAAAAGCACACTTCTGTCTCTCTGGCCTACACCAGACTATTTTCAACAGATATATTTGTGCCTGAAAAATCAGGGAGACACTATTATTATTTTTATACAGCAAAAAATGCCAAAAACAGGATAATAGAGATGTTTTACCGTGGAACATCAAAACCACAGTAATAATTTACTGGTGTATACCAGGCTTTTTAAAATATATATATATATATTTGCGGCTGAACAGTGAGCGACACACTCAAACTGTTTTTTTTAGATACAAATGGCCCAAAAGTGGATAATACAGAGGTTTGTACCGTGGAACTGCAAAACCACACTTGTATTTCTCGGGCCTACACCAGGCTATTTTCAACAGATATATTTGTGTCTGAAAAATCAGGGAGACACTATTTTTTTTTTTTTTTTACAGCAAAAAATGCAAAAAGCAGGATAATAGAGATTTTTTACCGTGGAACAGCAAAAGCACACTTCTGTCTCTCTGGCCTACACCAGACTATTTTCAACAGATATATTTGTGTCTGAAAAATCAGGGAGACACTATTTTTTTGTTTTTTTACAGCAAAAAATGCAAAAAGCAGGATAATAGGGATTTTTTACCGTGGAACAGCAAAAGCACACTTCTGTCTCTCTGGCCTACACCAGACTATTTTCAACAGATATATTTGTGTCTGAAAAATCAGGGAGACACTATTTATTTATTTTTTTTACAGCAAAAAATGCAAAAAGCAGGATAATAGAGATTTTGTACCGTGGAACAGCAAAAGCACACTTCTGTCTCTCTGGCCTACACCAGACTATTTTCAACAGATATATTTGTGTCTGAAAAATCAGGGAGACACTATTTTTTATTTTTTTTTACAGCAAAAAATGCAAAAAGCAGGATAATAGAGATTTTTTACCGTGGAACAGCAAAAGCACACTTCTGTCTCTCTGGCCTACACCAGACTATTTTCAACAGATATATTTGTGTCTGAAAAATCAGGGAGACACTATTATTATTTTTATACAGCAAAAAATGCCAAAAACAGGATAATAGAGATGTTTTACCGTGGAACATCAAAATCACAGTAATAATTTACTGGTGTATACCAGGCTTTTTAAAATATATATATATATATTTGCGGCTGAACAGTGAGCGACACACTCAAACTGTTTTTTTTAGATACAAATGGCCCAAAAGTGGATAATACAGAGGTTTGTACCGTGGAACTGCAAAACCACACTTGTATTTCTCGGGCCTACACCAGACTATTTTAAACAGATATATTTGTGTCTGAAAAATCAGGGAGACACTATTTTTTTTTTTACAGCAAAAAATGCAAAAAGCAGGATAATAGAGATTTTTTACCGTGGAACAGCAAAAGCACACTTCTGGCTCTCTGGCCTACACCAGACTATTTTCAACAGATATATTTGTGTCTGAAAAATCAGAGGCACACTTTTTTTTTTTTGGGGGGGGGGGGCACCAAAAGGTTAATAATATGGGTATTTGTACATTGTGAAGGAGGAAAAAAAAAAGAGGATTTAGATAAAAAAAAAGGATTTTTCCTGGCCCCCGGGACCTGGAGCTAAGTCCAGCAATTTCAGCAACAGGAGCAGCACACAGGACTGTAATGCAGCGTTTGCTGGTATAACCACTGCGTCTCCTATACAGCCTGCCTGCCTGCCTGCCTGATATACCTGGGATGGATATTAGTCCTGAGAAGGACTGTTTGTTTGTTCTGGCAGCCTTTACAGACCCTACACTAACTATTTTGCAGGATATATCTCTCCCTAAATCAGCAGCACTGTCCCTAAACTGTCTGATCCGGAGCGACTGTGTCCAAGATGGCGGCGCCCGGTTTTAAATACTCGAGGTGACGCCGTGCGGCCAGCCAATCACTGTAATGCCCACAAACAACATGGCTGCGGCATTACAGTGACTGGCTGGCAATCCCTGCATGTTCATTGGCTCTGTAAAGAGCGCCAAACATGCAGGGCGGAGACCCGAGCTCCCGCCCGAGTAACCCGGAAATGCTCGGTGCTCGCCGAACATCCCGAGTAGCGTGATGCTCGGGCGAGTACCGAGCAGTGTCGAGCATGTTCGCTTAACACTACTGATTAATTGAGTCTGTGGACAGGAGTCTTTTATACAGGTGACTATGTAAGACAGCTGCCCTCAATGCAGGTAACGAGTTGATTAGGAGCATCTAACCGGTCTATAGAAGCCAGAACTCATAATGGTTTGTAGGAGATCAAATACTTATTTCTCACTGCAAAATGCGTTTTTGGGATATTCTATCACTCAATGTTAAAATTAACCTACCCTTAAAATTATAGACTGTTCATGTCTTTGTCAGTGGGCAAACTTAGAAAAACAGCAAGGGATCAAAGAATTATTTCCTTCACTGTATATATATTTTCATCTTTTGCGTTTTAAAAATTACAAAAAATAAAATGGGCCGATGCAAAAGTTTGGGAACCTTGCCCATGGTTATTAACTAGTAGCACCCCATTTTGAAAGTATCTCAGCTTGTAAATGCTTTTTGTAGCCAGACAAGAGTCTTTCAATTCTTGTTTGAGGGATTTTCATCCATTCTTCCTTGGGAAATTCTTCCAGTTCTGTGAGATTCCTGGGTCCTCTTGCATGCACTGCTATTTTGAGGTGTAGCCACAGATTTTCAATGATGTTCAGATCAGGGGACTTTGAGGGCCATTGTAAAATCTTTTGCGGTAGTCTATTGTGGATTTTGATGTGTTTAGAATCATTATCCATTTGTAGAAGCCATCCTCTTTTCCACTTCAGCTTTTTTACAGATGGTGTTATGTTTGAATCAAGAATTTGTTGACATTTCATTGAATCCATTCTTCCCTCTACCCGTGAAATGTTCCCCGTGCCATTGGCGGCAACACAACCCCAAAGCATGATTGATCCATCCATCACCCAAACTGTGATACTTTCAAAACGGGTGCAGGGTGCACAAACTTTTGCATTGGCCCATTTTTCTTTTTGTAATTTTTAAAATATAAAAAATGATTAACATATTTTCCTACATATAAAGGAAATGTGTCATCTTTAACTGTAGGCCTTTTAGAGATCATTTCATCGTCAACTTGCGCAACTGATTACAATAACAGTAATTTTGACTAGGGGTGCCCAAACTTTTACATGCCATTGTAGAAAGTATTACCGTGTAGATCAAAGACCGAATTTCTGTGAGAACATGAAAGGTATTTCATTATGACAGATTCTCTTTAATAATTATGAGGACTGAGCATTTTATTCCAGACAGTAGTAATGACCACTAGCACACATTAAAATGAATAAAGTTATTCTGCCAACTTTTAAGGATGGACTGTCTTACCAGCTGTGCACTCTCCTCCTTCCTGTTTCCAGCCTGGGCAGCACACCAGCCCTTCAGTGACACTAAGGGAAGGGAGAAGCAGGAAGTCGATTAGTTTCATCATTTTCTTTTAGTGACATCCTGAAATTGACTCTACGCAGATGGTGTGCAAACTGTGCTAAGAAACTGTGTTAAATGTAGACTACATTGTTGCATCCATCTGAAAAGATAGACACCGCTGAAGAAAGCAGATACAGAGTCCATTTGAAGTCTGTTTGTGCCTCTGCACTCTATCACTCAGTCAAAGGTTTCATCTTAACCCCAGTTCTCAGACTCCCCATGGACCCGCTGCACATGCGGTGTAAATATGTGTGCCCCGAGTGCTACATAATGTATGAGGTAACTCATCCCTCTATATCACTGCTCTAGTGATATCCCAAGAAAACATATATGGGTACAAGTTAATAGTGCTCTGGGGTATACTGCAAGAGCTAGACTGACCTGTACAACTGAGCACAGTCCGCAAAAGAGAGGATGATAGATCCGTCATGTGTGAGTAACCCGCTGCCTCATACTACTATATAAAGGAGACACTATGGAATCCTGTGACATCCCTGAAGAAGGACAGTGCTTCCTTCCAAAACGCATAGTACATTTTTTGATCTCTCCTATGATCTCCGTAGTTTTGCAGTGACGTCACTGAGGCAGTGAAAACATTTGTTTTTGAGAGACCCCGCGCTCTCAATGCTGGTCACAGTGTTTGACCAAACTTCCACCCTCTAAAACCTCTGGATTCCTTCACCACGACTGACGGAACGCGGACTCTTTCGCTGACTATGTGCAGGTATACAGGACAGTCTAACAGCATATCCTGAACCAGTATTAACTTATCCTCATTGGTGATATAGAGGGGTGGTTTACCTAATACATTGTGTTAAGCTCAGGGCACAAACTGAGTCAGTGTAAACTTTTATACTTTTGATATTACTTTATGAATGAGTACTCTTATGGCCCACTGCCACCTAGGAGAGCGTGGATTCCTATCATACACTCACCACCAATCAGCGGTCTTCCGATTGCCTGTTTAGACAGAGTGACAGTGCTTTTGATGCACACATAACCGTTAATAGATCAGTATGTTATTGTTCTTGGCAACACATGTCCTGTTTACACAGGATGATGTGCTGCCGGGAACGATAATTTTTAAGCAAGCTTAAAAATAACTTTAGTTAGATATATAATAAACGCACACAAAGATAGGCACCAATGCTCCTACAATAAAAGTGAAACTGTAGCAGGATAAGGTGTGTCTGCATACACCCTATATGACGTATAAAGAAGAACCAGTATACAAATAACTCCTGTGCAAGAGTCTAAATGAAGAAAACGGCATAACATTTATTGCATAAATATACACCAACCTTAGTTAGTATCTTAGTGGTTTGTAGGTCCGTACTGATAAGTG
The DNA here is from genome assembly GCF_046119375.1 of Phyllobates terribilis. NCBI lineage: Eukaryota > Metazoa > Chordata > Amphibia > Anura > Dendrobatidae > Phyllobates > Phyllobates terribilis. The sequence goes on along the minus strand of NW_027362762.1, from coordinate 826,188,693 downwards.
AGTCCAAAACTGGTGTCCTGGGTTAAATTGTAGTAAGATGGTATTTCTGATATACACTACCGTTCAAAAGTTTGGGGTCATTTAGAAATTTCATTATTTTTGAAAGAAAAGCACATCTTTTTTCAATGAAGCTAACTGTTAGAACCTTGCTCTTAGGTTTTTTTTCCTTTGCTGGTCACATGACCTTGTTGGCCTATTTAAGCCTGCTCCGCCCTTCTGGCTTTGCTGGACTTCATTGTATAACTACTTTCTAGCTAGCCTGTACTCTGTATCTTACTCTGTTAGTTTGCTTGGTCTACGGACCTCTATGTTCTATATATTTTGTTTGTTCGTCTGCCTGCTACTATTTCTGTTAGGAGGTGTCCCATATTCCTCCCAGTCCTTAGTACTTGTAGGGATTCCTTCCCCACATCTATAGGTCTCCGTACAGACTAGCTTAGGTCTTTAGCAGGTCTGATCACAGGATCAGGTTCCCTGTTACATCGTAGGGATTCAGCTGAGTTCTATCGTAGGGACAGATCTCCTCTCTTTCCTTAGCTCTGGTAGCAGAACATAACAGTAAGTCCAGCCTGCAAATTCTCTAAGGAAAGATTTTTCTGTTCCATCATGGTGTCGGTTCAGGATTTGGCTCATCGCCTGCAGGGACTCTCTCTGGAGGTGGCCGAGCTCCGTCAGCACGTGAGTAACTGTCCTGGAGCACATTTCTTGGAGCCTAAGGTATGTTTGCCGGATTTATTTTTTGGTGAACATCGAGAATTTTTTTCATTTAAAAATGCTTGCTTATTGTATTTTCATTTGAGACCCAAGTCCTCTGGGGATGAATCCCAGCGCATAGGGTTCATAATGTCACTTTTGCGCAAAGAGCCTCAGGAGTGGGCCTTTTCTTTGCAACCTAGTGATACATGCTTCAGATCAGTGGATAGTTTTTTTTCTGCTTTGGGACTATTATATGATGATCCTGACCGTGTTGCATCAGCTGAGACTGAGTTGAGACGTTTGAAACAGGGATCAGGTAATGTGGAAAAATATTGTACTCATTTCCGTCGTTGGTCTACTCAAATAGGGTGAAACGATTCTGCTCTGAAAAGTCTATTTCTTGCTGGGCTCAGTGAAAGGGTTAAAGACCTGCTAATTGCTTATCCTACACCTGAAGATTTGCAACAGGCTATGCAATTAGCTATACGGGTGGATAGGAGACTGCGTGCAAGGGTTAATGAGAGCAAATCCTCTGCTATGTCAGTTTCTGGTTATGAGAATGTGTGTACTAACAGTGGTGAACCGATGGAGATTGGATCGGTGGCACCTCGCTCTCAAGAAAAAGACCGTCGATTTTCTGAAGGCTTGTGTTTCTATTGCGGAAAATCTGGTCATTTGATTAAAGGCTGTGAGCTTCGTATGAAGAAAGAAAAAAAAATGGTCAGTCATGCCCGTATTGCCTGTTTAAATTCCAAGGGTGTATTTTTAGCTGCTTCCACGATTGCTCAGGAAAAATTAATGGAATTTCAGGTGTTTGTTGATTGTGGGTCTACTCTGAATGTAATTGATGGGGGATTCTTGGAAAGACTCAATTTAAAACCCGAACCTTTATCATCCCCCATTGCTGTGGTTTCTGTGGATGGTTCCCCTTTGAAGAATATTACTCTCAAGGTCTGTGAATTTCCTCTCACTATTAATGGTGTTCACCATGAGAAATTGGATTTGGTAGTTTTGAATAACTTGCCTTCTCCAGTAATATTGGGATTGCCCTGGTTAAAATTTCACAATCCTGTACTGGATTGGTCTACCAATGAAATTAAATCCTGGAGCCATAAATGTTATGACAAGTGTTGTAACGGGCGTATTGCAGCTTTGGATAGGGGAGAATTGCCTGTTCCTATTCAGGATTTTTGGAGAGTTTTTTCTGAGAAGGAATCGCAGGTTTTGCCTCCCCATAGAGACTATGATTGTTCTATTGAATTTGTCCCTGGAGCGACTCTTCCTAAAAGTCGTTTATTTAACCTTACTATTCCTGAGAGGAAAGCTTTGGAGGAATACATACAGACAAGTTTGGCCGCCGGTCACATTAGGCCCTCTAAGTCTCCTGTGGCGGTTGGATTTTTTTTTGTAAAAAAAAAGGACGGCGGTTTACGTCCTTGTCTGGATTTTCGTGAGATTAACAAAATTACTGTACGCAATCCTTACCCACTGCCATTGATTCCTGATCTGTTTAACCAGTTAATGGGGGCCAAGTGGTTCTCTAAAATTGACCTTAAGGGGGCATACAATCTGTTGCGCATGAAGGAGGGTGATGAATGGAAGACTGCTTTTAACACTCCTGTGGGTCATTTTGAGAATCTGGTTATGCCTTTTGGTCTTACTAATGCTCCTGCATTTTTTCAGAATCTTATTAATGACATCCTGAGACCTTTGATCGACAAAAATGTGGTTGTGTATTTGGATGACATTTTGATTTATTCGCCGGATCTGGAGTCTCATTGGCGGAGCGTACGTGAGGTATTACAGTTGTTAATGGACAATTCGCTTTTTGCTAAGCTGGAGAAATGTGAGTTCGCTGTACAGAGAATTAGTTTTTTGGGTTACATTATCTCCAGCGAAGGTTTTGAGATGGACCCGGTTAAAGTTCAAGCTGTACAGGAATGGCCTAGGCCTATTGGTTTGAAATCGATACAGAGGTTTTTAGGTTTCGCCAATTATTACAGAAAATTCATAAAAAATTTTTCTAGTATTGTCAAACCTCTGACCGATCTCACCAGGAAAGGTGCTGATGCGGTTCAGTGGTCTTCTGAGGCCATTGAAGCTTTTGTGTATCTCAAGGAGAGGTTCACCTCTGCCCCCATCCTTATGCAGCCTGATGTGACTAAGCCGTTTTTGGTTGAGGTTGATGCTTCCTCTGTGGGGGTTGGCGCAGTATTGTCTCAGGATAACGGGGATGGATTACATCCCTGTGCCTTTTTTTCAAAAAATTTTTCGGAGACTGAACTGAATTACGATATTGGTAATCGGGAATTATTGGCTATTAAACTCGCATTTGAACACTGGTGTCACTTCTTGGAAGGTGCGGAATTTCCCGTTCAGGTTCTTACGGATCATAAAAATCTGATATATCTTGATGCTGCCAAGCGCCTGAATGCCCGTCAGGCTAGGTGGGCACTGTTTTTCTCGCGGTTTAATTTCTCCGTTACTTACATCCCTGGTACTAAGAATGTTAAGGCGGATGCCTTGTCTCGCAGTTTTTCTCCCATAGTCGGTGCTGAGAAAGAGGAGAACATTTTACAAGAAGGTGTTGTGATAGCTGCTTTGGACTCCGTTTTGGAAGATGAGATTCTTAAAGCACAGGAGAATGCCCCATCTAACACTCCCCATGGGAGGTTGTTTGTGCCTGGGACCTTTAGGAGAGATTTATTTGTTGAGTGTCACGAATCTCGGTTGGCAGGTCATCCCGGAATCTCTGAGACCAAGAGACTGGTGGGTCGCAGTTTTTGGTGGCCTGGATGGCAGAAGGAAGTCATTAAGTGGGTGCGTCAATGTACTATATGTGCTAGATCTAAGTCCTCACATACTCCTGCTGCGGGGTTGCTTTGTCCTTTGGAGGTTCCCAGTGCTCCTTGGACACATTTGGCTATGGACTTTATAACTGACCTTCCCCCCTCTGAGGGTTTTACTGTCATCTGGGTGGTCGTGGACCGTTTTAGCAAGATGTGTCACTTGGTTCCCTTTGTCAAACTGCCCTGCGCTAAAACTCTCGCTAAGGCCTTTGTCAAGGAAATTGTCAGACTTCATGGCGTTCCTACTGACATTGTTTCTGATAGGGGTCCTCAGTTCGTGGCTCGTTTTTGGCGTGCCTTTTGTGACAGGTTGGGAGTTCATTTATCGTTCTCGTCCGGATATCATCCTGAATCTAATGGCCAGACAGAAAGGAAAAAACAGGATGTTGAGCAGTTCTTGCGTTGTTTTGTGGCAGACAATCAAGAGGGGTGGTCTGAGTTTCTGCCACTTGCTGAATTTGCTCTGAACAATCATACATCTTCTTCTGCTGGTTGTTCGCCTTTTTTTTGTTGTTCTGGGAGACATCCGTCGTTTGGGTCATTCTCCAAGTTGGGATCTGCCGTGCCTGAGGAGGAGAATTTTTCCGGTGATTTGGAGAGAGTTTGGACGGATGTGCGTGGTAATCTTCAGGAGGCCAACAGAAAATCTAAGGACTACTTTGATAGGAAACGACAGGAGGTTTTGTTCGCTGTTGGTGACATGGTTTGGTTGTCCTCTAGGAATCTGCGGTTGAGGATTCCTTCTAAGAAATTGGGTCCCAAGTTTGTAGGGCCCTTTAAGGTGCTTCAGGTTGTCAACCAATCTGCTGTTAGGTTGGAGGTTCCTACCTCCTGGAGAATTAATCCGGTATTTCATGTCTCTCTGTTGAAAAAAGCTGTTGTATCGGATTGTGACGCCTCTGCCTCTGTTCCTCCGGTGGTGGAGGACGGGGAATATGAAATTTCTCGCATCCTTAACTCTAGACTGTATAGAGGTAGTTTGCAGTATCTTGTGGCCTGGAAAGGTTTCGGACCCGAGGATAACTCTTGGGTGAGGTCGGATGATGTTTCCGCGTCCAGACTTATCAGAGCGTTTCACAGGAGATTTCCTGATAAGCCTGGTTCTAGGGGATCCGGAGGATCCTCTTAGAAGGGGGGGTACTGTTAGAACCTTGCTCTTAGGTTTTTTTTCCTTTGCTGGTCACATGACCTTGTTGGCCTATTTAAGCCTGCTCCGCCCTTCTGGCTTTGCTGAACTTCATTGTATAACTACTTTCTAGCTAGCCTGTGCTCTGTATCTTACTCTGTTAGTTTGCTTGGTCTACGGACCTCTATGTTCTATATATTTTGTTTGTTCGTCTGCCTGCTACTATTTCTGTTAGGAGGTGTCCCATATTCCTCCCAGTCCTTAGTACTTGTAGGGATTCCTTCCCCACATCTATAGGTCTCCGTACAGACTAGCTTAGGTCTTTAGCAGGTCTGATCGCAGGATCAGGTTCCCTGTTACATCATAGGGATTCAGCTGAGTTCTATCGTAGGGACAGATCTCCTCTCTTTCCTTAGCTCTGGTAGCAGAACATAACACTAACATTAAAGGAATCAGAAATACACTCTATACATTGTTAATGTGGTAAATGACTATACTAGCTGTAAATGTCTTGTTTTTATTGCAATATCTACATAGGTGTATAGAGGCCCATTTCCAGCAACCTCCACTCCAGTGTTTTAATGGTACATTGTGTTTGTTAACTGTGTAAGAAGGCTAATGGATGTTTAAAAAACCCTAGAAAACCCTTGCACAAGTATGTTATCCCAGCTGAAAATGGTTTGGCTGATTTGAGAAGCTATAAAATTGACCTTCCTTTGAGCTAGTTGAGAATCTGGAGCATTACATTTGTTTGTTCTATGAAACTCTCAAAATGGCCAGAAAAAGAGAACTTTCATGTGAAACTCGACAGTCTATTCTTGTTCTTTGAAATGAAGGCTATTCCATGCGAGAAATTGCCAATAGACTGAAAATTTCCTACAACGGTGTGTACTACTCCCTTCAGAGGAGAGCACAAACAGGCTCTAACCAGAGTAGAATGAGAAGTGGGAGGCCCCGCTGCACAACTGAGCAACAAGACAAGTACATTAGAGTCTCTAGTTTGAGAAATCAACGCCTCACAGCTCCTCAACTGGCAGCTTCATTAAATAGTACAAGCAAAACGCCAGCGTCAACGTCTACAGTGGAGAGGCGACTCCGGGATGCTGGCCTTAAGGGCAAAGTGGCAAAGAAAAAGCCATATCTGAGACTGGCTAATAAAAGGAAAAGATTAATATGGGCAAAAGAACACAGACATTGGACAGAGGAAGATTGGAAAAAAGTTTTATGGACAGACGAATCAAAGTTTGAGGTGTTTGGATCACACAGAAGAACATTTGTTGCTGGAAGAGTGCCTGACAACATCTGTCAAGCACGGTGGAGGTAATGTGATGGTCTGGGATTGCTGTTGTGCTGGTAAAGTGGGAGATTTGTACAAGGTAAATGGGATTTTGAATAAGGAAGGCTATGACTCCATTTTGCATCGCCATGCCATACCCTGTGGACAGCGCTTGATTGGAGCCAATTTCATCCTACAACAGGACAATGACCCAAAGCACACCTCCAAATTATGCATGAACTATTTAGGGAAGAAACAGGCAGCTGGTATTTTATCTGTAATGATCTCAACCCCATTGAGCTGCTTGACCGTATGGTACGCAAAAAGTGCCCATCAAGCCAATCCAACTTGTGGGAGGGGCTTCAGGAAGCATGGGGTGAAATTTCTCTAGATTACCTCAGCAAATTAACAGCTAGAATGCCAAAGGTCTGTGTGACGCCCTGCAGCTGCAGGCTGTCACAGCACTCCTGGGTGTTACACAGACGGATTCTCCCCAGTGGCCTCAATACATGCAGACATCTCTACCCAAGTCCACTAGATGGATCCCTGACAAGTATGCAGATACTGGGGGGTGGAGTTTAGCTAGGGAGCTAGTGCAGTGAGTTCAGTTTGAGTTGAGTGGAGACAGAGAGAGGAACCAGAGAGAGCAGGCTGCAGTCTGTGTGGCTGAAGGCCAGGCTAGGCCCCAGGCTGTGGGTTATCCTGGCCAGTGAGGGCCTAGAGTGGGCCAGAAGGCAGGAGAGAGGAGTAGAGCCATCTGGGACAGAGGGACCATAGAAGGTTCGTCCCAGTCGCAAGCCGGGCACCGGGCCCGTGCCTATTGGGATCTCTATGCCCAGTAGGGAATCCGGAATACCGAGGAGGATTTTATATCCCTCGGTCCACCCGTGAATAGCGCATATTCAGAGGATTAGGTACCACGAAGGCCCCAGCGTCCAGGGATAGTGGTAACCAGGGGAAAGCCTTCGCCGCCAAGCAAGACGGGTGAGAGAAACATCAAGGAAGCTAGACCCTGTTCCAGGCAGGTCAGAAGCTCCAGGGAGAGAGACAGGAAGATGCAGACAAGGAGGCCTTACACCCGCTCACTGGGGAGCAAGTCCAGAAGTGCGCACCACCTATAAGTACCCCGGACCGTACCTGACTACCATCATTAGTAAAGGTACTGAAGCGAATTCCTGTGTGCGTGTCTGTTCTTCCTCTGACCCGGCTGGGTCCCCTCTCTCCTGCATCCCTTCACACCATCCCTGCTCTGGGGGCCTGCTCCACCTGTGGGGAGCAGAAACACCTCAGCTGCCATCCCAACACCCCCGGAGGTCTGAAGCAGCGCTGGTAATCATTACCAGGTACCACAGGTGGCGTCACAAACTGTTTATTTATTTTATCCAAGTTCCAATCCCCCTTTTTTTTGGTTGACCGCCCTGGGCCACGGACCGGGCCAGCCACTGTGACATATCCCCCACCGGCATCCATAGGCCCGGCTGCCGAGTACCTCATTGCCCTGGGGGCACATTATCTGCAATGCTGTAATTGCTGCAAAGGGAGCATTCTTTGACGAAGCAAAGTTTGAAGGAGAAAATTATTCTTTCAAATAAAAATCATTATTTCTAACCTTGTCAATATCTGGACTATATTTTCTGATCATTTTGCAACTCATTTGATAAATAAAAGTATGAGTTTTCATGGAGAACACAAAATTGTCTGGGTGACCTCAAACTTTTGAACGGTAGTGTAGGTAAGAAGTATCCAAATTTTATTAACATTTTTCAATTATTATATCAATCTCATTATGGACCCTTTTAAAGATACTTTTGGGAAGGCATAATACTGGTCTTCTTCAAATATATATTTCAGATTAGCTATATAATTAGCCTTTTTTATACATCTTTTTATTTGTTTTAGCATTTTACTTTGTATAGAAATAACTATTTTTTTGCAGGACAATAAGAATAGGCATATATTTATTTCTATTTATTTTAAACAGTGCTCATTGAAAGTGTGAATTTCCAATATGATCACAATGATAGTGAAGAGAATCCAATGGAATGATTAGTACCACAGCTATACTAATTGACAGCCACAAGCAACTATTTAAGGAGTCTAGGTGAAGCACTGACTTATCCCTGAGGAATAAAAGCATATCTTAGATGAAACTTGGTCCATCCAGACTTCTGTAACTCTCGGTTACTGCATAGCGCTCTGTCTTCGTAACTTATCCATCATACAATAGCTTTAGGTTGGCTCCAAATTTATTCTGCAGCAGGACATCGACCCCAAACATAGAGCCAATAACATTAAAAACTATCTTGAGCATAAAGAACAAGGAGCCCTCGAATTGATGATATGGCCCCTATAGAGCCCTGATGTCAACATCAAGTCTGCCTGGTATTACATGAAGAGATTGAAGGACTTGTGGAAGCCTACATCCACAGAAGATCTGTGGTTAGTTCTCCAAGATGTTTGGAACAACCTCCTTGTCAAGTTTCTTCTTATACTGTTTGCAAGTACATAGTATAAGTATACCCTAAAAGAATCGATGCTTTGATTATGTTTTGAGGCGAATTGTGGTCACACCCAATATTGATTTGATTTAGATTTTGCTTTTCTCTTTTGTTCATTTACTTAGCATTTTGTTAATTTATAAAAATAACCTATTAACACTTCTATTTTTGAAAGCATTCTTATTTTGCAGCATTTTTTTCACACCTGTCTAAACCTTTTGTACAGCACTGTACATATAGATACTTTTTAGTTTTGCCATGTACTATAACTAATAGAAAATCCCAAGAAGCCCTATATTTTAGTTTGTAATCAAAGCCCAGATCTACAACTCTAACAACTTACTTTATAGTATATTTTAGAAAAGTAGTAGACTGTAAATAAGTCCTGACAACCTTCAGGACGTCTATCTAAGATTGAAGAAGAGGTTTTTGCAAGGTAGGTGTTTTTTATAAAATGACTGGTTACATACAGTGGGTACGGAAAATATTCAGACCCCTGTAAATTTTTCACTCTTTGTTTCATTGCAGCCATTTGGTAAATTCTAAAAAGTTCATTTTTTTCCCTCATTACAGTACACTCTGCACCCCATCTTGACTGAAAAAAAAACAGAAATGTAGAAATTTTTGCAAATTTATTAAAAAAGAAAAACTGAAATATCACATGGTCATAAGTATTCAGACCCTTTGCTCAGTATTGAGTAGAAGCACTCTTTTGAGCTAGTACAGCCATGAGTCTTCTTGGGAATGATGCAACAAGTTTTTCACACCTGGATTTGGGGATCCTCTGCCATTCTTCCTTGCAGATCCTCTCCAGTTCCGTCAAGTTGGATGGTGAACGTTGGTGGACAGCCATTTTCAGGTCTCTCCAGAGATGCTCAATTGGGTTTAGGTCAGGCCTCTGGCTGGGCCAGTCAAGAATGGTCACAGAGTTGTTCTGAAGCCACTCCTTTGTTATTTTAGCTGTGTGCTTAGGGTCATTGTCTTGTTGGAAGGTGAACCTTCGGCCAAGTTTGAGGTCCAGAGCACTCTGGAAGAGGTTTTCATCCAGGATATCTCTGTACTTGGCCGCATTCATGTTTCCTTCAATTGCAACCAGTCGTCCTGTCCCTGCAGCTGAAAAACACCCCCATAGCATGATGCTCCACCACCATGTTTCACTGTTGGGATTGCATTGGTCAGGTGATGAGCAGTGCCTGGTTTTCTCCACACATACCGCTTAGAATTATCACCAAAAAGTTCTATCTTCGTCTCATCAGACCAGATAATCTTATTTCTCATAGTCTGGGAGTCCTTCATGTGTTTTTGAGTAAACTCTATGCGGGTTTTCTTATGTCTTGCACCAAGGACAGGCTTGCGTCGGGCCACTCTGCCATGAAGGCCCGACTGGCGGACGACTGCAGTGATAGTTGACTTTGTGGAACTTCCTCCAATCTCCCTATTGCATCTCTGGAGCTCAGCCACAGTGATCTTGGGTTTCTACTTTACCTCTGTCACCAATGCTCTTCTCCCACGATTGCTCAGTTTGGCTGGACGGCCAGATCTAGGAAGACTTCTGGTGGTGCCAAACTTCTTCCATTTAAGGATTATGGTGGCCACTGTGCTTTTAGGAACCTTGAGTAATGCAGAAATTCTTTTGTTACCTTGGCCAGATCTGTGCCTTGCCACAATTCTGTCTCTGAGCTCCTTGGGCAGTTCCTTTGAGCTCATGATTCTCATTTGGTTTGACATGCACGGTGAGCGGTGAGGTCTTATATAGCCAGGTGTGTGCACTTCCAAATCAAGTCCTATCAGTTTAATTAAACACAGCTGGACTCCAATGAAGGAGTAGAACCATCTCAAGGAGGATCACAAGGAAATGGACAGCATGTGACTTAAATATGAGTGTCTGAGCAAAGCAGGGCCGGCTCCAGGTTATAATAATAATAATAATCTTTATTTTTATATAGCGCTAACATATTCCACAGCGCTTTACATACATTATCGTTGCTGTCCCCATTGGGGCTCACAATCTAGATTTCCTATCAGTATGTCTTTGGAGTGTGGAAGGAAACCAGAGGAAACCCACGCAAACATGGGGAGAACATACAAACTCCTTGTAGATGTTGTCCTTGGTGGGATTTGAGCCCAGGACCCCAGCACTGCAAGGCTGCAGTGCTAACCACTGCGCCACCGTGCCGCCCAGGTTTTTGTAGGCCCTAGGCCTGAGTCTCAGTGGGCCCCTTTAACACACACCACGATTCATGAAGCACAGATACCGCAGAGAAATATATATATATAGTACAATGCCAAAGATTTCACTTCTTACATTACATGAGTGATATCTATTGTAAATTCTACAATAGCTCAGAAATCGGCAAATCCTCATAGTGCACAGTGCAGACTGGACAGTATAGTCCTACATACAATATTATGGGCACCACATAGTCCTCTATACAGTATTATGGGCACCACATAGTCCTCTATACAGTATTATGGGCCCCATATAATGCTCCATACAGAATACTGGCCCCCATATAATGCTCCATACAGAATACTGGCCCCCATATAACGCTCCATACAGAATACTGGCCCCCATATAACGCTCCATACAGAATACTGGCCCCCATAAAACGCTCCATACAGAATACTGGCCCCCAGAAAACGCTCCATATAGAATGCTGGCCCCCATATAACACCCTATAACGCCCCATTGCAGGCTGCTTTCCCCCACCACATAATGCCCCATTGCAGGCTGTTCTCCCCCCTTCATAATGCCACATTGCAGGCTGTTCACCCCCCTATAATGCCCCATTGCAGGCTGTTCTCCCCCCTATAATGCCTCATGCAGGCTGTTCTCCTCCCCTATAATGCCCCATTGCAGGCTGTTCTCCCCCACCTATAATGCCTCATGCAGGCTGTTCTCGCCCCTGTAATGCCCCATTTCAGGCTGTCCCCCCCATATAATGCCCCATGCAGTCTGTTCTCCCCCCCATATAATTCCCTATTGCAGGCTGTTCTCCCCCCCATATAATGCCCCATTGCAGGCTGTTCTCCCCCTTATAATGCCCCATGCAGGCCGTTCTTTCCCCCTATAATGCTTCATTGCAGGCTGTCCCCCCCCCTATAATGCTCCAAGCCTCCATACATTAAAAAAAAAAATAATCAAGTACTCACCTCACTTCTCACCTGCTGCCGCTGCTCCAGGCTCCTCGGCGTTGCCAGTGTCTTCCCGCTCTGCGCTGTGACTGCTCAGGAGAGGGCGCGGTGGAAAGACGTCATCCACCCTCTGACCTGAGACGTCACAGTCAGAGGACGCGGAAGAAACCGGAGCTGCTGCGGAGGCATGAGGAGGGGTAAGTATTGTGCTGGGGCCCTGAGCAAGCGGGTGTGGGGTGGGTGGAGGGGGTGGCACCGGCACCGCTCACGGGTCCCATAATGTGCCGGGGTACCTGATGGCGAGTGGGCCACCCTGCCTGCTCAGGGCCCTGGCACTTGCCCGGGTGCACTGGGTGTTGACGCCGGCCCTGGAGCAAAGGGTCTGAATACTTATGACCATGTGATATTTCACTTTTTCTTTTTTAATAAATTTGCATAAATGTCTACATTTCTGTTTTTTTTTCAGTCAAGATGGTGTGCAGAGTGTACTTTAATGAGAAAAAAAATTACTTTTTAGAATTTACCAAATGGCTGCAATGAAACAAAGAGTGAAAAATTTAAAGGGGTCTGAATACTTTCCGTACCCACTGTACATCGATGGTTATGGATGTCAGTGTTACTGCTGTGTTACATTGTATATTGAGCAGCCTCTGAAATCTGAGAAAATCCAGAAATGGAATTCCCTATTGTTGGAAAGGAAGTGTGGTTGAATACAAACAGGATGTGGAAACAAATGTACACAAGCATGCTATTACTGTGTGTAGCTCAGCAATCACAATGCAGATAACCTCTACAGTTCCACCAGAATTCTTAAAATCATATATTACTGGTTCAATATTTACAGTAGATTTGAGATTTTTTATAGAGAATATTGGGATTTTTCTAATTTGTTGCAGTGTACATCTTTGTGACAGGTAGTGCTGTTCTGTCATCATATGGAAATAAAAGTCGCAGTTGCTGAAAAGTGAGAGTCAATATACAGAAGCTGCATTTTCCATTGTCAGTTTCTTTGTAAAAAAAACCCAAGTGAATCGAAAATTTGGCTTCAAGTAAATTAAACACAATTGAAAAACTTTAACTTCTGTTTAAACTTGTGAAATATGCATTATCATTTCTGGGTGGAAGTCTTTCGGGTTTTTTGAATTTTTATATTCTTTAACACCAGAACTTTAGGGGTGGGTCTCACAGAGGTTAGTGCTGTATAATACCTGAGTATTCAGATAGTTTGCCTAGCATCCAGACAATCTACTAATCAAACCCAGCTCGATATTTTGCTGGACTTTGCACTACATCCACTAAAGAGTGCCTCCGAAATCTCAAGTCTTCCAAAGTGCTACCCAAACACTTGGCTCAACTCAACCATGCATAAAAGAAGTTACCATTATTAAATCTGAACAACATTTCTGATATCACAGATTACTATGTTATGAACTCTGAGTCACATGGTACTATATGCCTCATGATACACAAAGCTGGAAAAGCAATCCTTTTATAAAGGGGTCATAGACAGGACTGGACTGGCCTGATGGACTGGTCCGGCAGAGGACTGCATGGTCCACAACACTTTTAACAGTATCCATACTGTTAACAACATATAGCTAACAACTATAGCAGAGCAGAGAGCCATAGGCTACCTGCACGAATACTCAGGCAGAACAAAGACTGCTTGCAGCCTGCAACAGTCCAGCGCCATGCAAGGAATGGCAACTGACTGCAGTAAAGAGGAATGCACCACCACTTGATGTAGGGGTACAGGGGGACATTAATAGTACCATAAAATTACACAATAGGGAGCATTATAATATAGACACACACTGGGGGCATTATACTAAGGTGGCACATTGGAGGACTTTTCTTTTTTTACTTGGTACAAGCACTCTTCCCATTTGGCCCAGGTGGTTTTAAATTAGCAGACGACAACAAGAGGGGTTTTGCCTATTTTTTCTCAACTTTTTGTCTGCGACCAAGTGGAAGTTTTTTTTAATCTACTTTCACTTGGTGTCGGTGCAACCCAAGGATTTTGGGTTGCAATATAGTTCCCAGTGTCAGAAATCTGGGTTTGCATCCTAGTTCTTTCCTGCCAGCAGGGAAATGATCCCAAACATACTTCAAGAAACACCCAGAAATGGATGGAAACAAAGCACTGGAGAGTTCTGAAGTGGCCAGCAATGAGTCCGGATCTAAATCCCATTGAACACTGGTGGAGAGATTTTAAAATTGCTGTTGGGAGAAGGCTCCCTTCAAATATGAGAGACCTGGAGCAGTGTGCAAAGGAAGAGTGGTCCAAAATTCCAGTTGAGAGGGGTAAGAAGCTTGTTGATGGTTATGGGAAGTGATTAATTGCAGTTATTTATTCCAAAGAGTGTGCAACCAAATATTAACAATTTTGTCAGATCCATTTTTGGGGTTTTGTGGGAAATTATGTCTAATTTGCCTTTTTGTTCTTGTATTTTTTTGTTGTTCCAATACACACAAGGAAATAAACATGTGTATAACAAAACGTGTGTTATTGCAATAATGGAAACAAACTTAAAAGGGTTGTCCCACAAACAAAGTACATTTTAATTAATAGATCTTAAGAGTCAAATCACATGACCGAAGCATTGCATATTTCCTCGTGGGTATGGGGTGTACATACACTGCTCAAAAAAATAAAGGGAACACTTAAACAACAGAATATAACTCCAAGTAACTCAAACTTATGTGAAATCAAAGTGTCCACTTAGGAAGCAACACTGATTGACAATCAATTTTGCATGCTGTTGTGAAAATGGAATAGACAATAGATGAAAATTATTGGCAATTATCAAGACACCCTCAATAAAGGAGTGGTTCGGCAGGTGGGGACCACAGACCACATCTCAGTACCAATGCTTTCTGGCTGATGTTTTGGTCACTTTTGAATGTAGGTTGTGCTTTCACACTCGTGGTAGCATGAGACGGACTCTACAACCCACAGAAGTTGCTCAGGTAGTGCAGCTCATCCAGGATGGCACATCAATGCGAGCTGTGGCAAGAAAGTTTGCTGTGTCTGTCAGCGTAGTGTCCAGAGGCTGCAGGCGCTACCAGGAGACATGCCAGTACACCAGGAGACGTGGAGGGGGCCGTAGAAGGGCAACAACCCAGCAGCAGGACCGCTACCTCCACCTTCGTGCAAGGAGGAACAGGAGGAGCACTGCCAAAGCCCTGCAAAATGACCTCCAGCAGGCCACAAATGTGCATGTGTCTGCACAAACGGTTAGAAACCGACTCCATGAGGGTGGTATGAGGGCCCGACATCCACAGATGGGGGTTGTGCTCATAGCCCAACACCGTGCAGGATGCTTGGCATTTGCCACAGAACACCAGGATTGGCAAAGTCGCCACTGGCGCTCTGTGCTCTTCACAGATGAAAGCAGGTTCACACTGAGCACATGTGACAGATGTGACAGAGTCTGGAGACACCGTGGAGAGCGATCTGCTGCCTGCAACATCCTTCAGCATGACCGGTTTGGCAGTGGGTCAGTAATGGTGTGGGGTGGCATTTCTTTGGAGGGCCGCACAGCCCTCCATGTGCTCGCCAGAGGTAGCCTGACTGCCATTAGGTACCGAGATGAGATCCTCAGACCCCTTGTGAGACCATATGTTGGTGCAGCTGGCCCTGGGTTCCTCCTAATGCAGGACAATGCCAGACCTCAGGTGGCTGGAGTGTGTCAGCAGTTCCTGCAAGATGAAGGCATTGAAGCTATGGACTGGCCCTCCCGTTCCCCAGACCTGAATCCGATTGAGCACATCTGGGACATCATGTC